>NC_091988.1:57816323-58116323 GCF_044704955.1 Pristiophorus japonicus
GTTTTTATTTGTCAAGAAGTTTCAAATTAGAAGTGAAGGAGATTAAAGAAGCACATACGCTGGAAAGTTGGAAGTATATCTGATGAAGGTACACACACACAAAATGTTGCAGCCTGCCCTTTCTCTTTACAAATGTTGATTGACTGGCTGCTTATTTCCAGCATTTTCTGTTTTTATTTGAAATTAAAACGACGACTCTTATGGCGATTATAATTAAAATCAGACTAAAATTTGAGATGGGGAGATGCAGCTAAACATAAATTATTTTGAAGACTAAAATGGTGCCTGAGGCCAGGCACGTACAGAAGGCCCGTTGACATTGGCCAAGGGCAGGCGGCAGATCCCGAGTGTGAGGAGATCCAAAGGAAAATAAATGATCAGCAAGATGTAGCTTATGTGCAACGAGGACGCAGTATGTTTAAAATTGACACGGGTCTGACTCCATTAATTTTATTCTGACACATGTTGAAGTATTCTTGTTGCCCTGGTAACCAATGCTGCAAGGCAAAATGATGGGCCATCACCAATAGTGTCTGCTACTATACATTTGAATGTATATTTTCTAAAGTTCAAGTTTCACGCGTCAAGGATCATAGTCTATTCAAGTGGAATTGTGAGTTGCTCCATGCCCTCTGCCCAGGAGGTGCATGGGGTGGATGCCAATGAATTTGCTGCATCTTATTGTTTTGCATCTTACTGGCCCTTCCCCAGCCCTTGGTATCATGCCCAGGATCTGGAACTTGGTGCCAGGGAATTGCTGCCAGGAAATCATGGCACATTGGCCAATGCCTCGCCAACATGCAGGATCCCTGACCCTTTAATTGGAGGGCCATGGAGAATTGTTGGTGTGCTTAAAGGCAGCATTGACGGCGCAGAGTGTCAGCTGTGGCTCAGTGGGTAGCACGCTCGCCTCTGAGTCAGAAGGTTGTGGGTTCAATTCCCACTTCAGAGACTTGAGCACAAGAATTTAGGCTGACAGTGCAGTGTTAAGAGGGTGCTGCACTGTCAGAGGTGTCATTTTTCAGATGAGACATTAACCCGAGGTCCCGTCTGCTCTCTCAGGTGGACGTAAAAGATCCTATGGCTCTATTTTGAAGAAGAGCGGGGGAGTTATCCCTGGTGTCCTGGCCTATATTTATCCTCAATCAACATCACTAAGATAGATGATCTGGTCATTATCACATTGCTGTTTGCGGGAGCTTGCTGTGTGTATATTGGCTGCTGTGTTTCCTACATTACAACAGTGACCATACTTCATTGGCTCTAATGCACTTTGAGACATCCAGTGGTTGCAAAAGTCGCTATGTAAATGCAAGTCTTTCTTTCAGAGTGCCAGTCTGCTGTACCACACTCTAGCTCACGACACATCGCACAGCGAACTTCTGTTCTCGGGAGGGCCACATGCAACAGGTACCCTGAGGAGACCAGGAATGGAAAATCATAAGGATGATGCATCCTGTGTCATCGTTGCCCACGTCAAGATCATCAAGAAGCAGGCATAGGCAAGGACAGCAGGTGCATGGGAACACCATCACCTGCAAGTTCCCCTCCAAATCAGACATCATCCTGACTTGGAAATATATCCTATGTTCCTTCATCGTTGCTGGGTCAAAATCCAGGAAAGCCTTGCTAACAACACTGAGAGTGTACCTTCACCACAAGGACTGCAGCGGTTCAAGAAGACAGCTCACCACCACAGAATCTAGGTTCCAGGCCTGAATCCAGCAAAAGTTTCTCTGTGCCGGCTGTAGGAACTCCGCATAATCGGAACTGCCAATGTTCATCTTAAACTCTGAATGGGTGCGGGATTGTGGCACTAAGCTGTCCACATTTAGGTACAAATTGGCATCACGGTGGTAATCTAAATCAGGGAGAGCACAAGGCAGCCGAATGAGACAATATGGTATGACTCGTGGTTATGGTACTGGTCTCGCAACCTAAAGGTTGGGATTTAAAATCTCAGCCAAGTTCAAAATGCATTTAATAAATCCAGCACCAGAAAATGGCCATTAATGTTGCCAGATTATTGTACAAACCCAACTCGTGAACCAGTTTCCTCCAGGAAAAGGAACATGCCCCACTCCCCCTTTCCTGGTTTGCCCTACATGTGACTCCAGTCCCAATTTCAGGGCAACCACATCCCAAGAATTAATAATTTTTTAAAAATCAGCCTGGGTGTTGCAGTGGATGCTTTCCTGAGGCAAGGACCTTCACTCTGCATCCACTCCAGAATTGGGAGGGCTGGACGATGGAGCTGAGTGATGATTAAAGTGGCATTCCATTAAGGTCGCTCAGCTTAATGAGCTTCAACATTCATCGAAACAAACGTAAATTTGACCAGAAACATGGTGTCGTGCAGAGAGACACAAGGTGATGGAATGTCGTCAAGCAAAAGAGAGAGCAGGGGATATAATGGTGGGGTTCAGTGGAGAACAATTGCTGACCCGCTGAAGTAAACAAACATTACATTACACCCGGGTTCTGAAACAAACTTGACTGAAAGCTTTTCAGTGCAATCGCTACACAGTGTGATAACACGTTACACTCCCTGGCCTTCCTGTCTGAGCTCAGTAGCAGCAGCGAATATTTTGTAATGCCTGTAAAGAGAAAGAAAAATATTTTTTTTATCAAACTAGCCTTATATTAACCAGGTCCTGAAATTGAACAGTCACAGGGAATATGGGGATGGTGCAGGAAAGTTGAGGTGGAAGATCAGCCATGATCTCGTTGAATGGTGGAGCAGGCTCGAGGGGCTGAATGGCCTACTCCTGCTCCTATTTCTTACGTTCTTATGTGGGTCCTATCAGAGAGATGGACCTGCACAGCAAAGGCTCTCTGGGACTTGCAACTCATTTTAGGAATTAAGCTAATCGGAAGGACTTCCAGTGTGTCAGGAGCCCACCTCTATCCATCCCTTTCGATATGAATAATGGACCAGATCTGTAAATAAGAATCCATGACTGAGGGGAGAGGTGGAGATAATGAGATCTTGAGTTAGTAATTCCCTTGTTCTATTACACTTCATTTGTTTGCAATTTATTTCCCCTGTACTTTATTGAAGAACCTCTCTCATTCTTAAGAGAAACACCTTTGCTAAACATCTCAGTCTGACCTGGATGCCTGATATAATAAGTTGCTGACAGTATAAAATAAAGACTCTATTAATAAGCTGCGATCTCCAGGGACTTTCTGCTAATCTTCAGACTGCCACAATTGGTTACAATGAATCGCTGTCCTTGAATTCTGCCTATACCATGTAAATTGTATTTTTATTTCTGCCCACATACTCTTGAAAGAGTTAATCACTACATTTTTGTTGGAACTCGAGTTAGCAATTGGCTTTGTTCTCTTTCCAACGCAATGAAGACATAATTTAATTGTTACAGTGTTTTCTATGGCTCCTGTTAATTGCCCCTGGAGGCTTCCTGAAGAGAAAACACCTTTGCTAAACATTGGTTGTGAGAGCTTGTTCACTTGAGCCCCGCAGGATCAGAGTTCTGTTATTGTTAAGGGTGTAGCTGCTCTACACTGTGACCGCTCGGTTTCAGGAGCTTTGCTTCTGCCCTTGTCGTGACTGCTCTCTGCTGTCTCTTGTGTTGGGGCAGTGCGGGAAGCTTTCCCCCAAGCAGCATCACCCCATGCTAGGCTGCAAATCCAGAGTGACACAAAATGGGTATGTGGTTGTTGCACATCTATAGACTCCCAAAGCAAGCGCTCTACTCGGAGCTCCGACACGGCAAGCGAGCCCCAGGTGGGCGGAGGAAACGCTTCAAGGACACCCTCAAAGCCTCCTTAAAAAAGTGCAACATCCCCACCGACACCTGGGAATCCCTGGCCCAAGACCGCTCAAAGTGGAGGAGAAGCATCCGGGAAGGTGCCGAACACCTTGAGTCCCTTCGCCGGGAGTACGCGGAAGCCAAGCATAGACAGCAGAAGGAGCGCACGGCAAACCAAGCTCTGCCTGTCCCGCATTGAACTCATCAGTCACCTGAGAACTCATATTAGTGTAGACGCAAGTCATCCTCGACTATGAGGGACTGCCTAAGATTGATAGGACCCGCCTCTCCCCCAAACCCCCACCCCACCGCCCATTCTAAAATAAGCAGAGTTCTTGTTAGGAAATGTCAGAGGTTGAATTTTGGGAGAAGTCTCCCAACATAGTATGTTAAACCCTAACCTTTGCAACATGACTTCTGCCTGAAGCCAACCCCTTGTTTTCTCTGTTTATGGGGAACAGCACTGCAGAATGTTGACATTGCCAAAAACAGAGCGATCCCTGAGCAGAGCACTGTAATCCCATTTACTAATACCAGGCCAATCCGACATGTTTGTGCAAACTAATCAATTCAACTCCCAATGTCAACAGGACCTTCCTCCAACCTCCCGCACTTCCCATCTGTGATTGGCCTTAATCGGCACCCAAATTAGGACAGGGACAATCCTAAGCAGGGCACAATCAGTTAATCTGATTTTCCATCATTACCCTGATCCGCCTGCAGGAGCTATTTCAGGAAAGGAAAGCAGACTAAATTACAGCCGAGGGTGCACGGTTCCCCATTCATTTACTGTAGCCGATTTCACTTAAATGAATATCTGATTAGTGAATATAAAAACGAGAATGGACCACTCACTGTCGTTGCAATTTTTACCCAGGCTTGTCAATTTAATCATTGTAGTGAAGGCTCATGGGAACCTTCTGGCTCAGAGTGCCCATATGACAATGTCAAAATGCTTGCGGCATGCAAGGAGAAGCTTAAATCGGCAGACAGTGTCAGTTTTTAATTAGGAGAATTCAGAGTTATCCCCCCTGGTATTTCCTCAGAGGAATGGGTGGCATATTGAGTTGACAGGTTGTCTTTTCACTGCCAGGACCTGAAGTTAAATCAAGCTCCAGACTGATGGCATGCAGGTGTATTCTTTCTCTCTCTGTGTCTCTCTTTGTCTCTCTCTCTCTCTGTCTCATTCTTTTGGGTGCTATGTGAAATGAACAAGGCCAACTTCAACTCAGTTCTGAGTGGGCATGGACCCAAAGCACAAAATTCCCTCTATAACCTGGCATTGGTTGGCACTAAACGCTGAGAGACAATAGGAATGACTGGTATGGGGAAAGGAAATGACACACTGAGCGTGCTTTATTGAGGTTGGGAGTGAGGCACATTGTTGCTGTACAGTAGGGGGGGAAGTTACCTTGCCAGTGGTTGTGATGTGCTTAACACAGGAGAAGGGTAGGAAACAAATCTGGGACAGTTGGAGTTGTGGAGATGACTCTTTGGTGATGGGCGTTATGAGGTAAAGCACAATGTTCCAATGTCACCCATTAGAGAAAGAACACCTTCATCTCCTTAATTTGAGGTGAATTTGAATTAGATCTCAAAGGTAAAACGGCAATGTTCTACGTGCTTGTACACAGTGAGGAATATTTCATTTCCTCCAGCTCTTGGATGGATTCCAACAGAAATCCCAGGAAAATTCTCCTTTCCCTGATAGCTTGTCAGCTGTGGCTCAGTGGGCAGCACCCTTACCTCTGAGTCAGAAGGTTGTGGGTTCAAGTCCCACGCCAGAGACTTGAGCACAAAAATCTTGGCTCACACTCCGAGTGCAGTACTGAGGGAGCGCTGCACTATCAGAGGTCTTGTCTTTCGGATGAGATGTTAAATTGAGGCCCTGTCTGCTCTTAGGTGGATGTAAAAGATCCTATTGCACTATTTCGAAGAAGCGCAGGGGAGTTTTCCCCGGTGTCCTGGCCAATATTTATCCCTCAATCGACATAACGGAAAGAGTTTATCTGGTCATTATCACATTGCTTTTGTGGGAGTTTGCTGTGCGCAAATTGGCTGCCGCATTTCCCACATTACAACAGTGGCTACACTCCAAAAGTACCTCATTGACTGTAAAGTGCTTTGGGATGTCTGGTGGTCATGAAAGGTGCTATAAAAATGCAATACTTTTCTTTCTTTCTCAAATACTATTTTTACAGGATTAACATGCTCTTATATGTCAGCTGTGGCTCAGTGGGTAGCACACTTGCCTCTGAGTCAGAAGGTTTGGCTTCAAATCCCACTCAAGTGACTTGAGCACTTAAATCTAGGCTGACATTCCAGTGCAGTGCTGAGGGAGTGCTGCACTGTCGGAGGTGCTGTCTTTCGGATGAGATGTTAAACCGAGGCTCCATCTGCTCCCTCAGGTGGACGTAAAAGATCCCATGACTCTCTTTCGAAGAAGAGCAGGGGAGCTATCCCCAGTATCCTGGCCAATATTTATCCCTCAATCAACATAACGGAAAGAGTTTATCTGGTTATTATCACATTGCTGTTTGTGGGAGCTTGCTGTGCGCAAATTGGCTGCCTTGTTTACACTGACTACACTCCAAAAATACTTCATTGGCTGTAAAATGCTATGAGACATCCAGTGGTCGTGAAAGGCGCGATATAAATGTAAGTCTTTCTTACAAGGCACCTTCCCATAAGCCCTCATCCAGCCAAGAGGTATTGGGTACTCTGGGCTCTAACCATCAACAGGGTTAGAAGGACAACATCAGATTTCCTCGTCTCTAACCCCTAAACCCCAATGCCAGGAATTTCAGCGGGGATTGTCCGGCAAGAGATGAGTAGAAGCGCCAGAAGAACAATGTACACAGCTACAAATGGTGTTTGCCGTGGCTCAACGGTAGCATATTTGCTGGAGTCAGAAAGTTGTGGGTTCAAGTCCCACTCCAGAGACTTGAGCACAAAATCCAGGCTGACACTCCAGTGCAGTACTGAGGGTGTGCAACACTGTTGGAGGTGTCATCTTTTGGATGGAATGTTAAACCAAAGCCCTATCTGTCCTCTCAGGTGGGCATAAAAGATCCCGTGCACTATTTTGAAGCAGAGCAGGGGAGTCCTGGTTAATATAGATTTCTCAACCAACTTCACTAAAGCAGATTATCTCGTCATTACAACATTGCTGTTTGTGGGACCTTGCTGTGTGCAAATTGGCTGCTGTGTTTCTTACATTGCAACAGTGACTACAGTTCAAAGGTTGTAAAGCACTTTGGGATGTTCTAAGGTTGTGAAAGGCGCTATCTTAATGCAATTCTTCTTTTCTGTGCAGGTTCACACCTGAAGAATGGAAAGATACTGGTCTGTGCTCGTTCCCTTGACAACGTACCCCAGCAACTTTCAATGGCTTCAATAGAGCAGAGGGAAAAAATAGAGAGAAAGATAGCTAGTATTCAAAAATCCGTTAGTTTACAGCCTATTACTTCTGTCAACCCTTTATTCTGAACTCTGGACTGAATATTTCCGTATGTAGTGTCCCCTTTTCATCAGAACCATTAGAAACACCATGATTTTATTAAAATTAAATCTAATTACTGATGGCCTTGCTTTGAGAATCAGGTTGGGGACACGGATTAATTGAATTGATTTGGAAGTCACAGCATTGACCTGAAATTGACAATGATCCTGTTAAAGGGGAGGGCAGGCACTGGATTTGGAATACACACAGCGGAATGCTTGCGACAACACAGCCAGACGGTTTGAATTTCATGCAATTAGCTCTTCTGTGAGCACAAAGTCAGCTCCTTTGTTCGGGCTTGCTGTTAAATAATAGTCTCTGTGAATATCGCTTTCCTCTCGGACCACTTCCAGATGTGTACAAAAGCACTAGAAACAATTACAAGCAATTGGAGAAAGACATTTGCTTTATTAAAGGGGCACTCTGCATATTTCAGAGGTCCCATCTGTAGTGCCTGAATAATAAATATGGCACATATTTTATATGCCCTTTTCCCCCTATCAAGGACTGTTGTAAATGAAAGTTTTAGAGTTAAACCCTCATCCATGCCTTTGTTACCTCTAGACTCATTTGACGCACCTCCGCAATGATCTCTCGCCGTTCCTCCGCCATAAACATTCGCTGCACCTCCGCCACAATCTCTCGCCGCTCTTCCGCCACAAAACAGAGGTGTGGCAAATGAGGGTACAGGGCCCAGAAGAGCCGATGGTCCAGGGCAGCACGGGCCAGCCTACACTGCGATATGTGTGCGCACTAGGTCTGTGCAGCAGAGCAGGTCTCCAGTCATCCTGATTAACCCTTGCCACTGGATAAAGGCCGAGCTCTGTCAAGCCCGTGTGATGGCTGATGTGCAACGGTCACCACACGTTACAAAAATCCACGCACTGGCATTTTCCACCCCCTGGAGTTCAGGACTGGAATATCGGGTCCTTCATTGAAACATCTGCAAATTCATCCCTTTTGGTGTGGAAGCAAGTCATCCTCATTCGAGGGACCACCTATGCTGAGCTCCAGACTTGACTACTCCAACGCACGCCTGGCTGGCCTGCCACATTCTACTCTACGTAAACTTGAGGTCATCCAAAATATGTCTACCCGTGTCCTAACTCGGACCAAGTTCCGTTCACCCATCACCCCTGTGCTCGCTGACCTACAATAGCTCCCGGTTAAGCAACGCCTTGATTTCAAAATTCTCATCCTTGTTTACAAATCTCTCCATGGCCTCACCCCTCCCTATCTCTGTAATCTCCTTCAGTCTCATAACCCCCCGAGATATCTACGCTTCTCAAATTCAGCCCTCTTGAGCATCCTTGATCATACCTGCTCAACCATCGGTGGCCGTGCCTTCAGCTGCCTAGGCTCTAAGCTCTGGAACTCCCTCCCTAAACCTCTCTACCTCTCTTTCCTCCTTTAAGATGCTCCTTAAAACCTACTTCTTTAACCAAGCTTTTGGTCATCTGCCTTAATTTCTTCTTATGTGGCTCAGTGTCAAATTTTTTTTTGTCTTATAACACTCCTGTGAAGCATCTTGGAACGTTTTATTACATTAAAGGCACTATATAAATACAAGTTGTTGTTGTTGTATCCCATTATTTGTAAATGCATTACCTGAAAGAGGTGGTAGAAGCAGATTCAATTGTAACTTTCAGAAGGGAATTGGACAAATACTTAAAAAGGAAATATTTTCAGGGCTGTGGGGAAAAAGCAGGGGAGTGGGACTAATTGGATAGTTCTTTCAAGAGCTGGCACAGACACGATGGGCTGAATGGCCTCCTTCTGTAATGTAAGATTCTATAATAAACTGGAAATGGCCCGTTCTGTTAGGTTGACTGAGAAGATGCAATGGAACATTCATTGATAATAATACCATTATCAAACTTACGTGTCAGGCATGGCTCAGTTGTTACCACTCTCGCCTCTTAATCAGAAGGTCTGGAGACTTGAGCACATAATCCAGACTGGCACTTCAGTGCAGTACTGAGGGAGTGCTACACTATGGTACCGTCTGTCAGATGAGACATTAAACTGAGGCCCCGTCTGATCTCTCAGGTGGATGTAGAAGATCCCATGGCACTATTCTGGTGTCCTGGCCAATAATTATCTCTCAACCAGTACCTAAAACAGAGGATCTGGTTGTTTATTTCATTGCTATTTGAGGGAGCTTTCTGTGCACAAATTGGCTACCGCATTTCCTACATTGCAACAGTGACTTAATCAAAAGTGCTTCATAGGCTATAAAGTGTTTTGGGGCATCCTGAGGTTGTGAAAAGCACTATATAAATGCAAGTTCCCTTTTACAATGCGCTAATAGATGACAATGTGCTTCAATGTGACTTACTTCACTTTTTCTGTTTACAAGCACTTTACAAGCACTTTTTGATGAAGTCACTACCCTAATAAATTGTGAACAATGTGCAAGCACTGTTTGAGGACAACTAATGATTAAATCTGTAATCAAATATTGTGGATATTTGTCCCATTCTTTACCTTGATAACCAGATACAAAGGGTGTACAGCAAGAAGGTGCTTGGTTATTTCTGTCATGACTTGGCAATGAGTTCCACCCAACACACTGAAGCTTTGTTTCATGTACAATAACTTCACTATAGTCTGCCGTAATTTACCCCCTCCTTCTCCCTGCCACTGTTCCAACCAATTGGGCTGACATATGAAAAGATCTGTCAGAATAACACTCGACGTCTTCTCAGCTCAATTCAGAGAATGACTGTAATATTCAGTGCAAAAAAAATGGAACCCAGTCTTTCAGGTATATTGATCTTGGAGGGGGTGCAGCACAGATTCACCAGAAAGATACCAGGGCTAATAGGGTTAAATTATGAGAAAAGTAGCATAATCTCGGCTTGCATTCCCTTGAGTATAGAAAATTAAGGGGTGAGCTAATTGATGTGTTTAAGATGATTAAAGGAGTTGATGGGGTAGATAGAGAGAAACTATTTCCTCCAGAGTGGGGTCCAGAACAAGGGGCCATAAACATTCAGATTAGAGCTGGGCCGTTCAGGGGTGATGTCAGGAAGCACTTCTTCACACAAAGGGTAGTGGAAAGCTGGAACTCTCCTCCCCCAAAACCTGCTGAGGCTAGGTCAATTGAAAATTTCAAAACCGAGATTGATAAGTGATTGTTAGGCAAGGGTATTAAGGGTTACGGAACCAAGGTAAATAGACGGAGTTAAGATACAGATCAGTATTTTACAGACTGGTGTGCACACGTTAAAAAAATCCACAAACAGGCATCTTCCACATTTCAGGATATAGTTCGGGACCTGCAATTTTAGGTCCTTCAGTGAAACACCTGTGAACTCATCCTTTTTTGGCGTGGAAGCAAGTCATCCTCGCTTCGAGGGACTGCCTATGATGATGACAGATCAGCCATGATCTCATTGAATGGTGAAATAGGCTTGAGGGGCTGAATGGCCTTCTGTTCCTATCTAGTCCCCAGGGAACTATCAATCGACAATGTCCTGTTTGTTTGAAAGTAATTTCATCGTAAGAACATTGGAGATAGTTCACTATATAAGAGAATTCATTGTAATAGGAGATTCACCTATATCAGGAGCTGACAATGATGTAGCAGATTCAGGTATCAGAAGGATTTTATTAGACAGGCATTTCATTAAAAGAGAGTAATACAATGTCATTGTTGCCTAACTTATTCAGATTGTTTATAAATAACAGCCTTACATCACCTTTCCTGTCGTTTGAATATCAAGTTATTAAGTAGAGTTGCATTTAAGGATGTTATGCCCCATCTCAGTTCTAGTGCATTTGTTCTGTACAACATTAATATTCTGGGGGTGAGCTAGAGATGTCAATCGTAAAAGCAACACATCTCCTGCATCATGTTATAAGCAAGTCTCAAGGACTTGCAACAGTTCAATGGGAGATGTGGACTAGAGAGGGCTTTGAGAAAGAAAGAAAGATTTGGATTTATATAGCGCCTTTCACGACCACCGGACATCTCAAAGTGCTTTACAGCCAATTGGAGTGTGTTCACTGTTGTAATGTGGGAAACGCAGCAGTCAATTTGTGCACAAGCAAGCTCCCGCAAACAGCAATGTGATAATGACCAGATAATCTGTTTTAGTGATGTTGATTGAGGGATAAATATTGGTCAGGACACTGGGGGATAACTCCCCTGCTCTTCTTCAAAATAGAGAAACGCACTAAAGCTGTTCTCCATGTGCAAAGCAGAATGTCTAGATGACGGAGGCTTTGTTCGTGACAACTTGGCCACTGTAACACCGTAAGTAAAAGTCTTGAATATTGCTGTGCACCGCCCATTAACCAGGCCTCCTTTTGACCAAAGGATTTGCTGCCCCTTGTGAAAACATTTTGTAAAGTCAGTGAAGAAGGGTTGCCAAGGTTGTTTTATGCCCATTGATACCCAGGATGTAGTTCGGGATGCAGAATATTAGGTCCTTCATTGAAACACCTGTGAACTCATCCCTTTTTGGCGTGGAAGCAAGTCATCCTTGATACGAGGGACTGCCTATGATGATACCCATTGATATGTCGAGTGATTTATCATCAACCAGGATTTCCATTGTCTTTTTAGCACAAAATAGTGGGAGCTAATTGTAGTGCGTGTGGGAGTGTGATAATTCCAGGCCTGTGCTCCATTCAATCACTTGCCCTAACCATAGAACATTTTTGAGGC
Source organism: Pristiophorus japonicus (assembly GCF_044704955.1). Taxonomy (NCBI): domain Eukaryota; kingdom Metazoa; phylum Chordata; class Chondrichthyes; family Pristiophoridae; genus Pristiophorus; species Pristiophorus japonicus. The sequence continues at coordinate 57,828,277 of NC_091988.1, forward strand.
TCCCAAATAATTTCATGCTTACTGTCGAAGTATCTCAACTGAGGAAATTAATGGCTAATAGAGTTGTTTTCACTTTCAGAAACACCTGAAAGAGTTACAGGCAGAGGCTGGTTGAATATTGAAATGCTTCACCTCATGTGGAAGAGATTACTTGCAGTATTTGATGTAATTGGTTCTTTTCTTAGAAAGCCGTGGGAGGTAGACAGTGCGGAATAAATGCGGAGCATATTGATGAGGTAAACTAACAGAAGAAAATGAGACCCCTTCAAATATTTGCATTGAGTGCACATTGAGATGCTCTTGAAAGCTGCCAACCTCCATAATTGCCCAGTAATTATTACTTTAATGGCATGATTGGTCTTTAATAAAGATTCCTACGTGTAGAGAAGGGAAATTACATTACAGATGCATGCTGCTTGAAAGAGATTATGAATTTATTTAAGCAGCAAGGTATTCGATAGAAAAACGTAAAGGTTGTTTGGATATTGTGATAACTGGTCTCTGTTATCTCAGATAAGGTCATTTTTTTTTCTAGACCGAGAGAAATTGTGAATTGAAAAGCACTGGGAAGAATGAAAACTTATCCCTTCCAGACTTCATTCCCGGTTCTTGGGGGCAAAAAAAAAATGGACCAGATTTTGCTGCTAAAATAACGGTGAGTTGAAAGGCGCTCACCATTATTAATGTATAAATCGTCCAGCAACTCGTGGCGAGGAAGAGATATCCCACGGATTGCGAATCACCACAAGTCGCTGGGCGCTTTGCCCCGCTCTGCCATCAGCTTCGTGAAACAGCAGCTCACTTTCAAGGGGTCTCATTTTCTTCTGTTAGTTTACCTCATCAATATGCTCCGTATTTATACCTCACACTGTCTACCTCCCACGGCTTTCTAAGAAAAGAATCAATTACATCAAATACTGCAAGTAATCTCTTCCACATGAGGTGAAGCATTTGCGCATTAATTGCCCGCTAAACACGCCGCAGAAAATTAGGGCTGGTAATTAACTGCGTAAGTACCTTTTTAATGAAGAGATGTATGTTCCTGCAATGTCAAACAACCTAACCAGCCCAGAAGTGGAACAACTTAAACTGTGGCATCTCATTCCTATGGGTAGTAAATTGTTGTTGGAGATTTTTAAAATTTAAATTCTAATTTTTAAATAATGTTTCTTACTTTTTCTTTCTGTCTCTTTTCTCTCTCTTCATCCAATCTTTCTTCCCTCTTTATTTCTCATTCTGTATCTGATTTGACTAATTCACCCTCCATCTCCGTCATTGGTCTGTTTCTCAATCCTTAAATCTCATTGGTTAAGGAGAGAGATTGTTGGTCCTGTGGTTCATTGAGGTCCCAGATACCCTGTTGCCCTGGCCGTGCCGATACCAGCTCGCGCTTCCAGCAACTTGCTGAGCAAAGAATTTCGAGCTGAAGAGTGAGGGGAAAAATGTAACTAACAGGGCACACCAAAAGATGCCACGCGCCAGCAAATTCTGGGTCAATATACTTATTAAGTAGAAACCTAGGTGAAAGGCCTAAGCCCACAGTGCAGGCCACCATGAAGGCTGAAAGAACAGGAGGGAAGTTGAGGTAAATCAGGGTGGCTGCGTTCAATAAAACCCGGTTTACATGCAGCCTAACACGTGGTCCTTAAAGGGACCACTGCAGGCTGCAACCAACAAGATAAGTGTTTAATATATACTTACATGGATTGGAAGCTGGAAGGAGCAGCAATGGGCCTTCAGACAGGCCTTAGGCCACTTATTTGAACAGACAAAGGTTTTAATGTCTGTTTTAAGTACTGGTCCTGGATGCCATTATTTTTGGCCAGACCAATATGGCAGCCGGTGCACCTCTGGCAACTAATGAGCATGTGCTTTATGCCCGCCCCCATCCCCCATATTAGAGGCCGTTTAGCACCCAGAAAACGGGTGTCGCACAATCAAACTTCTAGTCCTGTGTGTGTGCAGTTGTACAGGGTATAGGCCCCGAACTTGGTGGGAGCGAAGGCCCGCTCATTTCTTGGTGGTTCCCGGGCAGAACGTAAGTTTTTGCCGTCCGCTGCCATTGGGGCCAGTCGGGCGGGAGTTTATTCGCGGTTCTGTCGGCGGCAACGGGTGGCAGTCAACGGGAGTCGGTGGGCGTGCAGGCCTCTCGACTCGGCAAACATCGGCGGCCGTGCACCGTACATGTGCTAGATTTAGATTTTTTTGTAATTTCTTGTGGGCGATGACATCACCTTTGCCACGATTGGGGCTGATGGCACAGCTGCGCATGCGCATAAAAGCTTGCTGCTCACTTGCACCTGCCAGTTGCAGAGGGTTCAGATTTGGAGAGAGAAAAACAACATCATCATCAGCCATCCATCTAAGAAAGCTGTCATGGGTCCAAAAAAAGCTTCCAAGAAGTCTAATGGAGGGAGGCCCAGAGCTCCCTGGTTTATTGAGGAGTAGCTGGAGGAACTTGTACGTGAGGTGGAGTGCCGTTATAAAGATCTCACACAGGATGGTCGTGGCAAGCCTGCACCATCCCAAAATAGATGCATTTGGTGGGAGATTGGAGAGACCGTGTCATCAGTGGGCAACATTGTGCGGGCTGGAGACCAGTGCAGGAAGCAATGCGTCAGCAAGAGGAAGTAAACATGTATTGTTGCACTCCCGTACTACTCCAAAAGGTTCTGTGGGTGCGTGCGTGCATGCGATGATGGGTGACCACCCCTGTGCCACCACACAGGGTGGTGCAGATCCCATGCTAGAGCATGGTAAGTGTATCCGAATCGCCAGTCTGTGTCACGTTCATGTCATGCAAGGTCATGGAATGTTATGTCAAATGCTTTTTACTGCACTGTGTGTCGCCCGTTAATGGTGTACTCATGTAGTGATAGAAGTCCTTGAAGTAAGAATGTGACGGGACACATGTCAGCATGACCAACGCCCGCCCCCCCCCCCCCCCCACCGCTATAGACTCAGATATTGCCCTCTACTTCCAGATGTTGATTCGGACAGCACTGATCAATGCATCCCATCCACCTCTGACACACAAAGGCAGTGTCAAACACCAACTCCTTCCACCTCGATGCAACCTCCTTCCAACACACCAGCTCCTTCCTCCACACCCCACCCTCCTCACCCCAGATCACCCATATCCTCCTCCACCACCCAAAGTCACGAACACCAGGAGGAAGAAGAGGGCGAAGTCTCAGTCTTCGTACCATTTGAGGTCGAGGAGTTGCAAGAGAAGGACCCCAGCCTCCTGACATGTGTGCCACCTGTTTGGCCAACATCGGTTTTGGGGTCCGACTTTTTGGGCTTCGAATCGGACAACGCGGGAACAAGTATTGGGAGGCGCAGAAGCCGGGCCGGAAAAGCCACCTAGCCGCAACCACCCATGATGATGCAACAAGCCGATGAGGATGCAGGATGGGTAGCAGCAATCCAGGAGGTGGTCCAGTTGTCGAGGACGAATATAGAGATAGGTCGAGATCTGCTGCAGGCCATGGCTGAGATAGCTGCCAGCATCACCACCCTTGCGGAGGAGCATTCTGCCAGTATGTCACGGATCATCAGCGCGGTGGAGCAAAACACTCATTCTCTGGAGGCCATGTGCCAATCGATGCTATCGGGCCATTTCATGGAACCCCCCTGATGCCACACTATCGAGGCCGACAGATCCCGAGGAGCCGGAGATGCCAGCGGATTCCATCTCACCCCCAACATTCTCGCCAAGATGAACACGGCAGCAGCGCTCCGGCTGCCCTCCTGCACAACGTCATGGAGCAGAGGGGGTGAGGGGCAGGGGTGCATGTTGCCATGGTGAAGGCGGAGCCATGAAGAGGATGATGGGCCTCACATTGAGGAGGGGAAAGAGAGGTGGTGGTAGTGGATGGAGGGTTGGGTGTTGGTGCTGCTGATGTTGTTACGTGTTCATTAAGTTGTTGCTGTTGTTTCACATGGGTTGTTTGGATTATCACTTGATTGATTTTGGAAATAATGTAGACTTTTTGGATTCACTTGTTTGCATGTTCTGTCACTTGCCATGCTGCACTATTCAATACAGACACATTGTTCAGCAACGCTTGGTCAATGTTTAACTTTTATATCATCTGGGGTACCTGCGGAGAAACAGACAAATCTCCTTCAGGTGTACTGGTCTCTGAGCAATATCTTGGCATCCACATATGATGCAACTCTTTCATGAGTCCTGTCATCAGACTAACTCACAATGACAAGTAAGGATGACCAATGCAGGAAGGCTGCCTTTGAATGAGAGATAGTTGCACAACTTGGAGACCACACGTTAACGCTTGCACTTCAGGCCACATTGTCTTAGGTGCAACATCACCAAGCCCCACCCCTGATATGACGTGTTTTTCAGTGACGTTGCAGACCATTATATATATTTTCCCGTATTCTATACTTGAGCTCACGTTGTTCTCAGGTTCACATCCTCCCACCTGACAGGACCTTACATGATTTCATTATTGCCTATATACTTTGACATAAGTTCATACCATCTGAACATTCACATTGTCTCAATAAATCCGTTGTGCCTGCAAAGTTGTGAAAACCCTTGCAGCACATCTCCATCGAGCCTTTACTGTATCTCGTAGCACATTTCCGCTTCCTATACCACAACTGCCCTTCGACGGAGTATTTTCCATTTACATCTGTGAAGTCTTTCTGTGCAGTTTAATTTCCATGTGTGAACTCATTCTGAGGGTGTGATAATGGTGCAGCATATGTATGTTACCCGGGATGTGCTCTGGACCACTCTACGTGATTGTACCGGCCGCCTGATTTACAGCCAGCTCAGACCACCTTTTCTCAGCGGTCATTCTGGCGGGTGGGAGCAGCATCTTAGAGGATCCGAGACCGCCAAAATCACATTTTTGGAGCCTCCAGCATGGGCGGTAGGAAGTTGCGGTGGCGGTACATCCCCGAAGAAACTCCCGCTGTGCGGAACCTAGGCAGCTGTGAACAGTATTGGGCGGCTCATTGACCAAGTTTTGGCCCATAGTGTATGTGGAGAGGTACATTGATGCAAGGGAACAGTGTATACACAGAGGTACAGGATTGTCATCATCATAGGCAGTCCCTCGAAACGAGGATGACTTGCTTCCACGCCAAAAAAGAATAAGTTTACAGGTGTTTCAATGAAGGACCTAATATTCCAGGTCCTGAACTACATCCTGAAGGGTGGAAGATGCCTGTGTACCGTGGATTTTTTTAACGTAAGCTGGCCGTTGAACACTAGCCACCACACGGGCTTGACAGAGCTAGGTCTTGGTCCAGTGGCAAGGTTAACCAAGACAAATGGAGACCTGCTCTGCTGCACGGACCTAGTGCGCACACTTATCGCAGTGTGGGCTGGCCCATGCTGCCCCTGGGTCCTCGCCTCTTCTGGCCCCGAACTCACGCCTCACTGTAAGGGTACAGTATATAACCAGCAGACAGGCATGTATTCCATCTCCCTAGAAAGTGATGGAAATTTTACCAGGCCGGCCAGGGGTAGCGGGGGGGGGGGGGTGGGGTGGGGTCGGGGGGGGGCGGCGTGGTGGGGGGTCGGGGGGGTCGGAGTGGGGGGGAGTGGGGTTGGGGGGTGGGGGGGCGTGAGGGGGTGGGGGGCGTGGTGGAGGAGACTGATTCTAATCCCTGATGGTGTAGATGTGCGTGTCCATCTAACTTCCTTTGTGGTCAAGTGGGAGGAAGGAGAAAATGCATTTTACCTATCACTATAGGGAGCATCCAAAACCTGTGTCCTAACTCGCACCAAGTCCTGCTCACCCATCACCCCTGTGCTCACTGATCTACATTGGCTTCCGGTTAAGCAACGCCTCGATTTCAAAATTCTCATCCTTATTTTCAAATCTCTCCATGGATTCATCCTTCCCTATCTCTGTAATCTCCTTCCCGAGATGTCTGCGCTCTTCTAATTCTGCCCTCTTAAGCATCGCTGATGATAATCGCTCAACCATTGGTGGCCATGCCTTCTGTTGCCTAGGCCCCAAGCTCTGCAACTACCTGCCTAAACCTCTCCGCCTATCTTCCTCTCTTTCCTCCTTCAAGATGCTCCTTAAAACATACCTCTTCCCTGCACTAATTTCAACATATGCGGCTTGGTGTCAGATTGTTATTGTATAATACTCCTGTGAAGCGCCTTAGGATGTTTCACTATGTTAAAGCACCATATAAATACAAGTTGTTGTTGTTGATTCATATGGGATAATATCAAATAGTTGCAGACATCTAATCATCTAATGCCATATTAGATGTTTCATGGTGCCTCACACAATACACTACTGTTGAAGTTAATGGTGTGTTGCATGTAGGTACAGTGACAGCCATTATGCAGATTGAAAACAATTTCAGCTTTGATGAATTTTACAGCACCTGGGGATGAAACTTACTAAAGGCTGAAGGCTCACCCTTACAATGGCTGATTTAAAAAAAAAACAATCAAAATGATAACTTCAAGTATAATTCTTCCTCTGACAAACGCCTCTATGCAGAAGTGCTCAGACAACCTTCATGATTCAATGACATCCCAATTTCAATCTCTTTCTTTCAAAGACATATTATCACTTGATGCCACTGCTACTGTATAAATCCTTATAGACAAGTATTTGTTCAAGACGTGATTGCCTGCATTCACTGAGTATTTCTTTTAACATCAAAGTTGAACCAGGTACAAAATGTTTTTGTGCCTATGTGGTTACAATTTGCAGCCGTGGCTCAGTGGGTAGCATTCATGCCTCTGAGTCAGAAGGTTGTGGGTTCAAATCCCTCTCCAGAGAGTTGAGCACAAAAATCTAGTCCCGTGCAGTGTTGAGGGAGTGCTACACTATCGGAAGTGCCATCTTTCGGATGATACTTTAAACCGAGGCCCCGTCTACCCTTTCAGCAAGACGTAAAAGATCCCATGGCATTATTTTGAAGAAGAGCAGGTGAGTTATCCTGTTCAATATATATTTCTCAATCAACATCACTAAAAACAGATTATCTGGTCATTATCACATTGCTGTTTGTGGGACCTTGCGGTGCACAAATTAACTGCCGCATTTCCTACATTACAACAGTGACTACACTTCAAATGAAAAAAGTACTTAATTGACTATAAAGCATTTTGGATGTCCTGAGGTCATGAAAGGCGCTATATAAATGCAAGTCTTTCTTTTATTTTGTATCTCGGTTGACTTCAATTGGCAATTAAGTGGGATCTGTCTAAGATGCGAGGACTATTGGAGAAATACAGAAGAATCCCAGTAATTCATAGGCAGTTAGGAATTCTACAGATGAGAGAAAGTTATGTGACCAATGTCTTGAATTTGAGAGTGCACCCTCTGACTAATCATATAAGGATTTAGTATTTAACATAAAATATATTCTAGGTTAATAGTGAAGCAAGTTGAATTAATGAGCAGACGGTCAGAATAGAGAGAGACTTAAAATGAGCTTGGTAATTCTATCAGTGTTTAACCATAACTGAGGCCGATGCTGTTTCATGTGGTCTTAAATTTAAGATAGATGTATCCATTTTAAAAGGATAAGATAGCTATCTATTTTAAAAGGGTCAGGACCTATGCTCAGTGACCTATACATCAAGCTGAACGCAGATAGAAACAATCTTTTAAAGTACAGTCATTCCTTTACTCCAAATAATCCTCAGGATTAGTTCACTTCAAAGAGAATAATGGTTGCTAGGTAACCTCTGCATTAACTCACTGACACCTGTGTACAAAATGACAGGGTCAAGCACAAGTCGTCCTTAGCACTTTTGAAATTAGGCCAGATAAGGACCAACTGATAAAATGCTTTCAAATAGTCTCTTATTACAAACCATTTTGGAAACTCTTATCAGATCAACCCTTGATGGAATCTTGTGTATCTTCTTATTGTTTTAGTGCCGGCAAAGCTTGTAAGGGACATGTTATGCCATGGTCTATTCAAACTCATTGATAATCTCAATGCCAGCATTGTGCACACCCTTGGCATGCTGTCGTGATGAATAGAGAAAATGGACAGAGCAATGGTAGATATTTTAACCTGAGCTACAGCACAAAAGAAAGACCAATTGAACTGCATTATACACTGCAAGAGCTAACACTCTTTGCTGTTATACCCCGATCCCTGCTGATTTTAGCTGATTGTAGGTCAGTCCACTAGAGAGCATACATTCATTAAATCTCGCTTTTTGAGAGGATATGCTGGTTTTCTCTTTTCTTGCGAAGGTGATGACTATTATGCTATATTGGGGGGAGGAGGAGGGAAGAGAACAAAATACCGGAGGTATGAGGGAACTTAAAAATGTCCAGGGGATAAACTTATTGGATTTAATATAAGTTTGCAAAAATGGTAATGGAGAAAATAATGAGACTTAAGATAGACAAGCCACAAGGACCTGATGATTTCCACCCCAGGGTATTAAAAAAAACAGGTGAGGAAATTACAGACATGTTAGTCATAATATTTCAAGGCTCTCTAGATTTGGGAATTGTATCTTTGGATTCTAAAATTGCAAAAGTTTAAAAAGAACATACCTGTCAGTTTAACGTCAGTTAATGGAATCAATTATCTGGGCTTATAAGATTACATTATGAGGACTTGGTTTGTATTCCCTTGGGTTCAGCAAGTTCAGGTTGAATTAATTCAGGTATTTAAAATGATTAAGGGATTCAATTGGGTAGAAGCACAGAAGATATTTCCTCTGATGGGAAAAACTAGAACAAGGAGGCATAACCTTTAAATTAGAGAGTTGGCCATTTAGGAGTGAAATCAGGAAGAAGATTTTCACACAAAACCGAATGGAAATTTTGAAACTCTCTTCTCCTGAAAAGCAGTGGATGCTGGGTGATTGATTTTTGAAGAATCAGATCGACTGAGTTTTATTAAGCAAGGTTATCAAGGGATAAGGATCAAAGGCGGGTAAATGGAGTTGCAATACAAATCAGCACTTTTTCGGCCGGCACAGACACAATGGGCCGAATGGCCTCCTTCTGTGCCATAAATCTCTATGATTCTATTATCTAATAGAATGGCGGAACATGTTTGAGGGGCAGAATGGCCTACTCTTGTTGCAATATTCCATTCAAGGCCATTCAACCCATCTTAGTTCATCCATCCAAAAAGACCCAACATTCCTGCCATTGAAGCATCTCATCATTCGGAGTTTTTGCCTCCACTACTCTATCTGGAAATCTATTCCACATGTTGCTCACGCTTCATGTGAAGAAGAATTTCCTGATCTCTATCGTAAAGTTGCCTTGTATTAGTTTGATCCTACATCTCCTTGTCCTACTTTTGAAATTTAATTTAAAGTAATATTCTGGATTTACTTTTTCCATACTCTTAACTATCTTGTATGCTTCTATAAGATCATCTCTCACGTGCTTTAGTCAGTAATACTGGATTTCCTCTGCATTGCTCACTACATAACAATAATATCATAGAATCATTGTAACTTACAGTACAGAAGGAGGCCATTTGGCCCATCGTGCTTGTGTTAGCTCTTTGAAAGACCTGTCCAGTTATACCCAACCCCCTGCTCTTTCCTCATATCTAGTCTCACCTTAAGGCAAGGGTCACATTACACCAGTTTCTTCATGGATCCCCCTGCCCATGACTGAGATCCCTCCTTGAGCCATGCAAGTGCGTGTTAACTCCTCCTGAAGCATGCAGTGCAACTTTGTTTTGGGATTCAGTGATCTGTTGATGTTTTCTGGACCCTTATAGTTGTACATTAAAATGTTACCGTCGCTCGGGCATGACGGTTCAATCGTTGTATTGCACACTGTAGTACACCCGCAGATCACTGATAGCATCAATTGTTCAAGCACAGAACGTCATGGAAAGGGCTGAGGCACCTCACCGTTTTCAAAACAAAACTGTTCGAGTTTTATGATTCAACACACAATTATCACATTGGCTTGCCCTAACTGCGGAGACTGGCAATGAGCCCAAGACAACCATTAGCTGATGGGTTTGCTCTCTGGCAATTAACTTTAGGGTCTCTCAGCCTTCATGAGGGGTCCATACCCAAAATATCCTAAGCTGTCTTTTCTTCTTGCAGATGCTAGCTAACCTGCCGGGGGTTCCAGCATTTCTCTGCTCTTGTCGCAGGTTGAGGTTACAATGTTCCCTCAGTAAGAATCACTGGGAGAGCAGCTGCTCCCTGCCGCCTCCGCACCCCATGTCAGTACATATTCCCGTGTAGGGAGTTGTGAGGAGGATCCAGTTTCCAATCATTGGCAGGTGTTGACACTTCAGACAACTAGCTCCAATTTTAAAGAGGTACTCTTAGGGCAGGTCACACAATGTATATATTTCCCAGTCTTCTTCGGCATCCATCCATTTAAATGTACCTGGCAAGTCTAGCATTCCCCAATTTCAGTGTGAAATCATAAACCTCTCCGTAAAGAGCACAAGCAATCTCCCCTACGTATCGTAGTATTGCTACCACCCACCACTCATCTACTGAAAAATATTGTTTCTCTCCCCTACATTTTTCATCCAGTGTCAGCATTAAGAATTCCTAGCTCAGATATAGCATAAGCCGAGTGCAGGGCAGTGCCCGTTCCACTCTTAACCCAATGATGTATCTTTGCTCCAATAAAGAAAGAAAGACTTGGATTTATATAGTGCCTTTCACAACCACCGGATGTTTCAAATCACTTTACAGCCAAAGAAGTACTTTTGGAGTGTAGTCACTGTGATAATGTGGGAAACATGGCAGCCAACTTGCGCACAGCAAGCTCCCACAAACAGCAATGTGATAATAACCAGATCATCTGTTTTGTTATGTTGATTGAGGGATACATATTGATCAATCTATATTAATGACTTCAATGAAAGGACCGAGTGTAATGTAGCCAAGTTTGCTGATGATACAAAGATGGGTGGGAAAGTAAATTGTGAGGAGGACACAAAAAATCTACAAAGGGATATAGACAGGCTAAGTGAGTGGGCCAAAATTTGGCAGATGGAGTATAATATGGGAAAACGTGCGGTTATCCACTTCGGCAGAAAAAATATAAAAACAAATTATAATTTAAATGAAGAAAAATTGCAAAGTGCTGCAGTACAGAAGGACCTGGGGGTCCATGTGCATGAAACACAAAAAGTTAGTATGCAGGTACAGCAAGTAATCAGGAAGGAAAATGGAATGTTGGCCTTTATTGCAAGGGGGATAGAGTATAAAAGCAGAGAAGTCCTGCTACAACTGTACAGGGTATTGATAAGGCCACACCTAGAGTACTGCGTACAGTTTTGGTCTCCATATTTAAGGAAGGATATAGTTGCATTGGAGGCTGTTCACTAGGTTGATTCCAGAGATGAGAGGGTTGACTTATGAAGATAGGTTGAGTAGGTTGGGCCTACACACATTGGAGTTCAGAAGAATGAGAGGTGATCTTATTGAAACTTATAAGATAATGAGGGGGCTCGACAAGGTGGATGCAGAGAGGATATTTCCACTCAGGGGAAACTAAAACTATGGGACATAGTCTTAGAATAAGGGGCCGCCCATTTAAAACTGAGATGAGGAGGAATTTCTTCTGAGGATTGTAAATCTATGGAATTCTCTGCCCCAGAGAGCTGTGGAGGCTGGGTCATTGAATATATTTAAGGCAGAGATAGACAGATTTTTGAATGATAAGAGACTAAAGGGTTATGGGGAGCAGGCAGGGAAGAGGTGCTCAAGTCCATGATCAGATCAGCCATGATCTTATTGAATGGTGGAGCAGGCTCGAGGGGCCAAATGGCCTACTCCTGCTTCGATTTCTTATGACCAGGACACCGGGGATAACTCCCCATGCTTTTCTTCGAAATAGTGCCACAGGATCTTTTACATTCACGTTAGAGTGCAGACAGGGCCTTGGTTTAACATCTGAAAGACGGCACCTCTGACAGTGCAGCACTCCCTCAGCACTTCACTGGAGTGTCAGCCTGGATTTACGTGCTCAAGTCTCTGGAGTGGGACTTGAACTCACAAACTTTCATCGCAGATGAATACGTGGCTTGAGCAGTGGTGCAGCAGGGAGGGATTCAAATTCCTGGGGCATTGGAACCGGTTCTGTGGGAGGTGGGACCAGTACAAACCGGACGGTCTGCACCTGGGCAGGACCGGAACCAATGTCCTAGGGGGAGTGTTTGCTAGTGCTGTTGGGGAGGACTTAAACTAATATGGCAGGGGGATGGGAACCAATGCAGGGAGACAGATGGAAACAAAAAGGAGACAAAAGCAAAAGACAGAAAGGAGATGAGGAAAAGTGGAGGGCAGAGAAACACAAGGCAAAGAACAAAAAGGGCCACTGTACAGCAAAATTCTAAAAGGACAAAGGGTGTTAAAAAAACAAGCCTGAAGGCTTTGTGTCTTAATGCAAGGAGTATCCATAATAAGGTGGATGAATTAACTGTGCAAATAGATGTTAACAAATATGATGTGATTGGGATTACGGAGACGTGGCTCCAGGGTGATCAGGGCTGGGAACTCAACATCCAGGGGTATTCAACATTCAGGAAGGATAGAATAAAAGGAAAAGGAGGTGGGGTAGCATTGCTGGTTAAAGAGGAGATTAATGCAATAGTTACAAAAGACATTAGCTTGGATGATGTGGAATCTATATGGGTAGAGCTGCAGAACACCAAAGGGCAAAAAACGTTAGTGGGAGTTGTGTACAGACCTCCAAACAGTAGTAGTGATGTTGGGGAGGGCATCAAACAGGAAATTAGGGGTGCATGCAATAACGGTGCAGCAGTTATAATGGGTGACTTTAATATGCACATAGATTGGGCTAGCCAAATTGGAAGCAATACGGTGGAGGAGGATTTCCTTGAGTGCATAAGGGATGGTTTTCTAGACCAATTTGTCGAAGAACCAACTAGGGGGGAGGCCATCTTAGACTGGGTGTTGTGTAATGAGAGAGGATTAATTAGCAATCTCGATGTGCGAGGCCCCTTGGGGAAGAGTGACCATAATCTGGTGGAATTCTGCATTAGGATGGAGAATGAAACAGTTAATTCAGAGACCACGGTCCAGAACTTAAAGAAGGGTAACTTTGAAGGTATGAGGCGTGAATTGGCTAGGATAGATTGGCGAACGATACTTAAGGGGTTGACTGTGGATGGGCAATGGCAGACATTTAGAGACCGCATGGATGAACTACAACAATTGTACATTCCTGTCTGGCGTAAAAGTAAAAAAGGGAAGGTGGCTCAACCGTGGCTATCAAGGGAAATCAGGGATAGTATTAAAGCCAAGGAAGTGGCATACAAATTGGCCAGAAATAGCAGCGAACCCGGGGACTGGGAGAAATTTAGAACTCAGCAGAGGAGGACAAAGGGTTTGATTAGGGCAGGGAAAATGGAGTAGGAGAAGAAGCTTGCAAGGAACATTAAGACGGATTGCAAAAGTTTCTATAGGTATGTAAAGAGAAAAAGGTTAGTAAAGACAAATGTAGGTCCCCTGCAGTCAGAATCAGGGGAAGTCACAACGGGGAACAAAAAAATGGCAGACCAATTGAACAAGTACTTTGGTTCGGTATTCACTAAGGAGGACACAAACAACCTTCCGGATATAAAAGGGGTCAGAGGGTCTAGTAAGGAGGAGGAACTGATGGAAATCTTTATTAGTCGGGAAATTGTGTTGGGGAAATTAATGGCATTGAAGGCCAATAAATCCCCAGGGCCTGATGGACTGCATCCCAGAGTACTTAAGGAGGTGGCCTTGGAAATAGCGGATGCATTGACAGTCATTTTCCAACATTCCATTGACTCTGGATCAGTTCCTATCGAGTGGAGGGTAGCCAATGTAACCCCACTTTTTAAAAAAGGAGGGAGAGAGAAAACAGGGAATTAGAGACCGGTCAGCCTGACCTCAGTAGTGGGTAAAATGATGGAATGTGCAAAGTTAAAGCACATGGGATTGGGGGTAGTGTGCTGACGTGGATTGAGAACTGGTTGTCAGACAGGAAGCAAAGAGTAGGAGTAAATGGGTACTTTTCAGAATGGCAGGCAGTGACTAGTGGGGTACCGCAAGGTTCTGTGCTGGGGCCCCAGCTGTTTACACTGTACATTAATGATTTAGACGAGGGGATTAAATGTAGTATCTCCAAATTTGCGGATGACACTAAGTTGGGTGGCAGTGTGAGCTGCGAGGAGGATGCTATGAGGCTGCAGAGTGACTTGGATAGGTTAGGTGAGTGGGCAAATGCATGGCAGATGAAGTATAATGTGGATAAATGTGAGGTTATCCACTTTGGTGGTAAAAACAGAGAGACAGACTATTATCTGAATGGTGACAGATTAGGAAAAGGGGAGGTGCAACGAGACCTGGGTGTCATGGTACATCAGGCATTGAAGGTTGGCATGCAGGTACAGCAGGCAGTTAAGAAAGCTAATGGCATGTTGGCCTTCATAGCGAGGGGATTTGAGTACAGGGGCAGGGAGGTGTTGCTACAGTTGTAGAGGGCCTTGGTGAGGCCACACCTGGAGTATTGTGTACAGTTTTGGTCTCCTAACTTGAGGAAGGACATTCTTGCTATTGAGGGAGTGCAGCGAAGGTTCACCAGACTGATTCCCGGGATGGCGGGACTGACCTATCAAGAAAGACTGGATCAACTGGGCTTGTATTCACTGGAGTTCAGAAGAATGAGAGGGGACCTCATAGAAACGTTTAAAATTCTGATGGGTTTAGGCAAGTTAGATGCAGGAAGAATGTTCCCAATGTTGGGGAAGTCCAGAACCAGGGGTCACAGTCTAAGGATAAGGGGTAAGCCATTTAGGACCGAGATGAGGAGAAACTTCTTCACCCAGAGAGTGGTGAACCTGTGGAATTCTCTACCACAGAAAGTTGTTGAGGCCAATTCACTAAATATATTCAAAAGGGAGTTAGATGAAGTCCTTACTACTAGGGGGATCAAGGGGTAAGGCGAGAAAGCAGGAAGGGGGTACTGATGTTGCATGTTCAGCCATGAACTCATTGAATGGCGGTGCAGGCTAGAAAGGCCGAATGGCCTACTCCTGCACCTATTTTATATGTTTCTATGTTTCTAAGCTTCTGATTCACTACCCACTGAGCCACAATCTCGGAAGGTCAGTACCAGTGTGGCATTTCCATCTCCCATATCAGCCTCTCTGAGCGACGGTGCTAATTGGTGTCAAATTATGGGCAGTTTTTTGCTGTAATTCATTCTCATGAGCTAAATTAAAACTGTCCAAGACTCATTTCTCTGAGGAGTCCTACAGCAGGTGGAGACTTTCATTTAAAGCCTGGACTGAATTTGACCCTGGGTTCTAGAGGTGAAAGGACAACTTGCAAACACACTGCGCCATCCAGTCCCTGGAATAATTCTTTTTGTGTTTTTGAATATGTTTGTATAGGCTGCTTTCAACACTAGGTTTGCTGTACTGATTAGCCTGTAACAGAGCAAGTCGAAGATTGCCTTGCAAAACTTTGGGCCAGCCTATACTGAGATAGTGCCAGATTGCATTGCAATAAAACGTATGTAAAATCATTGCTCTATCAGTGATTCACTGCTGGAACTTGGTAATAATCCAATTCTGGCCTCTGCTGCCCAAGCCTAAACTAAATCTTCTCCATCGCTCCATATCTCTCTCCTCCTTTAAGGGCAAATCAAGCGCAGGCAGCAGAAAGAGCGCGCAGTAAACCAGTCCCACCCACCCCCTCCCTCAACGACTATCTGTCCCAAAAGTGACAGGGACTGTAGTTCTCGTATTGGACTGTTCAGCCACCTAAAGACTCATTTTTAGAGTGGAAGCAAGTCTTCCTCGATTCCAAGGGACTGCCTATGATGAAGTAATTCCTTAAACCCTACCTCTTTGACTAAGCTTTTGCTCACCTGTCCTACTATCTCCGTATTGGGCTCGGTGTCAAACTTCTGTTTGATAATTCACCCATTATAAGTGTGGACTTTATTACCCTTTCGACTATGTTGTGCTGCCTCTATGATTCAATCTCAGCTGGTCTATCCGATACAGTATTGTGCAAATATTTGCGGGGGGCAGAAAAAATCACCAAACATTTCCGCAATCTTAAATGGCTGGCAGTCAGATTTAGCACATAGTCAATAAAGACATAATATAAACCCCTTTATTCCATTAAGGTTATGTTCCTTGCACTTCACTTCCTAACAGATATATATGTGTGTGCAGTGGAGAATCAGCTGCATTATCTGTCATGAAACAATGAATTGTGTACAATGATACCATTTTCTACAACTAACTCTTTTCATTAATTTTGTCTATAGGCTCATGTACCAGCTTTGTACAGCGGAAGCCATGGCTCAGCGCTACACTCTCTGCTCTGAGTCAGAAGGTTGTGGGTTCAAGTCCCACTCCAGAAACTTCAACACATAAATCTAGGCTGACACTCCTAGTGCAGAACCGAGAAAGTGCCAAAAACTACTCAAATACAGTGAGATTTAAATTCTCCGGTTTGAGTGGAACTGCGAAATAATGTTACAGTAGGTAGTTTGATGCTGCTGGGAACTGGCAGGAGGTTTCTCTAAATTAATTTATCCCGGGACCCTTACAATGATCAGGGAGCGACGAGTTGTATCCCTTCAAGCTGAATTGGATTTAAACCAGATCACATATATAAGGAAAGCATTTATGGAAAACTTCTAATGGTTGAAGATGAGCTTGCTAATACACATCAAGAGCAATGTCCACCCTGTAGGGTTGAAAATGTTGTCTACAGGGACCAAGTAATAATTCCATTACTTCCAAAAGACTTCCAATTCTCACTGTTCTCAGTTCATGACCAGTCTTTCTCATATTCTTCTTTTCCTTCTAGTAAGAAAAGGAAAAGGATAAAGGAAACATTTGCAGGGCTATGCGGAAAGAGTGGGGGAGTGGGACTAATTGGATAGCTTTTTCCAAAGAGCCAGCACAGGAACGATGGGCCGAATGACCGCCTTCTGTGCCCAGACACACGTGATGCTTTTAACTTAGATGATGTATAAATCTTGGTAAGCTTCATTACTACGGGTTTTAATTTCTTCTGCAATATATTTAGTGTGCTGGTTAATGGATTCCTGTTAATATCCGACCTTCGTTATTTGAACCCAGTTGTTAAACTGTTTCTGAGGACCAAAGACTTTCTCTCAGCAGGTGAGCAATTAATGACTTCTGAAGGATTATCATTTGTTTGATGCTTGCAGGTTTGTGCAGAATAAGAAAAATAGCAGGAAGTCTCTACCTCAGATGCTATGAAAAATCTGTGGTCTGTCTAGTATCTGTATATGCACAGAATAACAGAGTAGCAGGGAGTACAAGTGATAAGGCTGAAATCAAATTGGATCTGATCTGTGTAAAGTCCTGACCCCGCAGTACAGACTTACACGAGGCACATGCTGAAGTCAAGGTCGCTCTGGACCTGCACCTTTATTTCACAGCTCTCGAGTGCCACACTTGCCTGAGACTTGCCTTTATATACCTGTGTGGAACAGGTATGCAGTGTCTCCTGCAAGCGCACCCCTGGTGGTAAAGTATGCTTGTGGTTACAGGTCATATTTAGTTACAGTCATGTATAGCATGGTAAGATACAGTAATATACAGTAGTGTGAGATACATGACAATCTGGAAATAATGAAGTTGGTTTAGCTGGTTCTATGCAATGTGATGTGTAGGCCCACGTCTGCCCTCTCAGGTGGATGTAAAAGATCCCATGGCACTATTCGAAAAAGAATAGCGGGGATGTCTTGGTGTCCTGGCCAACATCTGAGCAGAGCCCACAAGCGAGATTACATGTATCAAAGCAAAATTGAACACCATTTCATACAGAAGACTGGGGTACACCAGAACTTTGATACACTTTGAGTCAGAAGGTCTGGATTTAAGTCTCACTCCAGAGACTTTAGCACAAATTCTAGGCTGATACTACAGTGTAGTACTCAGGAAATTCTGCACTATTAAAGCTGCCATCTTTTGGATGAGAAGTTAAACCGAGACCCCCATCTGCCCTCTTAGGTGAACGTAAAACATCCCAATGCACTATTTTGAAGAAGGGCAAGGGAGTTCCTTCTGGTGTCCTGACTAATATTTATCCCTCAACCGACATCACAAAAAAAACCAATTATCTGGTCATTATCTAATTGCAGTTTGTGGACTTTGCTGTGTGCAAATTGGCTGCTGCATTTCCTTCATTACAACAGTAACTACACTTTTCTTTTAAGTTCTTTATTGGCTGTAAAGCGCTCTGGAACGTCCTAATGTCGTGAAAGGCGCTATATAAATGCAAGTCTTTCATTTACTGAGATATATTGAAGCTCAATGTATCAAGACTTCATTATATTGTAATTGTGTCTTGGATTAAAACATGGCAGACTGAATAGCCATTTAAAAAAAATAATTTCCATGGGATATACACAAATCACAATTATAATTCCCACATAGATTTTATTTTCAGTTGATTGGACGAACCTTTTTGTGGTGTATTAATTCCTATGTCTGTCTAAATCCATGTATTTCTGATCAATCAATCACATAGTAACTATACTGGTATGGATGTCCAATAAAATGGCCATTGATTGCTGTTCTCCTGAAGAGATATGGCTACTTTGGTTCATGTTCACCTTTGAGTCAGAAGGTCATGCGATCAAACCCAGTTCAGAACCTTGAGCATATAATCTAGGCTGACGCTTTAGTGCAGTACTGAGGGAGCGCTACACTGCTGGAGGTTCTATCTTTCGGATGAGATGTTAAACTGAGGCTCCATCTGCTTCTCAGGAGGATATAACAAAATCCCATGGACCTATTCTAGGAAGAGCAGGGGAGTTGTCTTGGTGTCCTGGTCAATATTTATCCCTCAACTAGTATAATTAAAAACAGATTATCTGGTCATTTATCTCATTGCTGTTTGTGGGAGCTTGCTGGGCGCAAATTTACTGTCACATTTTTCTACATGACAATGGTGAACCTGCACTTCAAAAAGGTACTTCATTGGCTGCGAAGCACTTTGGGATGTTATGAAAGGCGTTATATAAATGCAAGTTCTTTCTTACTACTGCAATGGAACCTTATGTAATACAACAGAGACTGGTAAATAGATGTGTCCATTTCAACGGAATATTTGATCAGGTAGTTGCGGTTTTGCAAGAAGGGACTAAGGTGTGTATTTTCCAGCATGGTGTCCCTGTACGAATGCTCAATGCCTGTGTTGAAAAGGGGTTTAGTATAGCCAATAAAGGAATAAGGGGTTATGGGGAACGGGCAAGGAAGTGGACCCGAGTCCATGATCGGATCTGCCATGATCGTAATAAATGGCGGAGCAGGCTCGAGGGGCCGTATGGCCTACTCCTGCTCCTATTTCTTATGTTCTTATGTAAGTTACCCATCCATATGGGAATGCATATGTAGTTACACAGTATTACATAGTATTTACAGCTCAGGCCATTCGTCCCAACAGATCCATGCTGATGTTTATGCTCCACACAAGCCTCCTTCCACCCTTCTTTATCTAACCCCATCAACATATCTTTCTATTCCTCTGTCTCATGTGCTTATCTAGCTGCCCCTTAAATTAATCTATTCTAGTCGCCTCAACTACTCCTTTTGGTAGAGAATTCCACATCCTAACCAGTGTCTGGGTAAAGAGGTTTCTCCTGAATTCCTTATTGGATTTATTGGTGATTATCTGATATTTAAGGCTGCTAATTCTGGTCTCCCCGCAAATGGAAACATCTCTACATCTACCTTATCAAACACTTCCATAATCTTAAAGACCTCTATTAGGTCATCCCTCAGACTTCGCTTTTCTAGAAAAAAGAGCCCCAGCCCATTCAATCTTTCCTGGCAGGTGTAACCTCTTAGTTCCTGTATCATTCAAGGTCTATAAAAGTTTAACATAACTTCTTTGCTTTTCAATTCTATCCCTCTTGAAATGAACCCTAGTGCTGTGTTTGCTTTTTTTTAATGGCCTTAGTAAACCTGCGTTGCTACTTTTAGTGATTTGTGTATCTGTACTTCCTCTACCCTATTTAGACACTTATTTTCCAAGGAGTATATGGTCTTCCCAAACCTGCGACCTAGAAGGAGAAGGGCAGCAGGCGCATGGGAACACCACCATCTCCACGTTCCCCTCCGAGTCACACACCATTCTGACTTGGAAATATATCATCATTCCTTCATTGTCACTGGGTCAAAATCCAGGAACTCCCTCCCTAACAGCTCTGTGGGAGTACATTTACCACACGGACTGCAGCGGTTCAAGAAGGCGGCTCACCACCACCTTTGTAGGGGCAATTAGGGATAGTCAATAAATGCTGGCCTTGCCAGCAGTGCCCATATCCCATGAGCGAATTTTTAAAAAACAGCTGAGCCATACTCAAGAAACACCCAAGTTTGTGTCAACTATTCGAAGGCAAAGATGTGATCAGGAATTATACAACTGACCTCGGTGCTTGTAGATTAGGGAGAAGAAAATTGCCCGGGGTCTCTACTCCTGATTTCTGTCTGGCAACTCCTGCTGATGGGACAGGAGCAAGTGTTGGTTGTGATGTCCACTGATGTTCAACAGACCACCGATACTCAATGTCAGGAGTCACACATGAATTATAATGGCCGCTTGGGTGAGGTACTGAGGGTGAGTGGTGCTGTGGAATGGTATCCCAGCAAGAGTCTATAATCTTGAAGGAAGGGGAAAATATTGGCAAGGAAAGAAAATGGGGTAGATCTTGACTTTGTGCGATAGTGTGAAGCGGGTGGTGGTGAGTTGGCAGCCTGTATTACATCTCTCCCGATCGAAGTCAATGGAAATAACAATTGGTACAGATGTAAAATAGGCTGCCGACTTGCTATCACCCAAGTTACACTGTCGCAGACTCAAGATCTACCCCAATGAGTTTTATTAGGAGACCTGTCCTCCCAAGTACCCATCTTCCATGCTCTGACTACACTGCATTGGCGCTCCATATGTTTATCTAACTATATTCTGTCAAATTGAGAATAAACCTGTGAAGAAGAGGATCTGTGAATTTGTGCACAATACAGGTTAGTGCCAAAGTGATTGACAACAATGAGCTTATTCCTGAACAGAGCTATCAGTTTATATCCTGTGGCATTAAGATGTAGACATCTAGAATTACCTTTTGACTCTTTGCTCATGCTGCAGCAGCTATCCAAGTGTGTGTCTAGCTTGCAGTATGTACTATGTAAAGGCTGCCACCAGTGCACAGTATAACCTTTATTGAGCCACGGACGTTACAGGCTGTATTTTATGTACTGCTGTACTGTGTGTAAACAATGAATAACTACCCCCTCTCTGACCAACCAAGCTTATTCTGTCTTCAAATATCAGAGCCTCTGTTTTGGTAGATTATCCAGTTTAAATATAGTCTCAGATGTGAGTGGAAGAACTGGGGAGTCATCTCCGGTGTCCTGGCGAATATTTATCTCTCAACCCACTACCGATGTCAGGCTGACCGGTCTATAATTCCCTGTTTTCTCTCTCCCTCCTTTTTTAAAAAGTGGGGTAACATTGGCTACCCTCCACTCTATAGGAACTGATCCAGAGTCAATGGAATGTTGGAAAATGACTGTCAATGCATCCACTATTTCCAAGGCCACCTCCTTAAGTACTCTGGGATGCAGTCCATCAGGCCCTGGGGAAATAGCAGCGAACCTGGGGACTGGGAGAAATTTAGAACTCAGCAGAGGAGGACAAAGGGTTTGATTAGGGCAGGGAAAATGGATTATGAGAAGAAGCTTGCAGGGAACATTAAGACGGATTGCAAAACTTTCTATAGATATGTAAAGAGAAAAAGGTTAGTAAAGACAAACGTAGGTCCCCTGCAGTCAGAATCAGGGGAAGTCATAACGGGGAACAAAGAAATGGCGGACCAATTGAACAAGTACTTTGGTTCGGTATTCACGAAGGAGGACACAAACAACCTTCCGGTTATAAAAGAGGTCGGGGAGTCTAGTAAGGAGGAGGAACTGAGGGAAATCCTTATTAGCCGGGAAATAGTGTTGGGGAAATTGATGGGATTGAAGGCCGATAAATCCCCAGGGCCTGATGGACTGCATCCCAGAGTACTTAAGGAGGTGGCCTTGGAAATAGTGGATGCATTGACAGTCATTTTCCAACATTCCATTGACTCTGGATCAGTTCCTATAGAGTGGAGGGTAGCCAATGTAACCCCACTTTTTAAAAAAGGAGGGAGAGAGAAAACAGGGAATTATAGACCGGTCAGCCTGACATCGGTAGTGGGTAAAATGATGGAATCAATTATTAAGGATGTCATAGCAGTGCATTTGGAAAGAGGTGACATGATAGGTCCAAGTCAGCATGGATTTGTGAAAGGGAAATCATGCTTGACAAATCTTCTGGAATTTTTTGAGGATGTTTCCAGTAGAGTGGACAAGGGCGAACCAGTTGATGTGGTATATTTGGACTTTCAGAAGGCGTTCGACAAGGTCCCACACAAGAGATTGATGTGCAAAGTTAGAGCACATGGGATTGGGGGTAGTGTGCTGACATGAATTGAGAACTGGTTGTCAGACAGGAAGCAGAGAGTAGGAGTAAATGGGTACTTTTCAGAATGGCAGGCAGTGACTAGTGGGGTACCGCAAGGTTCTGTGCTGGGGCCCCAGCTGTTTACATTGTACATTAATGATTTAGACGAGGGGATTAAATGTAGTATCTCCAAATTTGCGGATGACACTAAGTTGGGTGGCAGTGTGAGCTGCGAGGAGGATGCTGTGAGGCTGCAGAGCGACTTGGATAGGTCAGGTGAGTGGGCAAATGCATGGCAGATGAAGTATAATGTGGATAAATGTGAGGTTATCCACTTTGGTGGTAAAAACAGAGAGACAGACTATTATCTGAATGGTGACAGATTAGGAAAAGGGGAGGTGCAACGAGACCTGGGTGTCGTGGTACATCAGTCATTGAAGGTTGGCATGCAGGTGCAGCAGGCGGTTAAGAAAGCAAATGGCATGTTGGCCTTCATAGCAAGGGGATTTGAGTACAGGAGCAGGGAGGTGTTGCTACAGTTGTACAGGGCATTGGTGAGACCACACCTGGAGTATTGTGTACAGTTTTGGTCTCCTAACCTGAGGAAGGACATTCTTGCTATTGAGGGAGTGCAGCGAAGGTTCACCAGACTGATTCCCGGGATGGCGGGACTGACCTATCAAGAAAGACTGGATCAACTGGGCTTGTATTCACTGGAGTTCAGAAGAATGAGAGGGGACCTCATAGAAACATTTAAAATTCTGACGGGGTTGGACAGGTTAGATGCAGGAAGAATGTTCCCAATGTTGGGGAAGTCCAGAACCAGAGGTCACAGTCTAAGGATAAGGGGTAAGCCATTTAGGACCGAGATGCGGAGGAACTTCTTCACCCAGAGAGTGGTGAACCTGTGGAATTCTCTACCACAGAAAGTTGTTGAGGCCAATTCACTAAATATATTCAAAAAGGAGTTAGATGAGGTCCTTACTACTAGGGGGATCAAGGGGTATGGCGAGAAAGCAGGAATGGGGTACTGAAGTTGAATGTTTAGCCATGAACTCATTGAATGGCGGTGCAGGCTAGAAGGGCTGAATGGCCTACTCCTGCACCTATTTTCTATGTTTCTATGTAACCAACACCACTAAAACAGATTACCTGGCATTATCACATCGCTGTTTGTGGGACCTTGCTGTGCGCAAATTGGCTGACGCATTTCCTACATTATAACAGTGACTGCACTTAAAAAAGTGCTTCCACTTTCACGGTGCTGTAATGCACCTTGGAGTGTCCTGAAGTTGTGAAAGGCACTATATAAATTCAAATCTTACTTTTCTTTTTTTTCTTTTTAGTGCGCGTGGATAGGAGTCGATACAAAGACATAAAGGAAGAAATTGATGTTAGCAATGTTACTGCATGAACGCTTAATGTACTTGTATCAAACCTTTTCACTCTTTTAACAGGTTAATGCTCTTTTAAAATAGCAGACAGAGCAAGTTGTTGTTGTACAGTTTGATGCAAGCATGTTAAGTGCTCGGATCGCCTAGAGTAATTTGCACCGTATGGGGTACACTACTAGATACAAGTAAGTTATTGGCTTTAGTTTGTATTGGAATGAACACTTTAACACACACAGGCAACTTTTTGAGAAAACACTTAATCTTCTCTCATTTCCATCTTTCTCCCACCTCCGTCCCATAGGAATTGGAAAGTGAAGCGAACTTCACCCAAAGTGAAGGCAGTTTTATTTTCAGCAAGGTATGCGTTAAAAGTTCCACTATCGTGGCCTTTTTTAGGCCTTATTTGAAGTCTTGTATTCAATTCACCACTGTGTCATTGACTATGTACATCAGTTTAAAGTTAAGCTCAGAGGGAATGTTACCGAAACTCAAGAGGGTGGTTCATGGACGACCTCAACGAGGTAAATAAAATAACACACAAAAGAAAGATAGCATTTATATAGCACATTTCACAATCTTGAGACCTCCCAAAGCCCTTTACAGCCAATGAAGTACTTTTGGAGTGTAGTCTCTGTTGTAATGTGTGAAATGCAGCAGCCAATTTGCGCTCAGCAAGCTCCCACAAACAGTAATTTGATAAATGACCAGATAATCTGTTTTAGTGATGTTGGTTGAGTGTTAAATATTGTCCAGGACACTGGGGAGAACAGACAAGATATACTCAGAATATTACTTTAAGGTATATCTGGAGGGTGGTAAAATAGGACACTGATGTCTTTTTTTATGTGTTGTGGCAAATTGAAATCAGTACTCTGAATAAAGTGGTTACAAAATAAATTTGAAACAGGTATTAGGATTAGCGTGAACAATAGTCAGAAGGTAATTCTAGATATGTATATCCTAATACTACAGGGTATAATCTGATTGCCTTGTTCGTGAATAAGCTCATTGTTGTCAATCACCTTAAGCACTAACCTGTACTGGGCACACTTTCTTCACAGGATCATTCTCAGCATTGGTAAATGTTTGGAAAAATCTGCCATGCAGGCTAGTGGGACAAAAACATTCAGAACATTCAAAGGTCAGCTGGCTGCTTTAATGGGAGAGTTAGGGTGGTACAGGGATGGGCTTCATTGGGTCGAATGGCCTTTTCTTACACTTTTTTTTAGTATTCTTATGTCAAGGCATTTTTTAAACAACGTTATTCTGAACACTTTTCTGGACAAATATTGAACTCGTGAAAGCCCTGCGCAACTGTTCAAAGTGGCCAGCAATGACCTCGCATCAACAATATTCAGTGGAGATGGAATGTGATGCGTCCACAGCCTGAGTGCACCGCCTGACTCTCATATATTAATATTCCGTTTGCGGCGTTTTCCCGGGTGGAGCCGTACATTTTGCGGCGGCAAATGGTTTGCATCTGCCGCTGCAAAATTAATCAGCTGGGCCCTGAGTTTGAAGCGCAGCACTACAGGAGGCATTCCACACCTCTTTTAGGACGTTAGGTCGGCTGAGCCACTGAAAATCCTGAGCTAAACAGCCAGCCTGGGAGCGCCCTAACAGAAACTTCCATGGAGAAAAATAAAGCCTGAAAAAAACCCACCAACAACATTCCCAATTCATTACTGACGTGAGTCCAACATAAATCACAAAAAAGTAAAAAAAGAAAAACGATCAGACTTACCTCAGGTCGCCATGACTTACCTCACTGCAGCTGGTACAGCTTGGAACGGTAGCTTTCACTGGTGTTCCCACTAGGGCGCACTATGGGGCGCTACGGAGCGGGCGCGATCCAAATATCGAGCCGGTGTCGTACCCAGAGGCGTTGCACACTGGTTCGCCTGTCCCGGGCTATACTGCTCTGCACCCACACCCCCCCGAAAACCCGGCACCGAATGTCCCGGCTGGGCGCTGGGCGCTGGCCACCCGGGCGCAAATGCTTTCCGCGGCCATTGCCGTCCCTCTGGGGCGCTAAAAGGGGCGGCAATAGACCAAAAATCTGAATATTTTAGGAGAATTTTGATTCCTGATGAAATTCATTGTGAAGAGCACTTCCCATTCTCCCATTATGAAATGGAAAGAAAGCATCCAAACTATTGAAAGCTCATTATGGGCTGGCGTATGAAAAGTGGAGTAAATTCAATAGTCAAACCTCACGAAATATGCAATTATGTAACACTTAGTGACTGAAAGGAACACGCTTTATAAAGAATAGTTCTAACTATGCTTTCCTTTTAAGTTGCTGGCTTTTTGTTTAAACCTTCACAATGGCTAAAAGGAATCCATCAATGTAATGTGAGAGATTCCTGCCTCGGTGCAGTAACCACCATTTTCTAATCAACTTCTATAGCAAAGTCCCCACACATGTGGAAAGGCAGTAACTTATTCTAAGCAGCTGGTTATAGACAGGTATATAAGCTCAAAGATTTAACAGGTGCATCTACATCTATCCATAACAGTGAGGCGAGTTTAAAATCTGGCCACGAAGCCAAATGCACCCTATAGTTGGCAGAAAGTTTAACCTTTGCAATGCTTCATTTTTCTCAATGATTTTACAGTTATTTACCCAGCAGTAAGAGTTTGACTGTTCTTGCATCTTTCTCGGCATCTTCTTTCAGCTTCTTTTCCAGGTCCCTTGAGTGTTTCTCCTCCGCGCTAGCTCCTGCTCCCATGGCGGCAAGATTTTGGAACTGCTGTTCCCTTCCGGAAGACTATGCACTCAGGATTTTTTTTTCTCACCCTGTCCGAATCTACCCCAGGTCTTCTCTCTGTTACCAGGATCAACGCTCCCGACGAGATGGCGGTCCTGTCACCGGAACTGCATGGGCATCAACTGCTCGCTCTCACTAAACTCCAAATCTGGCACTCAGCACGTCTTAGAAGGATTTTGGAGTTGGGGCATGCCACGTGAGACCTGTATTCCAATCAGGGCCAAGGACAAGGCGAGAACGGAAAAAGGTGTGGAAAACAGAATTAGTGACTTGCTGCCGTCAGCTGAAGCTGTGGTCCAATTCGAAGATAAATCCTTAAATCTTCATGATGTTGCTACAGGCAGAGGTAGGTCTGGGCTGAATTATACCAAAGTGCAGCTTTGTGTGTGTGTGTATCTGTGTGCGTGTCCGTGCATAGGGGTGAGGTAGAGGGGGTCGTCATTTAATACGGGAGGGAGAGTTCCCTTTAATTGTGAACTGGAATCAGTATGAAAAACTACGTTAATGTTGAAATCAGATTCCAATTCTATTATTATAAGTTGTGAAGGATATGTAAGGTACAATGCTGTTTTCAGACTAGAACAGTTTTTTTTTCCTAATTAACATTCCAATTTTACTTCCTACTAGATTCTGACAAGCTCAATGTAAACGCATCCTTTTCATGTCCAATTGCTCACTATTTCAAAATGAGCTCATCGCCAGTCGACTTCTTTCTTTATTTCTATCTTTCTATCTTTCTTTCTTTTCTTTCTTTCTTTTCTTTCTTTCTTTTCTTTCTTTCTTTTCTTTCTTTTTTTTCTTTTTCTTTTCTTTTCTTTTCTTTTCTTTCTTTTCTTTCTCTTCCCTTTCCTCCCTTTCTTCCTTTCTCTCTTTCTCTCTCTTATTGACAGAGCAGGTCAATATCAAACTCACACTCTTATCCTAAGAGATTTGATGGTTATGTTCACAGCTTAGTAGTGTTTAAAACCTTCTGATATGATTACGGGTTTTGCAAGACAACTTGTCAAGTCTGATTGACCTCAATCCCATCAAAGGAAAGAAAGCTGAGTTGAGGCCTCGACTGGTCACTGATCACTGCCGAGGAGTGTAATTGGCAAAAACCTAAAAATTGAGCCAAGGAAATATTTTACAAATAAGCAATAATGTTAATACAATTGTGCTTTTCAAGAAAGGTCGCTGTAGGTGGTGCAATCTCTGACCTGTTCTGATTCAGCTGATTATAACTGGGGTGGCAGGAGTAGGACAAAAATTAAATATGTCATCTTTGGGCCAGAGAAGGAAAAATCAACCAGGGCTCCTACTCATCCCTGGTATCCAGTGACCTGTGCTGGAAAGTGGATGTGTGCGAGAATGTCAAATGAGGACAGGATTGGCCTCGGCTGAAGTGTCCTCATGTCTAACTGGCCAATATTTATCCCTCAATCAACATAACAAAACAGATTATCTGGTCATTTTAACATTGCTGTGTGAAAATTGGCTGCTGCATTTCCCACATTACAGCAGTGACTACACTCCAAAAGTACTTCATTGGCTGTAAAGTGCTTTGAGACGTCCGGTGGTCATGAAAGGTGCTATATAAATGCAATACTTATGTTTCTTTCTTAAATACTATTTTTACAGGATTAATGTGCTATTACAGGGCACCTTCCCAAAAGCCCTCATCCAGCCAGGAGGTCTCAGGTACTCTGGGCTCTCACCATCAGCAGGGTTAGAAGGACATCAGATTTCCTCGTCTCCAACCCTAAACCCCAATTCCAGGAATTTCAGCAGGGATTCTCCGGCAAGAGATGAGTAAAAGCGCCAGAAGAACGACGTACACAGCTAGAAATAGTATTAGCCATGGCCTAGTGGAAGCACATTCGCTGGAGTCAGAAGGTTGTGGGTTCAAGTCCCACTCCAGAGACTTGAGCACAAAATCCAGGCTGACACTCCCAGTGCAGTTCCGAGGGAGTGCTGCACTGTCGGAGGTGACATCTTTCGGATGGGATGCTAAACCGAATCTCCGTCTGCTCTCTCAGGTGGATGTAAAAGATGCCATGGCACTATTTCGAAGAAGGGCAGCGGAGTCCCCCTTGGTGTTCTGAGCCAATATTTATCGCTCAATCAACATCACTAAAACAGATTATCTGGTTGTTATCACATTGCTGTTTGTGGAATCTTACTTTCTTTTCTTTCTGTCTCTTCATTCAGTGTCAAACTGAAGTGATACAAGACTACCAACTCCAGGGCCTTGTTTCACTGCTACTAAAGTTATAGGTTTGGAATTTGCGTTAAGAATAACGGTGTAGCCTATCAGTGAAAATCCGGAAGTTGCTGTCCGATTTGCCATGGTCCTCCACAAATTTCTCTACACCAGTACCTAGCTGAGAGACTCAACATTAAATTACATGACGAGCATGAAGTTGTGGTACTTACCCACTAGTTACTCACTAAGTAACTGCAGAAAAAGGTGAGGGTTTGTCCATTCAAGTGTAAGTGAATTTTTAATTACTGGCAAACAACCTCTCTGGCTCTGAAGGTTCACTTTTACAAGTGTGGAGTCTCATTACTTCCGATTTTAATTATTGTTGGTGGTTTTTTTAAAAATTCTTTGTTTTCTGTCTGTCTCTTTTATCTCTCAATCCCAGCTTTCTTTCCCTCACTTCATTTTGCTTTTTGTCCATGATTTTACATTGAAATAAATATTCTAATTTATACTTCCTGGTTAGGACTCTGCATATCTCAATGAGGATTCTTCAATTTAATTGGTTGCAGAGATACACTATTGATTGCCCTGCTCACACACGCCACAGATCCACTGTAGAGGGCGCTGCGCTGTAAAGGATTTCTAAATACCACAAATTGCCGCTCAAAAGCTCCCGAATAATCTGTGGCAGCTGTCAGCCTGGTGAACGGTGAGCGTTGTTCCTTCACCGCTGATCGTCAAATCCGAGCCGTAGTGTAAATGTATCCTACTTTTTTGTGTAGCATCTTTAGGCTACGTGTTGACTAATTGTTAATGGGTTTATTTATGATATATTTTAAAACATGCTTGTTTTCTTCAATCATGATTTGCCCTTGTGAAAGGCTGCTGCACATTGATGACAAATGATTGTTTCACCGCAGCATAAGAACATATGAACATAAGAACTAGGAGCAGGAGTAGGCCATTTGACCCCTCGAGCATGCTCCGCCATTTAATAAGATCATGGCTGATCTGATCATGGACTCAGCTCCCACTTCCCTGTCCACACCCGATAGCCCTTTATTCCCTTATTGCTCAAAAATCTGTCTATCTTCGCCTTAAATATATTTAATGACCCAGCCTCCACAGCTCTCTGGGCAAAGAATTCCATAGATTTACAACCCTCTGAGAGAAGAAATTTCTCCTCATGTCAGTTTTAAATGGGCGGCCCCTTATTCTAAGACTATGTCCCTTAGTTTTAGTTTCCTCTATGAGTGGAAATATCCTCTCTGCATCCACCTTTTCGAGCCCCCTCATTATCTTTTATGGTTTGATAAGATCACCTTTTATTCTTCTGAACTCCAATGTGTATAGGCCCAACCTACTCAACCTATCTTCATAACTCGACCCCCTCATCTCCGGAATCAACCTAGTGAACCTTCTCTGAACAGTCTCCAACGCAAGTATATCCTTCCTTAAATATGGAGAATAAATTGTACGCAGTATTCAAGGTGTAGCCTCAACAATACCTCGTACAGTTGTAGCAGGACTTCTCTGCTTTTATACTCCATCCCCCTTGCACTAAAGGCCAACATTCCATTTGCCTTCCTGATTACTTGCTGTACCTGCATACTAACTTTTTGTGTTTCATACACAAGGAACCCCAGGTCCCTCTGTACTGTGTACTTTGCAATCTTTCTCCATGTAAATTATAATTTGTTTTCCTATTTTTTCTGCCAAAGTGAATAACCTCACATTTCCCCACATTATACTCCATCTGTCAAATTGTTGCCCACTCATTTAACCTGTGAATATCCCTTTGCAGATTTTTGTGTCCTCCTCACAATTTGCTTTCCCACAGCAAACTTGCTGTATCATCAGCAAACTTGGCTACATTACACTCGGTCCCTTCATCCAAGTCATTAATATAGATTGTAAATAGTTGAGGCCCCAGCACTGATCCCTGCGGCACCCCACTAGTTACTGTTTGCCAAACGGAAAATTACCCATTTATCCCGACTCTCTGTTTTCTGTTAGTTAGCCAACCCTCTATCCATGCTAATATATCACCCCCAACCCTGTGAACTTTTATCTTGTGCAGTAACCTTTTATGTGGCACCTTATCGAATGCCTTCTGGAAATCCAAATATACCACATCCACTGGTTCCCCCTTATTCATCCTGCTCGTTACATCCTCAATGAGTTCCAGCAAATTTGTCGACCATGATTTCGCTTTCATAAAACCATGCTGGTTCTGCTTGATTGAATTATGCTTTTCCAAATGTCCTGCCACTGCTTCCTTAATAATGGACTCCAGCATTTTCCCAATGACAGATGTTAGGCTAACTGGTCTATAGTTTCCTGCTTTTTGTCTGTCTCCTTTTTTAAATAGGGGCGTTACAGTTGCGGTTTTCCAATTCACTGGGACCTCCCCAGAATCCAGGGAATTTTGGTAGATTACAACCAATGCATCCACTGTCTCTGCAGCCACTTCTCTTAAGACCCTAGGATGTAAGGCACCAAGTCCAGGAGACTTGTCAATCTTTAGTCCCATTATTTTACCTAGTACTACTTCATTAGTGATAATGATTGTATTAAGTTCCTCCTTACCTATAGACCCGTGATTATCCACTATTGGGATGTTTTTAGTGTCTTCTACCATGAAGACCAATACAAAATATTTGTTCAACGTCTCTGCCATTTCCCTGTTCCCCATTATTAATTCCTCATCCTCTAAGGGACCAACATTTATTTTAGCCACTCTTTTCCTTTTTATGTACCTGTAGAAACTCTTACTATCTGTTTTTGTATTTTGTGCTAATTTACTTTCATAATCTATCTTCCCTCTCTTTATTTTTTTTTAGTCATTCTTTGCTGGCTTTTAAAAGTTTCCCAATCTTCTGGCCTCCCACTAGTCTCAGCCACATTGTATGCCCTTGTCTTCAATTTGATACCATTCCTTATTTCCTTAGTTAGTCACGGATGGTTATCCCTTCTCTTACAGTCTTTCCTTCGCATTGGGATGTATTTTTGTTGCGAGTTATAAAATATCTCTTTAAATGTCTGCCACTGCTCATCAACCATCCCATGCTTTAATCCATTCTCCCAGTCCACTTTAGCCAACTCTGCCTTCATGCCTTGGTAGTCTCCTTTATTTAAGCTTAGGACCCTGGTTTAAGAACCAACTTTCTCACCCTCTAACTGAATTTGAAATTCAACCATGTTATGGTCACTCATTCCTAGAGGATCCTTTGCTAGGAGATTATTTATTAATCCTATCTCATTACACAGTACCAGACTTAAGATAACCTGCTCCCTGGTTGGTTCCACAATGTACTGTCCAAGGAAACTGTCCCGGATACACTCTATGAACTCTTCCTCAAGGCTACCCTGGCCAATTTGCTTTGTCCAATCAATATGAAGGTTAAAATCGCCCATGATTATTGCCGTTCCTTTTTTACAAGCCTCCATTATTTCTTGATTTATACTTCATCCAACAGTGTAGCTACTGTTAGGGGGCCTATAAACTACACCCACCAATGACTTTTTCCCCTTATTATTCCTTATCTCTACCCAAACTGATTCAACATCTTGATCTTCTGAGCCAATATTGTTTCTCACTAATGCACTGATATCCTGTTACAAATGCTGCATACATTCAGATAAAGAGCTTTTAAATTTGCTTTTTTTTAACCATTTTTTCAACCATTTTTTCCTGCTTTGACCCCACTTTCTGATTCACCTTTATGCTTATATATTCTGTCCCTTCTTGTCAAGCTCTAGTTTTCATTTCCCCCATCCCCTTTTCCTTTCTGTCTGTCCTCCCGAATTATCAAATACCTCATAATATTTATTTCCCAGCCTTGGTCACCTTGCAACCATGTCTCCGTAATGGCTATCAGATCATACCCATTTGTATCTATTTGTGCCGTCAACTCATCTATTTTGTTACAAATGCTGCATACATTCAGATAAAGAGCTTTTAAATTTGCTTTTTTTTTTACCATTTTTTCCTGCTTTGACCCCACTTTCTAATTCACCTTTATGCTTTATACATTCTGTCCCTTCTTGTCATGCTCTAGTTTTCATTTCCCCCAGTGCTACCCTATTCTATTGCCTTCTCCTTATTCTTTGACTTTTAAAATTTTTGCTCACCTGAATCCTCCCCCCCACCTAATTAGTTTAAAGCCCTCTCTACAGCCCTACTTATTTGATTCGCCAGGTCCCTAGTCCCAGCATGGCCTAAGTGGAGCCAGTCCCAACGGAACAGCTCCCTCTTACCCCAGTACCGGTGCCAGTGTCCCACGAACCAAAACCCATTTCTCCCACACCAGTCTTTAACTCTCTGATCTTATTTACCCTATGCAAATTTGCTCGTGGCTCAGATAGTAATCCAGAGATTATTACCTTTGTGGTCCTGCTTCTTAATTTGGCCTCTATCTGCTCAGAATCCCTCAACAGAACCTCTTTGTTTGTCCTACCTATGTCATTGGTGCCCATGTGGACCACGACAATTGGATCTTCCCCCTCCCACTCCAAGTTCCCCTCCAGCTCAGAGGAGATGTCCTTAACCCTGGCACGTGGTAGGCAACACAGCCTTCGGGACTCTCGCTCTCGGCTGCAGAGAACAGTATCTATCCCTCTAATGATACTGTCCCCTACCACTACAATCTTTCTTTTTATTCCCCCCACTTGAATGGCCCCCTGTACCACGGTGCTGTGGCCAGTTTGCTCATCCGCCCTGCAATCCCTGCTCTTGTCCACACAGGGAGTAAGAGCCTTAAACCTGTTGGACAAGAGCAAGGGCTGAGGCTCCTCCATCACTCCATCCTGAGTCCCCATACCTTCCTCACTCATAGTCACACCCTCCTGTCCGTAACCATGGACCAAATTTGAATTAATTAATCTAATTGGTGTGACAAGCATGGTGACAGCTGGTCATCTCCGTGTGAAGGTGGGCTTATAGGCACATTGTAGATAGGCACTAAATGGCCCCCTGTACCACAGTGTTGTGGTCAGTTTACCCAAAACTCTGGTCCTTTTTTTAATTGTAATAGAATAAGAAATGGACATTGTGGCAAATATAAAATATTGTGACATGTAGAAAATTGTAAACAGTTGAACAGGTTTAACTGTTATAGTGAAGTGTGTGTGATGTGTAAGTGAGGCGTGGAACATAGGAGAAGGAGCAGGCCATTCAGCCCCTCGAGCCTATTCTGCCATTCAATGAGATCATGACTGCTCTGTATCTTAACTCCATCTACCCA
Source organism: Pristiophorus japonicus (assembly GCF_044704955.1). Lineage (NCBI taxonomy): Eukaryota > Metazoa > Chordata > Chondrichthyes > Pristiophoridae > Pristiophorus > Pristiophorus japonicus. The sequence continues at coordinate 57,862,338 of NC_091988.1, forward strand.
CCTTGGTTCCGTAACCCTTAATACTCTTGCCTAACAAACATTTATCAAAGCCAGTTTTGAAATTTGCAATTGACCCCCAGCCTCAATAGTTTTTTGAGGGAGAGAGTTCCAGATTTCCACTATCCTTTGTGTGAAGAAGTGCTTCCTGACATCACCCCTGAATGGCCCAGCTCTAATATAAGGTTATCCCTCCTTGTTCTCCCCCCCCCCCACCAGAGGAAGAAGAGAGTTTCTCTCTATCTACTCAATCAAATCCTTTAATCATCTTAAACACCTCAATTAGATCACCCCTTAATCTTCTATTCTTAAGCGAATAAGATATTCATATATTTGTGCTTCCTTGTTTCCTATATTACAACAGTGACTGCACTCCAAAGGTACTTCATTGGCTGTAAAGCGCTTTGAGACATCCGGTGATCGTGAAAGGCGCTATATAAATCCAAATCTATCTATCTATCTATCTTTCTTTCTTTCTTTCTTTCTTTCTTTCTTTCTTTCTTTCTTTCTTTCTTTCTTTCTTTCTTTTTTTTTTTCTTTTTCTTTTTCTTTTTCTTTTTCTTTTTCTTTTTCCTTCCTTCCGTGGATTGTCACACAGAGTCGTGTGAATTGCATGTGGTTCAGGTGTCTATTTGCCATTTTGGCGGGGTTTAATCTTTGCTGTGAAAGGATTGGGTGGAATGTGCTGCTCACTAAAGTTTGATATGTTCTGCCTTTGATGTAGCTGGAAGCTGCAATAGGTGTTGATACTGAAGATATTTTTGTGTACTGATAATTGCATTTAATTTTAATCATATGTTTTCTGTTTCAACAGTTAGTCATTTGGTATGTGTTATCTGTGGAGTGTTGGGAATTTAAAAAAAAAATGTTTTCAATTGAGTTCCTTTCCCTATGTTGAGCTTGGCACAGGCTCTTGGTGTTTTTCCTGAGGTATATTAGTGTGGCGCAGTCCGCTATTATTTGTGATCTGTTGCTTGTGTTATACTTCCACAACTCCAGGGGATAGTCTCGCAGCTGTTAAAGTGTAAATGCACCCTAAATCTACCTTTATGTATCATGTATTTGATACTTGTTGACCAATATTTAAGTGCGTTTATTTAAGATATATTTTCAAGAACAAAGGGGGCAAATTCTTAAAATTAGAGTTAGGCCATTCAGCAGGGAAATCAAGAACCTTTTTTACACAAAGGGTAGTAGAAATTTGGAAAGCTCTTTCCCCTAAAAGACTGTAGATGTTTGGGCAATTGGAATTTGCAAGAAACAGATAGATAGATGTGTGTTAAGAAAAGGTATCAATGGATGTGGAGCAGAGTTGGCTAAAGTGGACTGGGAAAATAGACTAATGAATGGGACAGTTGATGAGCAGTGGCAGACATTTAAGGAGATATTTCATAACTCTCAACAAAATTATATCCCAATGAGAAGGAAAGACTATAAGAGAAAGGATTACCATCCGTGGCTAACTAAGGAAATAAGGGAGGATATCAAATTGAAAACAAAGGCATACAATGTGGCCGAGACTAGTGGGAGGTCAGAGGATTGGGAAATTTTTTTAAACCAGCAGAGAGCGGCTAAAAAAATGATTAAGAGAGGGAAGATAGATTATGAAAGTAAACTAGCATGAAATATAAAAACAGATAGTAAGAGTTTCTACAGGTACATAAAAAGGAAAAGAGTGGCTAAAGTAACTGTTGGTCCCCTAGAGGATGAGGCTGGGGAATTAATAATAGGCTACAGGGAAATGGTAGAGACGTTGAACAAATATTTTGTATTGGTCTTCACGGTAGAAGCCACTAAAAACATCCCAATAGTGAATAATCAAGGGGCTATAGGTAAGGAGGTACTTAATACAATCACTATCACTAATGAAGTAGTACTAGGTAAAATAATGGGACTAAAGTTTGACAAGTCTCCTGGACTTGATGCCTTACATCCTAGGGTCTTAAGAGAAGTGGCTGCAGAGACAGTGGATGCATTGGTTGTAATCTACCAAAATTCCCTGGATTCTGGGGAGGGCCCAGCAGATTAGAAAACCGCAAATGTAACACCCCTATTTAAAAAAGGAGGCAGACAAAAAGCAGGAAACTATAGACCAGATAGCCTCACATCTGTCGTTGGGAAAATGCTGGAGTCCATTATTAAGGAAGCAGTAGTGGGCCATTTAGAAAAGCATAATTCAATCAAGCAGAGTCAGCATGGTTTTATGAAATGGAAATCATGTTTGACAAATTTGCTGGAGTTCTTTGAGGATGTAACGAGTAGGGTGAATAAGGGGGAACCAGTGGATGTGGTGTATTTGGATTTCCAGAAGACATTCGATAAGGTGCCACATAAGAGGTTACTGCACAAGATAAAAGTTCATGAGGTTGAGAGTAATATATTAGCATGGTAGAAGATTGGCTAACTAACAGAAAACAGAGAGTCGGGATAAATGGGTCATTTTCCGGTTGGCAAACGGTGCTGCAGGGATCGGTGCTGGGGCCTCAACTATTTAAAAAACTATATTAATGACTTGGATGAAGAGACCAAGTGTAATGTAGCCAAGTTTGCTCATGATACAAAGATGGGTGAGAAAGCAAATTGTTAGGAGGACACAAAAAATCTGCAAAGACAGGATAAGTGAGTGAGCAAAAATTTGACAGATGGAGTATAATGTAGGAAAATGTGAGGTTATCCATTTTGGCAGAAATAATAAAAAAACAAATTATAATTTAAATGGAGGAAAATTGCAAAGTGCTGCAGTACAGAGAGACCTGGGGGTCCTTGTGCATGAAACACAAAAAGTTAGTATGCAGGTACAGCAAGTAATTAGAAAGGCAAATGGAATGTTGGCCTTTATTGCAAGGGGGATAGAGTATAAAAGCAGAGAATTCCTGCTACAACTGAACAGGATATTGGTGAGGACACACCTAGAGTACCGCATACAGTTTTGGTCTCCGTATGTAAGGAAGGATATACTTGCATTGGATTGGAGGCTGCTCAGAAAAGGTTCACAAGGTTGATTCCGGAGATGAGGGAGTTGACTTATGGGGATAGGTTGAGTAGGTTGGGTCTATACATATTGGAGTTCAGAAGAATGAGAGGTGATCTTATTGAAACTTATAAGATAGGGGGCTTGACAGGATGGATGCAGAGAAGATATTTCCACTCATAGAGGAAACTAAAACTAAGGGACATAGTCTTAGAATAAGGGGCCACCCATTTAAAACTGAGATGAGGAGAAATTTCTTCTCTCAGAGGGTTGTAAATCGATGGAATTCTCTTCCCCAGCGGGCTGTGGAGATTGGGTCATTGAATATATTTAAGGCGGAGATAGTCAGATTTTTGAGCAGTAAGGGAGTAAAGGATTATGGGGAGTGGACAGGGAAGTGGAGCTGAGTCCATGATTAGATCATCCATGATCTTATGGAATAGTGGAGCAGGCTCGAGGGGCCAAATGTCCTACTCCTGATCCAATTTCTTATGTTCTTATCTTAAAGTTGGGAAAATTAAGTTGAGGTGCAGATTAGCCATGATCTGACTGAATGACAAAGCAGGCCGAGGGGCTGAATGGCTGACTCTTGTTCCTGTACAATCTGAAACACAAGCTTGGAATCAAGGCAACAACTTATGTTTTTGTAAAAAAAAATGTAGAAAAACATCTGAAAGGCACTTGACAGAGGCATGAAGAATAATGGACGCCAGGCCAAAGAATGAGAGTATCGGACAGGGTTGAACAAAGCCTGGTTGAAGAGGTGGATTTTCAGGAGGGTCTTGAAGGAGGTCAGGGAGATGTAGACGTTGAGGGGTTTAGGAAGGAAAATCCAGAAAACAGACATCGGTAGATAAAGACATGGCTGTCAATGATAAAAGAAACAAGAAAGACTTCCATTTATATAGTGCCTTTCATGACCTCAGGACATCCCAAAGCACTTTACAGTCAATGCAATACTTTTGAAGTGTTGTCACTGTTGTAATGTAGGAAATGGTAATGATGGACAAAGAAAGGGCAGGAATGCAATAAATAGCCAAAGCCAGAGGGCTGGACAGTTTGGGAGGGATGGTAGTGTTAGAGGAGGTTATGGAAAGAGTAAGAGGTATGATCAAAGGAGTTAAAGATAAGAATAAGAGGTATTGGGGGACCAGGAGTAAGGACGGGAATGATGAACACTATTTCCTGCAGGAAGACTGATGAATCACAACTATTTGATTTCCCTCATTTTCTCTCCAGCTTCTTTCATTCTCAGTAGTGTTCTGCACCAGCCCTTCACCTAGTTTTCTCAGTTAGAAAAAAATTAGCGGAGGGTCTCGAGTGAATTTTGACACAATGTAGATTATCTCTATTGGCCTGGTCTTATTCTCACTTTCTAGTTTGACAATAGTTGTCTAGTTTATTTATTGTTTGAAATGAGCTTTCGACCACATATCTGCGGCATAACTAAAACCGCCTATTTTCATCTCCGTAACATTGCCCGCCTCCGCCCCTGCCTCAGCTATTCTGCTGCTGAAGCTCTCCATGCCTTTGTTATCTCTAGCCCAGACTATTCCAACGCACTCCTGGCTGGCCTCCCATGTTCTGCCCTACGTAAAGGAGGTCATTCAAAACTCGGCTGCCCGTATCCTAACTCGCACCAAGTCCCGCTCACCCATCACCCCTGTGCTCGCTGACCAACATTGGCTAAGCAATGCCTCGATTTCAAAATTCTCATCCTTGTTTTCAAATTACTCTATGGCCTCGCCCTCTCTATCTCTGTAATCTCTTTCAGCCTCACGAGATATCTGAGCTCCTCAAATTCTGCCCTCTTGAACATCCCCGATTATAACTGCTCAATGATCGGTGGCTGTGCCTTCAGCTGCCTATGCCCTGGAACACTAGAACTCTCTCCATAAATCTCTCCGCCTCCCTTCATCTCTTTCCTTCTTTAAGACGCGCCTTTCAACCTACCTCTTTGACCAAGCTTTTGGTCATCTGCCATAATTTCTTCTTTTGTGGCTCGGTGTCAAATTTATTTGTTTTGCCTTATAATGCTGCTGTGAAGCGCCTTGCGACGTTTTACTACGTTAAAGGCACTATATAAATAAAAATTGTTGTTGTTTGCCTCCTCACTTCAGGTGCTGTTGTCCCACAGTCAGTTGTGGCTCAGTGGGTAGCACACTTGTCTCTGAGTCAGAAGGTTGTGGGTTCAAGTCCCACTCTAGGAACTTGAGCACAAAAAAAAATCCAAGCTGACACTCCAGTGCAGTACTCAGGGAATGCTGCACTGTCAGAGATGCTGTCTTTCGGATGAGACGTTTAAACCCTTCTGCTCTCCAGTGAACATAAAATATCCCATGGCACTATTTCAATGAAGAGCAGCATATCCCTGGTGTCCTGGTCAATATTTATCCCTCAATCAACATAACAAAAACAGATTATCTGGCCATTATCACATTGCTGTTTGTGGGAGTTTGCTGTGTGCAAATTGGCTGCCATGTTTCCCACATTACAACAGTGACTACATTCCAAAAATACTTGATTGGCTGTAAAGTGCTTTGAGATGTCCGGTGGTTGTGAAAGCACCATATAAATGCAAGTCTTTCTTTCTTTCACTTCGGGTGATGTTGTCCCATGTCATGTGTACTGAATTGTAGCACCACAATGAACGTATTAATACTAGGAGCATGGGGCTGAGGTGCCATTTGCTATGTTTGTTCTCTGATGCTGTCTGTCAGTTTTTTTGGCAGCGTGCGGTTTAGTGCCTTTCTGAAATAGTTTACTCCTTTTTTTCTGCTGTCAAAACATGTCGTTGCATTTTATATGTTGCAGTTTCCATATCCATTGATATTCCACATGCGAGACTGTAGTCTCAAATATCTTTCAATATCCTGTGCTATTTCAGAACATAATGAAGGCTCATATTCAAGACCATCTGGTTTAAAGTGCAGCGTACGAGGTATAATATAGAATGAGTAATTGAAATGGAATGTGTTCCACAGGTATTGAATTATCTAGCTGTTCAATTAGAAATTGTTCCGTTGACGCTACACACTTTGGTTTTACATTATTTTGGAACAACCCTACTTATGCAGTCATTGGTTACATATTGGAATATGGATGGATACCATGGTGATATTTTTGGGTGACGGTTTCATTATGAACCTGAAGCCCTCGTCAATTGTCCGTGAGATCCCAGTTCAGTTTCTTCCTTTTACTGATTTGGGTCTCGCCGAGCAACGGGCAAAAAGATGGGGAAGGTGATCAACTCTCAGTCTTTCACCAGGCCAGCTCAGAAATCGACTGCTAGGGATGTGCGAGCAACTGGAGATGTCTCTTCCCCTGCCCCCACCCCTCGTGAGAAATATCTTGGCCTCCACTCACATGGCTGAAATTGGAACCTCCGCATCCTTGAGGAGTCATGAGCATGAACACTCAACTCTCAGTGCTCCCGATGTTGAGATCCAGTGAACGGTGGCCATGTACAGTCTCATATCTGTTTCACTTTGTGTTGGTGATGCTGTGTAGAATTGATTTGCTGGTTTTGAGTGTTCTGCAGGCTTTGCCTTGTGTGCTGGGTGGTTTTGCAGCTCTTGAGTCAATTGTGCTGCTTGTTGGAAAGCTTGTGTTTTTACGAACAATCGGTATTTCAGTTCTTAAGTAAAAACCATTTAATCTGATATCATACCACAACCTGATTATTGTTTAATTTAAGGCTTGGTTATCTTATTTTGTGTGTTGTGGTGTTCCATTTGTTGCGATCTGTACAGCATATGATTTTAAAGTATTCTTACAGAGCTCCCCCAATGGCCCTACTGGTAATGATATGGTGGGGTATGGTACAACAAACCAGACTGCTCGGGTTCAATGCTGATAAATGTGCTGAATCCTCTGATCTTAGGGAGTGCTGGGGAGGCGGGGAGCGGGGGTGGGGGGAGGCGCTTCAATTCGCCTCAACACCCTTACAGCCTGTGCATCGTTTCCATTCCCTCGGAAAGGTGGTTGTACAGACGTATGCATGAGAAAGAATGCAGTGAAAAAAGGTCAACCTCTAAAAGTTCCAGCCAAAGTGATAGTTGGGGGTTGCAATTGTCTCCCAAACCCTGGGCTAGCGAGCGCAAAAGAAAAACCAATCGGCTTTCCCAAGTAGTTGGGTGTCCCAACATCGGGTGGTAAGGACATTGCCCTGGGCTGTGATTTTGCCCAAGGGTACAAAGCTTGCTGCCATTCACTGTCTAGCCTCACACACATGGCAAAAGGCTACTTGGGTGATGGTTAACAGATGGGGGTAAAATTCTTATGCAGTTAATAAATATTCTGATACTTTTGTTGACAAGCGTAGTACACAAATGTCATTAATACTGTTACAAAATACGGACATCTCATCTGAAAGGGATTTGAAGGTTGTGGGTTCAAATCCCAGTCCAGAGACTTGAATCTAGACTGACACTCCAGTACAGTGTTGAGGGAGTGCTGCACTGTCGGAGGTTTTGGATGAGACGTTAAACCGAGGCCCCGTCTGCCCTCCCAGGTGGACGTAAAAGATCCCAGGGCACTATTTCGAAGAGAAGCAGGGGAGTTATTCCCGGTGTCCTGGCCAATATTTATCCCTCAATCAACACAACAAAAACAGATTATCTGGTCATTATTACATTGCTGTTTGTGCGCTGAGCACTTCGAGTCTCGTCGCCGAGAGCATGTAGAAAACAAGCGCAGGCAGCAGAAGGAGCATGCGGCAAACCAGACTCCCCACCCACCCTTTCCTTCAACCTGTGACAGACTGTAATTCCCGTATTGGACTGTTCAGTCACCTAAGAACTCACTTTTAGAATGGAAGCAAGTCTTCCTCGATTTTGAGGGACTGCCTATGATGATGATGGCTGTTTGTGGGAGCTTGCTGTGTGCAAATTGGCTGCCGCGTTTCCCACATACAACAGTGACTACACTCCAAAAGTACTTCATGAAAGGCGCTATTTAAATGTAAGTCTTTCTTTTACAGTGGGCATCCCGACAGCAATTTTAGCTATCAGCCTCTGAAGTTTGTTTCCCAGGATATGGCTTGTGCAGTGTGGCATTCATTTGAGTTCATTCTCTGGTTCCAGCACCTGTGAAACCGTACTTCAGTAGGAATCACTGCTACGTTAAGGTTTGGAGGGGAGAGGAGTCACTGGCTCTACTGGAGGGGAGAGGAGTCACTGACTCTACTGGGCATGTTGGTAAGAAACGCCGGTGATCCATATAGTTGTGATCTGGCCCACTCACCTGTTGAAAAAAAATAATTGGAGACCTCAAACACAATGTACATTAAAGAGATGAGCCAGTGTTTATTTGGTTTGATTTCATCCACAGGGACTCTGTGTTCTTTCACTCCAGTAACTGTATTGTGTTGTGTCAGGTGCACAAAACATGAATGACAAATACACTCAAGAACTTTTCTTTCTTAGATTTACAATTATTTACATATAACAGAATATATGTTCACTGACATTTGAGCCAAGTTTAATAAAGTTATTAAAAATAAACTTGCTTCCTTTAAAAAAAAACAACAAAAATGAGAAGCCAAGTTAAGTGGCATCACAGAATATATTATATACCATTACTGGAGAAATGCACCATAGGAAGGAATTGTTTTTGGGGCATTTTCCCAGCACACAATTTAGTTTTTTTTTAATATTCTTTTAATAAAAGCAACAACAATGAAAAGTTTTTAAAAAAAAACACGACTTGAACAAATTATACAACCTTTTCTTCCAAAGCTATTTAATTTATAACGATAAACGTAAAAACAAAGAGCAGTCTGAGGTGTAGACCATCATTAACTATTAATGCATTCTAATATAAAATACAATGCAAGTTTAAAAACAAAATCTACAGATAAGACTGAATAATTGTTAAAGAAGATCCCTATTCACCTGAATTGAGGCATAATACTTAATGTTACAAAGCCTGGTGCTATCTCTCAGTCATCCCCTCTGACTATGCTTTTAAGTGGGTGGTTAGAAGCCCCGCCTTTCATTATCTTTACTAGGTTACATTCCATGATTTGTGAAGGATGTTGTCAACTCGATGATGGAGACAGGAAGGTGATCAGAGAAGGATGTAATTCAGAAACATGGCTGAGGAACACAGTGCAAAATGCACACTGTATCTGAAGCGTTCTAAAAAGAATTGTGCCTTTTATTCACGACGTGAGGCAGCTGGGAGCAAATATTTTGCAATAGAACCCCCTTTTCCCTCTTGTGGGAGTTCTGTTTATGGCCCCCTCCTCTTCCATTCATTCAGTCGCTGGAGACAGCAGGTTTCGCTCCCCAGAAAGGGGCCACAAACCCAATGGCACTCCTGCTGCAACTCCACTGGGAGCGTAGCAGAAGGGCCGCAAATTCCCTGGGTGTTTCTGTGGGATCTTGCAAGGGTGGAACCTCTGACGGTCCCAAAACAAGGCAGTGAACTCGAAATGGACGTGGGGACATGGCAGATAAGATCACATCGGCCTGATGGAAGTGTCACAGGCTGCTACACAGAATGGGACCAGGTGTATCGGGTCTGTCCGAAAGGCAGATTTGTGGCCCACTTTGGGGGTCCAGGCCTGGTACATGGCCTGGATGACTGAAGTTTTTTTTTACAAGTTATAAATTCTTTTTTTTTTACCTATTTCCCTCCCACCCTTATAAAGGGAGGTGATGTACGATTTAAAGGATGTTTCGGGGGGAAGAGGTATTCATACATGGTACTAGTACAGTCTGAGACATGTAGGCACCCAAGATGCATCCTCAGGAACACCCACCCATCATGTTTACATTATGTGATTTTCTCTGACCCCATATGAGGCCACAGGCAGGGCCATCACAGTACTTACTTGAGCCATGGGCATTTAGCCCCAAAATATCTGTTCCAAGATTGCCTCTATCCAACTGTCTTGAACCACAGGAAGAAACATTAACTGAGAGACACAATACTAAGTGTACAACCACCATACTTTACCACCCTCCAGGTTATGCGGCAATTCAAGGGGAATACTGCTCCCCTTTAAGTACCTATATATCATACATAATGTCATGGGGGACTTTGTTGTAAGTACAAGGAAGTCGAATTATCATACTATATACAGCCTACAATAAATACTGTCTGTTGTTAGGGAAGTTATACTTTATATTAAAGACATTCTATGATCTCAGAGCTTCATGTCTGCTGGAGGGGGGATGTGTGGTGGTTCCGGCGGTTCCGCGGCTTTTTCTGTTCCCTGATGGGCTTCACTTTGAGCTGCTTGTTGAGGTTTTCCTTCTGCACGTTGGCGGGGCGCTGCCAGTAGTCCTCGCAGTACTGGTTGATGAGCCCCATTTCCGGCTGGCTCAGCAGCTGCAGCAGGTCCTTGTACTCGGGGTTGGGGCTCCGGGAGGTGCCCGGGCTGCCCACCTGAAGGTTGGCCACGCCCGGCGACAGCCCCCCCTGCGACAGCACCAGGTTGACCGTCTCGTTGTTTAGGACCCGGAGGTGCACCCGCGCCAGCGCATGTTTGAAGTTGTTCTCTGTGGCGGTGCACTGGTAGGTTCCAGCGTCCGTCATCTGGAGGGAGCGAAGGAGGAGCCCTTGGTCGGTCTTGAGGATCCGCTCATCTGCTTTAATCTAGAGAACAGGTGGGGGGGGGGGAGAAACCACAGCATTAATGACGGTTTATTTTGCCTGCGTATCTAACTGTGTTCTCATCACACCTGCTTGAACTGTATAAAACACTGGTTAGACCACTGCTGGAGGACTGTGTGTAGTTCTGGTCACCACATTACAGGAAAGATGTCATTAGCATTAGAGAGAATGCAGAGGAGATTTACAAGAATGTTGCCTGGACTGAAAAATTTTGGCAACGAGGAAAGATTGGAGATGCTGGGTCTGTTTTCTTTCAAACAGAGAAGGCTGAGGGGATACCTGATTGAGGTGTATAAAATGATGAGGGGCCTGGATAGAGTGGATAGGAAGGACCTGTTTCCCTTGGCAGAGGGGTCAACAACCAGGGGGCATAGATTTAAAGTAATTGGGGGGAGGTTTAGAGTGATATGAGGGGAATTTCTTCACCCAGAAGGTGGTGGGGTCTGGAACTCACTGCCTGAAAGGGTGGTAGAAGCAGGAGCCCTCATCCCATTTAAAAAATACTTGGATGTGCACTTAAAGTGCCATAACCTACAGGGCTACGGACCAAGAGCTGGAAAGTGGGATTAGGCTGGATAGCTCTTGGTTGGCCGGCGCAGACACGATGGTTCGAAATGGCCTCCTTCCTTGCTGTAGATTTCTATGATTCTATGAATGCTTTATTGAGAAACATAGAATTCAAATTTAATGTGGCCCCTTGCTAACCATTGGGAACACTGGTTCTTAAATAGTTGTGGTGGCCGCACCGAATGAGGTCCATCTCCCTGCACCCAGTCTCTGGGTCAGGCAAGGTAACAGATGCCATAGTAAGCCTATTTTTTGACACAGAGGTATTGGATTGTTTTTATATCAGTGATGGCTAGCGGTTAGGTCCACTGGCCCATACCATCGTCTTGCCAGCTTCCTGGAAAGAGATTGACCCATGGTCACATACCATCGTCCTGTCAGTGCTAAACATAACACTGGAGAAGTCAAGCCAACAGCACACAGACCAGCATGACTCCGTCTCACGGACAAGACAGCAGGCCAATTGCGCTGTGGTGATGTTAACAATCCCCATTACCTCCACATCTGGGAGTGTTTCTGGGTCTGACTCACTTTCAATGGCAGCTAAAAACAGCCTGATCCAAAATCTCTGGTGAAAACCTACTTGTTGATCCCCCTCCACACAATGTATTCCTCGGTTATGAGTCCAGGTTTGGGTGGCAGGCAGGATGTGTGACATATTCACTGAGCCATTGAGCAAGTAATAATGTACAGCTCTGCCAACCTGTGAAACACTGTTCATTAGGGGCCCAGGAGGGTCAAGCTGTTGGCCTGCATTAGCTGCTCCCAATTGTAGCTCCCCGACAGATAGCACTACTTTGAGCTCTAGTGCCTCTTGAGATAGCATCAGTCTAATAATAGTGCCCCTTCAGGTAGCAACACTCCCAATTATGGTGTCGCTTCAGAGAGCACCACTCCTAATTATAGCACCCCTTCAGACAGCACCACTTTGTGCTCTAGTGCCCCTTCAGACAGCACCACTCCCAATTATAGTGCCCCTTCAGATAGTAGCATTTCCAGCTCACACTGACTGCAGCTTCAGTGCTCCATCAGCCATTGCTCCTCCCAGCTTTGATATCCCCTCGGATAGAAGCACAATCGCTCATTTGTTGCTCAGGTCAGGGGGCGCTGCGCTGTGCAGACATGTGCTTGAAATTGTTCTCCGGGGCAAGGTGCTAGAGTCTGCCATCCATAAAAGGACAATGCCCCTTTAACTCGTCCATTTATAATGAATCCTTATTGTGCACCACTTCTACAACAGACTAGCTTCTGCAGAAGAAGCCGTGATGATGTTCGCAGTGTGGTGTGGGAAGTCACACACAGCGGTGGCTCGCTGTGAATAAGTTAAGCTTTGTGCAGTGAACACTCCACAATCCAGGTACCAAAAGCAAAAAAAAATAAATAAATGTGAAAGCCTTCTCGATTAACCAAGATCCTTCCTGCCACTGCTGCGTACAATTCTGTGCTCGACGCTGGCTTTGGTTGACAATGAAGGATAAGCAACCACCCTTTTCGTGAGAAAGGAAATGTTCCCAGCCCCACCTCTGAGGTGACTCACTTCCCAGCAGCTGAGGGCTGATTACTTGTTGGGCCAAATGTGGGCTGCTTGGCTCGAGAATTTTGTATGTCAGCACAGGAGGCCTGCGTCAACTAGGGAGGTCCTGCTTCCTGGCATGGATGACGGCTGCTGTGGGGAGTTTCTGTTCCGCAGTGCCTTGGGGGGGCGGAGGAGGGGGGCATGGAGGAGGTGTTTGGTGGAGGTGATGGAATGTGTTGGAATTAAAGTGAGGGACGGACGTTCATCGATATTTATTAACCTGGTGGCAACATGAGGCAAGTCCAGGTTAGATGCAGGCAAGTGCATTTGACACTGCCTCAATACGTGACTCACCACAACCACTAAAGAGCAGCCCAAAACTGCAGCACTGTGGTCATTTGATATTTGACACCAGTCATCATTATGGCTTGTGGTAATAAAGAACTTGCAACATTAGTGCCTTTCCCAACCTCAGAACGTCCCAAAGCACTTTACAGCCAATTAAGTATTTTGAACGGTAGCCACTGCTGTAATGTAGGTAATGTGGCAGACCATTTGTACACAGCAAGGTCCCACCAACAGTAATGAGATAATCTGCTTTTCGTGATGTTGGTTGAGGGATAGATTTTGGTCAGGACACCAGGGGAACTGCCTTGCTCTTCTTTGTAATAGTGCCCTGGGATCGTTTACGCCCACTTAAGAGGGCCTCATGTTTACCCCCCGAGTCAAGGCTGACACCAAGGTTTTACATTAACAACTGAACTGCTGCAGTCATTACAATCTTTAAATTCAAAATGATGAATCCATTTTTCCTCATTCTTCTCTCTGAAAGACAACAAAGCTGAAGTCCAGTGGCCCATCACAGTGTAAGTCGGGCAATGTGCTGAAACCTGAGAAATTTCCAGAGTCAGCTAATCAGCATACCATTTAAAATAATGACATTTCCCTGTTCCATTTTTGATGCAATGCAATTTATATCCATTCTAGACTAGTGATGTGTATTAGGAACATGAAGTAGACCATTCAGCCCCTCAAGCCTGTTTTGCCATTCAATTTGATCATGGCTGAGCTGTATTGTAACTCCATTTTCCTGCCTTGGTTTCATAACCCTTAATACCCTTGCCTAACAAAAATCCATCAACCTCAGTTTTGACATTTCCAATTGACTTAGCCTCAGCAGCTTTTTGGGAGAGGGCGTTCCAGACTTCCACGACGCTTTGTGTGATGAAGTGCTTCCTGACATCACCCCTGAACGGCCTGGCTCTAACTTTAAGGCTATGTTCCCTTGCTCGTGACTCCTGCATCGCAGGAAACAGTTTATTCTCTATCTACCCTATCGAATCATTGTAATCATCCCAGCTTATAGATTTACCTCTTTCTTCCGGTCACTGCCATGTCGCTGTAGCACCCATTTAATGCTGGCCTGAGGGGACCTGGGCTGGCATTCGAGAAACGTGCTGCTGCCTTCCACACCGTACTGCTCCGTCTCTGCCGTTTTCCTATTAGCTGTCAATGTATCAACAGAGGGTTAGGACTCAATGTGATCCCATCCATTCCATTAGAAAACACAAGGAGGCTCTTCAGTGAACTAAACACAGACAATGTACAACACTCTTGGAGAAACTCCATGCCTTTGTGGCAGTTTATTTTGAAAGAGACCCAGTTATCTTATCCCTAATTTGGACAAGCTGGCCAAATTAAGAATATGCAAGAGTATCATTCCATTGCAAACTGGTAAAAAAAAATCTGTTTAGTATAATGTATTTGCTTCATGGGTTCTTTGCTTAAGAATTCATAGCAACACATTGCTATTAAGAACGAGTTGGTTTATTAACAAAGGTTTAACAATCACACTACACATTACCAGCTCATTCACTAGGCTTACAACTGCATACCTCATCGTGGATGACCTAGACCCAACTGACTGGGGTTTTATTGGGTCTTGTGAACATCACGTGACTGGCTAAGCCATTCACAATGCAACAGCTCCACAAACCGGTGAGCATACTCACAAGTGTACACATTACAGTTAGCTTCTCAAAATATTGTCTGCCCTCTTGTTCTGAAGACAGCCCCTCTTGTTGGCGTAGGTTGCACAGGTGCTGACACCCTTTTCCTCCCCCTTGTATCTTGCCCAAGTGGCCAATATTCATGTGTGAGCTCCTGCACGTCAGCAAGATGTTCAACCATAGGAGGGACCATCACAGTTGAGCCCGATCCAGACTCCACTGAACATCTCTACACACGCAGAAAATACAGCATGCCAGTCAATTGTAAAGAGAAAAAAGAGGTTATAATGAAAGGCTACACACCCAAACCATGCCTTTCCGCATTACAGATGGCCTGCTGTGCAATGGCAACATGCTCTGTTTTGATTTCAGATTTTCAGGAATTGCAGTTTTCTTCTGTTTAACTACATGCACCCATTTTCTAGCAGTCATTACATGGTGACCAGGGGCAAGGATCCGACTCATTTTAATACTCCCTAATCCAGGGTCATTAGAGACAATTTGCAGATCCCCTGCCATAGGTCTAGCGGAGACCAACTGAGTTTGCAAAGATTGGGCATCAAACTTCAGAGCTTCCTGCATCTTATTGCTCAGTTACACACCATGAAATCTCCTCTAAAGGTTATGCCATTATGTCACTCCCATATTTTACATGCGCCATTTTAATAAAAAGGTAGCATGTTAAGTGATACTTATGTATCCTTTACATCCTTCAGTTGGAGGACATTGAAATATGCCCCAAGTGTAACTTTCTGTGCTAGATTTTATGTATAAATGATCATCTTATAGATGTGTGAAGAGTTGTAAACCTCTGATTGCACTTGATGATTCAGTATTGGTGCTTATGGCTTGCATCCTGCAAATCCACTGGGAGGATAGACACACAAATGTCAGTGTTCTTGTTCAGGCTAACACCCCCAGCATCAAAGCATTGACCACACTCGACCAGCTCCAATGGGTGGGCTACATCGCCCGCATGCCCGACACAAGACTCCCAAAGCAAGCGCTCTACTCGGAATTCCTACACAGCAGGCGATCCCCAGGTGGGCAGAGGAAACGTTTCAAGGACACCCTCAAAGCCTCTTCGATAAAGTGCAACATCCCCACTGGTACTTGGGAATCCCTGGCCCAAGATCACCCTAAGTGGAGGAAGAGCATTCTGGAGGGTGCTGAGCACCTCGAGTCTCGTCACCGAGAGCATGCAGAAAGTAAGCGCAGGTAGCGGAAGGAAGGTGCGGCAAATCAGACTCCCCACCCAATCTTTCCTTCAACCACTGTCTGTCCCACCTGTGACAGAGACTGTAATTCCTGTTTTGGACTGCACAATCACCTGAGAACTCACTTTTAGAGTGGAAGCAAGTCTTCCTCGATTTCGAGGATGATGTTGATAATATAGCTTCCCAAACCCAACTCATGGGATTCATGAACCTCTCTCACTCCTCTTGACCATGTACAACTTTCTAACTCTCGTGGCTATATACATCTTTCTCACTCCTCTGAGTGTGTACATCGCTCTAAATCAACCTGTCCATCTGCACCCTTATAACTCTCCAGACCATGTACATCTTTGTAACTCACCCAACGACAGACACCTCTCTAACTCTCCCGGCTGTGTGCAACTCTCTGACTCTCCTGGCTGTGTACAGGTTGGGCCTCTACTCATTGGAGTTCAGAAGAATAAGGGGTGATCTTATTGAAATGTATAAGATTCTGAGAGGGCTTGACAGAGTAGATGCAAAGAGGATGTTTCCCCTCGTGGAGGAATCCAGAACTAGGGAGCACAGTCTCAGAATTAGGAGCCTCCCATTTAAAATGGAATTTCTTCTCTTAGAGGGTGGTGAATCCATGGAATTCTCTGCCCCAGAGAGCTGTGGAGGCTGGGTCATTGAATGTATTTAAGGTGGAGATAGACAGATTTTTGAATGATAAGGGAGTCGAGGGTTATGGGGAGCGGGCAGGGAAGGGGAGTTGAGGCCAAGATCAGATCAGCCATGATCTTATTGAATGGCGGAGCAGGCTCGAGGGGTCAAATGACCAACTCCTGCTCCTATTCCTTATGTTATATCTCTAACTCTCGCGGCTGTGTAAACCCCTCTAACTCACCCTGGCCTCTCTGCAATTTGCTCACTAACTGCCCATCAGTTGTTACTCATTTGGGTTAAAATGGCGGCTGTCTCCCACAGAACAAGGAAATGTCCCCACGCTCACCATTGGAGTTGTAGCCTCGGCACTGTCTGATCGGGTTGCCGTGCCGTACATCTTGCCTTCGGCTTCGCCTGTGGAAAAACACAAGGAAACAAGTTCTGGTGAACTATCAAACACAGTTTGGAATTCTGAACTGATTTTTATTCCAAATGAACTTTATGTTCACTGTGTACCCACAGTCAACATCAAGTGTTCACAGGTTTGGAAAACCACCAATAATGGGTGAATCTGAATCTCTAGGTTTCTTTCTCAGATTTGATTTCCCTCCTATCTTTTGTATTTATCAATGGTGCCCACAAACTACAGCCTGCCAGCCAGCCTAAGATTTTGGATTAACTGCTCACAAGGCCCCAGTTCCTCAGTCCCACTATTTTGGCTACTACTGCTTTTAATTTTTAAATACCGGGCTGGAGGTTGAACAACACCACTTTCTGATTGGATTACATTAGATAAGATAACATAGGATATACGGCACAGAAACAGGCCATTCCGCCCAACCAGTCCATGCCGGAATTTACGCTCCACTTGAGCCTCCTCCCGTCTTTCCTAATCTATAGCATTATCCTCTATTCCTTTCTCCTTCATAGAAACATAGAAACATAGAAAATAGGTGCAGGAGTAGGCCATTCGGCCCTTCTAGCCTGCACCGCCATTCAATGAGTTCATGGCTGAACATGCAACTTCAGTACCCCATTCCTGCTTTCTCACCATATCCCTTGATTCCCCTAGTAGTAAGGACTCCATCTAACTCCTTTTTGAATATATTTAGTAAATTGGCCTCAACAACTTGCTGTGGTAGAGAATTCCACAGGTTCACCACTCTCTGGGTGAATAAATTCCTCCTCATCTCGGTCCTAAATGGCTTACCCCTTATCCTTAGACTGTGTTCCCTGGTTCTGGACTTCCCCAACATTGGGAACATTCTTCCTGCATCTAACCTGTCTAACCCCGTCAGAATTTAAAAAATTTCTATGAGGTCCCCTCTGATTCTTCTGAACTCCAGTGAATACAAGCCCAGTTGATCCAGTCTTTCTTGATAGGTCAGTCCCGCCATCTCGGGAATCAGTCTGGTGAGCCTTCGCTGCACTCCCTCAATAGCAAGAATGTCCTTCCTCAGGTTAGGAGACCAAAACTGTACACAATACTCCAGGTGTGGCCTCACCAAGGCCCTCTACAACTGTTGTAACACCTCCCTGCCCCTGTACTCAAATCCCCTCACTATGAAGGCCAACATGCCATTTGCTTTCTTAACCGCCTGCTGTACCTGCATGCCAACCTTCAATGACTGATGTACCATGACACCCAGGTCTCGTTGCACCTCCCCTTTTCCTAATCTGTCACCATTCAGATAATAGTCTGTCTTTCTGTTTTTACCACCAAAGTGGATAACCTCACATTTATCCACATTATACTTCATCTGCCATGCATTTGCCCACTCACCTAACCTATCCAAGTCGCTCTGCAGCCTCATAGCATCCTCCTCGCAGCTCACACTGCCACCCAACTTAGTGTCATCCGCAAATTTGGAGATACTACATTTAATCCCCTCTTCTAAATCATTAATATACAGTGTAAACAGCTGGGGCCCCAGCACAGAACCTTGCGGTACCCCACTAGTCACTGCCTGCCATTCTGAAAAGTCCCCATTTACTCCTACTCTTTGCTTCCTGTCTGACAACCAGTTCTCAATCCATGTCAGCACACTACCCCCAATCCCATGTGCTTTAACTTTGCACATTAATCTCTTGTGTGGGACCTTGTCGAAAGCCTTCTGAAAGTCCAAATATACCACATCAACTGGTTCTCCCTTGTCCACTCTACTGGAAACATCCTCAAAAAATTCCAGAAGATTTGTCAAGCATGATTTCCCTTTCACAAATCCATGCTGACTTGGACCTATCATATCACCTCTTTCCAAATGCACTGCTATGACATCCTTAATAATTGATTCCATCATTTTACTCACTACCGATGTCAGGCTGACCGGTCTATAATTCCCTGTTATCTCTCTCCCTCCTTTTTTAAAAAGTGGGGTTACATTGGCTACCCTCCACTCCATAGGAACTGATCCAGAGTCAATGGAATGTTGGAAAATGACTGTCAATGCATCCACTATTTCCAAGGCCACCTCCTTAAGTACTCTGGGCTGCAGTCCATCAGGCCCTGGGGATTTATCGGCCTTCAATCCCATCAATTTCCCCAACACAATTTCCTACAAATGAGAGAACAATCTTTCCACTATCTTTTTCGACCAATTTCTAGAGCGATAGAATTGAAAAGTAGAGAAGTTATGCTAAACTTGTATCGCATCTTGGTTAGACAACACTTGGAGCACTGCATACAGTTTTGGTTGCCATATTTATAGAAAGGATATAGAGGCACAGAGTTAATGTTTCGGGTCGACCTGCCGAATGTTCTGGCAGATGGAGTATAATGTGGGAAAATGTGAGGTTATCCACTTTGGCAGAAAAAATAGAAAAACAAATTACAATTTAAATGGAGAAAACTTGCAAAGTGTTGCAGAGGGACCTGGGGGTCTTTGTGCATGAAACACAAAAAGTTAGTATGTAGGTACAGCAAGTAATCAGGAAGGCAAATGGAATGTTGGCCTTTATTGCAAGGGTATAAAAGCAGAGAAATCCTGCTACAACTGTACGGGGTATTGGGGAGACCACACCTAGAATACTGCGTACAGTTTTGGTCTCCATATTTAAGGAAGGATATACTTGCATTGGAGGCTGTTCAGAGAAGGTTCACTAGGTTGATTCCGGAGATGAGGGGGTTGACTTAGGAAGATAAATTGAGTATGTCGGGCCTATACACATTGGAGTTCAGAAGAATGAGAGGTGATCTTATCAAACATAACATAATGAGAGGGCTCAACAAGGTGGATGCAGGAAGGATATTTCCAATCATAGGGAAACTAAAACTAGGGGACATAGTCTCAGAATAAGGGGCCACCCTTTTAAAACTGAGATGAGGAGGAATTTCTTCTCTAAGAGGGTTGTAAATCTATGGAATTCTCTGCCCCAGAAAGCTATGGAGGCTGGGTCATTGAATATATTTAAGGCGGAGATAGACAGATTTTTGAGCAATAAGGGAGTAAACGGTTATGGGAAGTGGAACTGAGTCCAGGCTCGAGGGGCTGAATGGCCTACTCCTGCTCCTATTTCTTATGTTCTTAACACATTCTTAAGCACTGAAAGGGGAGGGGGGAAAAAAACAAAAGGGAAGGTTGGAAGGCAGGAGAGATGAGAGAGACAAAAGGAATGATGGGTTGAATTGAAATGGTAATGATAGAGGTTAGAAAAAGGTTAATCTGGATAGGGTGTGAATGGTGTAGTAATGACCAGCTGCCATTATAGACAAAGGGGGAAAAAAAGAGAAGAAAAAAAACATAAGCTAGGGGGTAGGGAAAGGGAGCCAAAGATGGCCAGAGATTATGCTCTGAAATTGTTGAACTCGATGTTGAATCCAGAAGGCTGTAAAGTACCTAAACGAAAGATGAGATGCTGTTCCTCGAGCTTGCGTTGAGCTTTTTTGGAACAGTGGAGGAGTCCGACGACGGAGATATCAGAGTGGGAGTGGAGTGGAGAATTAAAGTGACAGGCGACTGGAAGCTCAGGGTCATACACGGACTGAACGGAGGTGTTCAGCAAAGCGGTTACCCAATCTACGCTTTGTTTCCCCAATGTAGAGGAGACCACATCGTGAGCAGCAATACAGTATACTAAATTGAAAGAAGTACAATAAATCGCTGTTTCACCTGGAGGGAGTATTTGGGGCCCTGAATAATGGGAAGGGAAAAGGTAAAAGGGCAGGTGTTGTATCTTCTGCGCTTGCACAGGAAGATGCTGTGGGAAGGGGAGGGGATGCTGGGGATGACTGCGGAATGGACCAGGGTGTCATGGAGGGAGTATAACAACATAAGAAATAGGAGCAGGAGTAGGACATACAGCCCCTCGAGCCTACTCTGCCATTTAATACGATCATGGCTGATCTGATCATGGACTCAGGTCCATTTCCCTGCCCGCTCCCCATAACCCCTTATTCCCTTCGGAATGCTGAGAGGGGAGGGGAAGATGTGATTGGTGGTGGATCACGCTGGATTTGTCGGAAATGGCGGAGGATGATCCATTGAACGTGGAGGCTGGTGGGGTGAAAGGAGAGGACAAGGGGAACCCTGTCATGATTCTGAGAGGGAGGGGAAGGGGTGAAAGTAGAGGTGTGGGAAATAGAATGGACACGGTCGAGGGCCATGTTAACCACGGTGGAGGGGAATCCCCGGTTGAGGAAAAAGGAAGACATGTCAGAGGCACTAGTGTGAAAGGTGGCATTGTCAGAGGCACGAGTGTGAAAGGTGGCATTGTCAGAGCAGATGCGACAGAGATGGAGAAACTGGGAGAATGGAATAGAGTTCTTACAGGATGCGGGATGGGAGGAAATGTAGTCCAGGTAGCTGTGGGAGTCAGTGGGCTTATAGTGGATACAGGTTGAAAGTCTATCCCCAGAAATGGAGACAGAGAAGTCGAGGAAGGGAAGGGAAGAGTCGGAGATGGACCATGTGAAGGTGAGGGAAGGGTGGAAATTGGATGCAAAGTGAATGAAATTTTCAAGTTCAGGGCGAGAACAGGAAACGGCACCGATACAGTCATCAATGTACCGGAAAAAGAGGTGAGGGAGGGGATCCAAGTAGGATTGGAACAAAGAATGTTCCACATATCCCACAAAAAGGCAAGCATAGCTAGGATCCATGTGGGTTCCCATAGTAACACCTTTAATTTGGAGAATATGAGTGGAGTTAAAGGAGAAGTTGTTCAATGTGAGAACGGTCTACCGGGGCAGTCCTGTTTGTGGATCTTGGGAAGACTGTGCAGGGTTAGGGAACTATGAGGTTGATGGCTGTGGAGGGAAGATCTCCAGAGGAGATGAGGTCAGTGACTGTCTGGGAAATGATGGCTTGATGTTCAGTGGTGAGGTCATGGTCCAAGGGGAGGTAGGAGGAGGTGTCAGAGAGTTGGCCATCAGCCTCTGCAAGGTCGTTCGACAAACATAATGATAATGATTTTCTTTTTTTAATTTCTATCAGATTCGGTGCTCAACTACAATAATGAATTCACACATAATAGACTAACCGAAGTTAAAAGTCTTAAGAACAAAATGAATGACAGGCTCACTACAGCCAAGAGATGCTTCCCTGCATGAATTCATTATTAAAGAAAATGATTGTCCGCTGCAGTGACACAGCTGCGATAAATGAAGTGACACAGATGTACAGTGGAAAATATAATGAGCGCCAGATCAACTTTGTGCAAATTTCAAGGAGCTTTTCAACATAAATGCAGAACACATTGCAGTTAACCATGTGATACCAGCATATCCCCACCAGTCACAGGGCTAAGTATCGCCGGACAAAATAGATTTGCAGCTGACGGGGACTTCCACTTTAGCGCTCCAAGAGGGAAGTGGAGCACTATATCAAGCGCTATCGCTTCCCTTCGAACGCTAAAGGGAGTGAGAGGGGCAGTAGCGGCAAGGCGATGAACAATGTTCCATGCTTCGCTGTCGTGTTTGGAGGTACCTTCCCTCACTTAAAGAGTAGGGCCAATGGTGGTTTTGTTCAATCTTTACACTGCCTCTGTGGGGCCATGGGAACTGAGCTAGGTGTATAACAGCCCCAAGCAGTCTAAGAGAGTCATAGGCAGCCCCTCGAAACGAGAATGACCTGCTTCCACACCGAAAAGGGATGAGTTCACAGGTGTTTCAATGAAGGACCTAATACTCCAGATCTCTAACTACATATTGGAGGGTGGAAGATGCCTGTGCGTGGATTTTTTTTAACGTGTGGTGGCTGTTGCACCCCAACCACCACACGGGCTTGACAGAGCTCGGTCTTGGTCCAGTGGCAAGGATTAATCAAGACGACTGGAGACCAGCTCTGCTGCACGGACCTAGTGCGCACACATATCGCAGTGTGGGCTGGCCCGTGCTGACCCTGGGCCCTCGCCTCTTCTGGGCCCCGAACTCTCGCCTCTCCTGGGCCCCGATCACATCCCTCTATGAACTCTTGCCATTCCTTTGCCCTGACCTCGACCCGCACTGCAGTCAGCCGTCGCCCTCCTGCACCAGCATGCTCTGCACCATGCCGTGGCATGCCGCTATGTGTTGCTTCCTCTAATGGCCCCGGCCTGCTGATAGTCTTGCAGGCCGGGACCGTGCCAAATTTTCTAAGAGAGTGCAGGGCTGACGAATCACGGTGTCCAAAAAAAACCAAAAGACACCAAACTGTGGAGATTAATACATTTTGTCCTAGCTGACCACCATTGCCTTTAAATATCCCTCCCCAAGTGGCCGGCCGAGGTGACAACGCCTCCTGAAGATGCCGTTGTTGATGCCTGGTGATGCTGCAGGGGGCGGGAACGAATATTGCATCCGGGGCGCATCACGATCCACGGGGCGCTACGGAGCGAGGCGGTAAGTGTTAGCTCCAGCCCAAAACTTCAGTGAATATGCCGCGCCTGATCAGTAACCCCTTAGCACCCCGTTACTGCCCCCGGGAAGCACTAGCAGGAGGAGCAAACCAGGCCAATTTCTCCCCCATAGAATCATAGAATCGTACAGCACAGAAGGAGGCCATTCGGCCCATTGTGCTTGTGCTGGCTCTTTGAAAGAGCTATCCAATTAGTCCCACTCACCCTGCTTGTCCCACCATAGCCCTGCAATATTCCCCCTTCAAGTGTATATCCAATTCCCTTTTGAAAGTTATTATTGGATCTCCTCCTTCTGCCCTTTCAGGCAGTGTTTTCCAGATAATCGTTTGCATATAAAGAAATTCTCCTCATCTCCCCTCTGGCTCTTTTGCCAATGACCTTAAATGTGTGTCCTCTGGTTACCGAACCTCCTGCCAGTGGAAACAGTTTCTCCCTATTTACTCCATCAAAACCCCTCATGAATGTGTTAGATTGTGAATGTCCTTGAAAAAGTGCAACCTCCCCACCTGGGAGTCCCTGGCCAAAGACTGCCCTAAGTGAAGGAAGAGCATCTGGGAGGGCACTGAGCACCTCGAGTCTCGTCGCCGAGAGCATGCAGAAAACAAGCGCAGGCAGCGGAAGGAGCGTGCGGCAAACCAGACTCCCCACCCACCCTTCCCTTCAACCACTGTCTGTCCCACTGTGACAGAGACTGTAATTCCCGCATTGGACTGTACAGTCACCTGAGAACTCACTTTGAGAGTGGAAGCAAGTCTTCCTTGATTTCGAGGGACTGCCTATGATGAGAGGCAGACCGACGAGTGAGATATGCATTGTAGCCCACTGCTGGCTACGACACATCCTATTGATAGCACTTGTGAGTGAATCTTAATAAATACTTTCATTGTTGTTTGCAAGACCAAGAAATTAAGTTGAAGTTGCCTGGTTATGATTTTTATTTCCACTGGGTATCATAAATATAATTAGATTTATTTGTAGCTGGTGTTATTGGCGTCTATTACCAGCTAATAAGAAAGCATGGGACACGAGAGAAAATGAAACAATCGACTGGAGCCCAGAGCTCTGCCACAGCTAGGTACTCCTCCCAATTTACTAATCCCCAGAGGCAAAACTCTGCAGCATTTCTCCATGACCCTCCCAAAGCAAAGCTCCAGAATATCTGCCTAAGCCTGCAACCTCTGTCATTAAAACTAAAACATATGTGTTGCTGATGCAGAATCTCTGCCGAATAACACTGGTGGCATTTCAAAAAGAAATTCATTGAGAGACAACTCATAAGAATATAAGGATTAGGAGCAGGAGTAGGCCCTATGGCCCCTCGAGCCTGCTCCGCCATTCAATAAGATCATGGCTGATCTTTGACCTCAACTCCACTTTCCTGCCTGATCTCCATATCCCTTGATTCCCCTAGATTCCAAAAATCTATCTATCTCCGCCTTGAATATACTCAGAGACTCAGCATTCACATTCAGCATTCACAGCCCTCTGGGTCAAAGAATTCCAAATATTCACAACCCTCTGAGTAAAGAAATTCCTCCTCATCTCTTTCTTAAATGGCCTACCCCTTATCCTGAGACTGTGCCCCCTAATTCTGGACACTCCAGCCAGGGGAAACAACCTCTCAGCATCTAAACTGTCAATCCCCTTCAGAATCTTGTATGTTTCAATGAGATCACCTGTCATTCTTCTAAACTCCAGAGAGTATAGGCCCAATCTACACAATCTCTCATCATAAGACAGCCCTCTCATCCCAGGAATCAATCTAGTGAACCTTTGTTGCACCACCTCCAAGGCAAGTATATCCTTCCTTAGATAAGGAGATCAAAACTGTGCACAGTACTCCAGGTGTGGTCTCACCAAGGCCCTGTACAATTGTAGCAAGACTTCCTTACTCTTATATTCCAATCCCCTTGCAATAAAGGACAACATGCCATTTGCCTTTCTTATTGCTTGCTGTACCTGCATGCTAGCTTTCTGTGTTTCTTGCACAAGGACACCCAAACCTCTGTGATCACCAACATTTAGAAGTTTCTCACCATTTAAAAAAGATTCTGTTTTTCTATTGTTCCTAGCAAAGTGAATAACCTCACATTTCCCTACATTATATTCTATCTGCCACCTTACTGCCCACTCACTTAGCCTATCTATATCCCTTTGCAGACGCTTTGTGTTCTCCTTAAAGCTTACTCTCCCACTAGCTTTGTATCGTCAACAAACTTGGATACATTACATTCGGTCCCTTCATCTAGGCCATTAATATAGATTGTAAATAGCTGAGGCCCCAGCACTGATTATTGCGGCATTCCACTAGTTACAGCCTGCCAACCTGAAACAGACCCGTTTATCCCTACTCTCTGTTTTCTGTCTGTTAACCAATCCTTTATCCATGCTAATACATTACCTCCAATCCCATGAGCCCTTATCTTGTGTAATAACCTTTTATGTGGCACCTTATTGAATGCCTTTTGGAAATTCAAATCTACTTGTTCACCTTTATCTATCCTGCTAGTTACACCCTCAAAAAACTCAATAAATTTGTCAAATACGATTTCCCTTTCATAAAACCATGTTGACTTTACCTAAACATGTTATGATTTTCCAAGTGCTCTGATGCCACTTCCTTAACAAAGGATTCCGGTATTTTCACGATGATTGACGTCAGGCTAAATGACTTCTAGTTCACGTTTTCTCCCTCCCTCCTTTCTTAAGTTGACTGTAAAGTGCTTTGAGCATGTCCTAAAGTCATGAAAGGCGCTATAGAAATGCAAATCTTGCATTTTACGATGTAAAAGATCCCATGGCACTATTTCGAAGAAGAGCAGGGGAGTTATCCTCTGTGTTCTGGCCAATATTTATCCCTCAATCAACATCACTAAAAACCAGATTATCTGGTCATTATCAGCTTGCTGTGCGCAACTAATCTCCAGAGGCAAAACTCTGAACTTTAAAAAAGTACTTTTTTGGCTGTAAAGCGTTTTGGGACATCCAGTAGTCATGAAAGGCACTATATAAATGCAAGTCTTTCTTTTGTAAAAGGGTATTGGGCATCAAGTTTGAGTTTTAAAAGCTTTTATATTGTAAAGTTCAAGAGAATGACTATAATTATGAGGTATAAGGAGTAAATGGAGGGGGGGGGTGGATGGAAATATCAAATAATGTGTGGTGACTACTTCAGGACATTGAGATATCCTTGGCAGCATCTGTGAGAGGTGATGGTTTTACTAACCCAAGACATCTAAACCGATCTGTTGCACGTACAGGAACTGGAACAGGGATGTATACAATCCATGCAGAACCAGGTGCGGGTGAATTGTTTCCTTTGAGCCAGTTTGTGTTTCGGTCCACAGAAGCTGACACTGAGGCACCCCTGAGTGGCACAACGGGCAAGTGAATGGTTCACTTTGAGCCACGTGCGTGCATCGAGTTGATCGATCATTTACCTTTTCGATGATGCTAAATACCGGGAGCAGGCCTTGCCATCCCAAGCACAGTATGGATCTCTGGCAAGGCAGCAATCTGCACAGGCCTCTCCGTATACATCACAGCGGTGGAGGGCAACCTGGGTAATGCCCAAGGTAGAGCCAACATACAGCTGTTGCTATAAGGAAAGAAAAAAAGACAAATGTTAAGACTGTGGATTTCAGGTCAATTGCCATCTCTGAACAGGGTTCAGGATTGGAGCAAGTGAGAGAGTCGGTTTGTAAATCTTCTTCCCATAGCCCATTAAGTCATTCATTCTAAACCACAACAGAAGGCGACGAGCACAAACATATATTTAACACATGTAAAAGTAATCAGACTTGTAAAATGTGCTGCTGCTTGTAGCTAACATTTGGCACACACTATATCATGTGTTGGTTTTAAACTGGGGACTATGGATCAGGAATCATCTACAACAGGAATGGCTAAAAAGTGGATTGTAGTCACAAATGTAAAGTGACACTGGGACAGGCCTG
Source organism: Pristiophorus japonicus (assembly GCF_044704955.1). Taxonomy (NCBI): domain Eukaryota; kingdom Metazoa; phylum Chordata; class Chondrichthyes; family Pristiophoridae; genus Pristiophorus; species Pristiophorus japonicus. The sequence goes on from NC_091988.1 coordinate 57,889,673, forward strand.
TGAGCAGGCTGTTTTCTCACTCACTCAGCCTGGAAATGTTTAACACACTGGCGGAAGGGGATGGCCGAGAACTAAAATATCAGACAGGAAGAAACTCAACCCTTGAAATCAGAAGTGGAACATTCGTGAGGAGGTGGGGGAAGTGACATAAATTTGAAGATAAATCTTCCAAATTAGAGTTGTTCCAGAACGCTTTCAGTTTTCATTCCACAATTTGAACAATGGAACTAATCTCCTCAATTGGATTTTTTTTTCTTTTAAACCTAAACCCTACTACAATTTGCAGATTTAGGAATCAGTCAAGGAGCTGAGTGATTCTTACCCTTTTGGAGGAGATCTTCATTGTCTTTACTTGGGTCGGCATCTGAAAAAATATTTTTTCAATTGATCACCACACAGTGGACCCACAAAGGATTGCACAAGCAAATTAGTACATTAAAGGCTTTTTTACAATTAAAAAACTGGTGTGATTCTCTCCCTGCCTGTTGTAGTTAGAAAGGCAAGCAGCCAAACTTACCTTGTTTTTGCAGCACTGGTGACCCACTTTTCCATGGGCCTAATGAGCAACTGCTGGATTTGTTCTCTCTGCTTCTGCCTGGGCCGTGACACAGAATGGTATCAGGTGGAAGAGGGGGAAAGGTGCCTTTGGAGGCTGCCATAACCCAGCTCTCCGAAAACCAGTACTGTAATATGACAAGTAGCTTAAAAGAAAATGAGGGAAAGTAGCTGAGAGAATCTATGCTCTTTCGGGGTAGAGAAAGGTTGTCAAATGTTCTGTTTATCAAATTAGTGATAGGAACCATTTTTAAAAGAAGAAGCAATATTTGGTATGTTAAAAGGACCAATGTTTTGGAGAGGTGTAGCATTGATCTGTCTCTAGTTTAATGTCACATTTCTGGTCAGCATATTATAAAAAGGATATAGAGGCACTGGAGAGATTCAAAACAGATTTACAAGGATGATACCAAAAATGCAAGGATATACCTATCAGTAAAGGATGAACAGGCTGGGTATCTTTTTACTTGAAAAAAGATGGCTGAGGAGTGACCTAATAGAGGTCTTTAAAATTATGAAAGGTTTTAGGAAACATAGGAACATAATAGTGCAGATGCAGAGAGAGTTTTTCCACTTGTGGGAAAGAGCAAAACTAGAGGCCATCAATATAAGATAGTCACCAAGAAATCAAATAGGGAATTCAAAAGAAACTCCTTTACCCAAAGAGTGGTGAGAATGTGGAACTCGCTACCACAGGGAGTGATTGAAGTGAATAGTATAGATGCAGTTAAGGGGAGACTGGACAAGCATATGAGGGAGAAGGGAACAGAGAGTTATGCTGATAGATTTAGATGAAGAAAGATGGGAGGAGACTCGAGTGGAGCATAAATGCCGGCATGGACTGGTTGGGCCAAATGGCCTGTTTCTCTACTGTATATCCTATGTAATCCGATGTAAGCATTAAATACCAAGTTACGGGGCAATGACTTAACACAGTGTTTGTAGACATGGAATACTTTGCCACAGGGAAGAGTTGAGGCAGAGATCATTGCATCTTTTAAGGGAAGAGTAGATAAATATTTGAAGCAGAGGAAGATGCAAGCCAATGTGGAGACAGCATGGGATTAGTTTTGGATTACTTTAGGAAAGAGCTAGCAGAGATGTGATGAGCTGAATGGTCTCCTTCTGCACTGCAAACTTCTTTGGTTCTGATACTTTACATCGATTTCAAAGTCTCAACAGAGCAACAAACATAAAAGATCAATATCTGCAAACATCTTTTTGTTGTTTCTGAATTACAGCAATTAAACTGTTAGTTAACCAGGTTAACAATGACCTTGAAAACCTCGACTTCTTCCAGAATAAGTTCCTCAGTCTCCATGTCATCCTTGGGTAAGACGATCACCTTCTGCACCGTCCCCCGATCTGAATGGAAAGGCAGGAAGGAGAGTGATGAGCTGAAATGTGGGATTTCACCTTTTCCTGTGAAAACTCTTGGGATATTATTTACACTGTAGTCAGACTGCAGATCTCCGGGCCTGTTGTGGAGATTCAGTCAGATGGAATTTGCAGCAGAGCGCAAAAACACAGACATTAGGTATAATGCAAAATGTGGTTTCGATGAGATACATTGGGTGGATCGCAGGTCATCTGGCTGTTGCTGTCATTATACAAGCAGCTTGAATCCTGGAACTCCCTCCCTAACTCTGGAACTCACTGCCTGAAAGGGTTCTCGAGGCAGAAACCCTCATCATAGTTAAAAAGTAATTCAATATGCACTTGGAGTGCGGTAGTCTACAAGGCTGCGGACCAAGAGCTGGAAAGCGGGATCAGGCTGGATAGCTCTTTGTCGGCCGGCACAGACAAATGGGCCGAAATAGCCTCCTTCCGTGCTGTAAATTTATATGATTCCATGATTCTAACGGCACTGTGGGAACTCCTTCACTGCACAGACTGCAGCGGTTCAAGGCGGCTCACCACCACCTTCTCAAGGGCAAGTAGGGATGGGCAATAAATGCTGGCCTTGCTGGTGATGCCTACATCCCAAGAATGAATTTAAAGAAAACATAAATTTTCTGTAATTTAACAATGAATGTATTTTAATGCTCATGGGAACACCATTTCCTCCAAAACCGCTACAAGTCCAACATCATCCTCACTTGGACATACATCGTTGTTGCTTCATTGTCATTGGATCGATATTCTGGGATTCCTTACTGAACATCATCACGACAGCACCATCAGCACAAGGTTCAAGGGGAAGGCCTAGCAGCACCTTGACCAGGGAAACCAGGGATGGCCAACGAATGTGCCCTTGCCAACGTTGCTCATAAGCCCAAGGACAAGTTCAAGAAATTCAACGAGAAATAAAAAACTGAAGTTACCTTTCACCTTTCACCTCACCCAGCCCTGCTCTTCATTTCCTGCTTCTTGCTCTTTTCGGCAATTGACCCTCAGCCTCAACAGCTTTTTGGAGGAGATAGTTCCGGATTTCCACTACCCTTTTTGTGTAAAGACATGCTTCCTGACATCACCCCTTAACGGCCTAGCTCTAATTTTGAGGTCATGCCCCTCTTGCTGACAGGGCTTGACAGGGTCGATGCAGGGAGGATGTTTCCCCTGGCTGAGGAGGCTAGAACCAGGGGTCTCAGAATAAGAATTCGGTCATTTAGGACCGAGATGAGGAGAAACTTTCTCACTCAGAGGGTGGTGAATCTTTGGAATTCTCTACCCCAGAGGGCTATGGAGGCTCAGTCTTTGAGTATATTCAAGACAGAGATCGATAGATTTTTGGATATTAAGGGAATCAAGGGATATGGGGACAGTGCAGGAAAGTGGCGTTGAGATAGATTAGCCATGATCTTATTGAATGGCGGAGCAGGCTCGAGGGGCCGAATGGCCTACTCCTGCTCCTAATTCTTATGTTATGTTCTTATGTTGTTCTGGACTTCCCTTGCAGCGGAAATAGTTGCTCTCGATCTGCCCCATCAGATTTTCTGTATTTATTTCAGTTTTTATCATGCCTATTTTGCCGTGGTGCCTTCCCTTTCACCCTCCCCACTCTATCTAGTCGAAAAAGTGTTAATTTTCTAAAAATCCTTTACCTGTTCCTAGGAACAGCACTTCATATCGTCCGTCCGCTGCATCGACCTGGTCCACACTGATGGTGGTGAACTCATAATCTACGTTTGTCCTGACCACCAGAGGGCGCTTGTGCACTGGGTAGATGGCATTGTACATTGTGGGATGGTTCCTCATGAAGTTGATCACTTCGTCTGGGTAATCTTTTGTGGATTTCATCGAAGGGGTAAAGGTACCGCCGGGACACTGCAAAGAGATATTTGAAAAGGAAATCTCCTCAGTTCCTTCCATAACAATGTTTCAGTTTTGAAAGATGCACTCTTATTTTGTTTAACAGTCAGCTGTGGCTCACAAGGCAAAACTCTCGCCTCAGAGGTTGCAGGTTCAAGTCCCACTCCAGAAACTCGAGCACAAAATCCAGGCGGACACTACAGTGCACTGCTGAGGGAGCGCTGCGCTGTCGGAGGTACCTTCATTTCAGATGAATATTTCGAAGAAGAGCAGGGCAGTTCTCCCTGTTCAATATTCCTGGCCGATATTTATCCCTCAAAAACATCACTGAAACAGATTATCTGGTCATTATCACATTGCTGTTCGTGGGAGCTTGCTATGCGCAAATTGGCTGCCGTGTTTCCTACATTACACAGTGACTACACTCCAAAAAGTATTTAATTGGCTGTGAAGTGTTTTGGGACGTTCTGTAAGGCGCTTTATAAATGCAAGTCTTTCTTTAACATCTGTTATTCTGCTCGTGCAATGGGCGGTGGGGGTTGGTAACACTGCTGGAGATGCACCTTTGCACGTTAACTACATCAAACACTTCCAGGTCAAGTATGGTAGTCGATAAATGCAGAATGAAGCTCCACAGACATGTTGCCTATACCCCAGCCTCACAAAGCATACTGTAGCCATCTGACGTTAGAACTTATTTTGCGCTGTACTTATATCCACTGGGCCTGAGTTGTGACTGTTTAAATTAATTTTTCTTTAGGGTCCTTAACACTGGCAGAACATTACTCTCCCATTGTCTGTTCACAAATATATAGAGTTCCACAAATATTCAGTTAAATCTTTTTTTAAGTGTCTTTTTTTAACCTCAACAGAGACAGCCTGGCTTTCCGATGATACCATTAATAGGGAGGATCCCTGGATATTCCGGAATGGTCCCATTAACTGCAATAGTTTGGCCTAAGGATCAATCTGGAGCCGACCTATCCTGGGAAAACACGGGTAACTGGGTGTGTGACGTGAATGGCGAGCCAACCCATTCATCTTTGAAAAGTGTTCTTAAAAATGCTGCACCCAGCAATGGAACTGCCTTTGAAGCTCCGATGAGCCGATTGCTGCCAATAATAACTGAGCAAGGGTTTAGAACTGGAGTCGGTCAGCGGAAAGTGCAGGCCAAGCCCTTCCCAAGGAGGGAAGATAATAACTGCTAGTTAGCCCCGGCTGCTTCAAGTGATACTGCCGTGCCTGTTCACTGCCCATGAATGGTACATGGCAGCCCAATGGGGAGAATCAAATCAAAAAAATATACTTCATGGAAATGAAAGTGGTGGAAGTTCTTAACTTGTGAAAGAGTAGTGGGCCTGAGTGGCTTTCTGAATGAATATATTACGGAAGTGGTGGTATGGCCTGGGGGGGAAGGTTAGAGTCTCCCTTCTCAGCGCTGGGAGATGGAGCCCATATCACAAACTTTAATGGATGAAAAACCCTGAGTATTTTGTGCCAGATTTGGGGATCCAGCCCATCAGCCTCTTACACCCTGATGTTGCAGAAAAAAAGAAAGACTTGCATTTATGTAGCGCCTTTCTCGACCATAGGGTGTCCCAAAGCGCTTTACAGCCAATGAAGCACTTTTTGAAGTGTAGTCACTGTTGTAATGTGGGAAACGCAGCAGCCAACTTTCACACAGCAAGCTCCCATGGACAGCAATGTGATAATGACCAGATAATCTGTTTTAGTGTTGTTGATTGAGGGATAAATATTGGCCAGCACACCGGGGAGAACTTTTCTTCAAAATAGTGCCATGGGATCTTTTACACCCAACTGCGAGAGTAGACGGGGCCTCGGTTTAATGCCTCATCCAAAAGACAGCACCTCAGATAGTGCAGTACTCCCCCAGCACCCCACTGGAGTGTCAGCCTAGATTTTTGTGGTCAAGTCCCTGGAATGGGACTTGAACCCACAATCTTCAGACGGAGAGGGCAAGAGTGCTACCCACTGAGCCACAGCTGACACTGGACAAAAGGGAGAAAGGTTTGTCTTGCTAGTGTAGAAAGTTACTCACGGTGCCAGGCCTGGGATACGGTATCTTTCCCGTGAAAGGCATCCACTGGTAATTCGGCCCCTCTTTGTGTGCGAAGGGCCCATTGAAGACAGTGCGGATGTCGGTCATCGAATAGACACACACAGCGGATCCTTTAAAGACCGATCTGTCAACACAAAACAAAACACAAATATCTCCCGTCAGAAAGCAGAACGATTCCAGGCTTTTACAACAGAAGTAATGGTCATGAAATGGCGCTGGGAAACCTGTAGGGTTAACGCCTCTGCTAGAACTGTGAAGAAATGAATTTCATATGAATGCATCGGAAACACTAATGCTGCGCAGTGCAATTTCAAAGGCAAAGCCTTCAGAATAAATAGGACTCCAATTCATGTGGGAATCACCCAAGGGAGATGCAGCTCTCCGAGATTTCTGATGTGCGAATCACATTAAATATAACTCCGAGCCCTATTATTTTTCTCTGCAGTCCTCTTCTGTTCACTGCGCTCAATTCTTTTGAACTCAGAGTTTTCCATTCCTCGTTTTGCATTTTAATTCTGAGTAGCAGATTAGAATTTGACACCGTGTGCTGTGGGAGTTCCCGCTGCACCAAATGTCATGCCCACTGATGTGACTGCCACTGGCACGATGTGGCACAGCGGTAGGATTTAGGAGCAGCCTTTAACTGGCACTCGCCTTGCTCGAACAGGTCCTTACTGAGGAGCCAATGGTAACAGTAAAGGTTCTTTCGCTGCTGTGGCTTAGTGGGTAGCATCCTCGCCTCTGAGTCGAAAGGTTCTGGGTTCAAGTCCCACTCAAACCTAGGCTGACACTCCAAGTGCAGTGCTGAGGGAATGCTACACTGTCAGAGGTGCTGTCTTTTGGATGCGACGTTAAACCGAGGCTCCTTCTGCTCTCTGAAGTGGACGTAAAAGAACCCATGGCACTATTTCAAAGAAGAGCAGGGAGTTATCCCTGCTGTCCTGGCCAATATTTATCCCTTAATGAACATAACAAAAACAGATTATCTGGTCATTATCACATTGCTATTTGTGGGAGCTTGCTGTGCGCAAGTTGGCTGCCACATTACAGCAGTGACTGCACTTCAAAAAGTACCTCATTGGCTGTAAAGTGCTTTCAGACATCCAGTGGTCATTAAAGGCACTATATAAATGCAAGTCTTTCTTTATTTTTATGTCCCTGCATTAACAGTGTAGCATAGAACCATAGGCGCTTGCAGCACAGAAGGAGGCCATTTGGCCCACTGCATCTGTGCTGGCTTCTTGCCAGAGTCATCCTATAGTAATCCCTTGCCCTGCTCTCTCCCCTCAACCTTCTGCTTCAAATATCGATCTAATTTTCCTGTAAAAACAGCTCTTGTGTCTTTTTGAGTCACTCCCTGTGCATAGCATTCCACGTTCCAACAACCCTCTGCTTAAACACATCTTTCCAAACCTCTCCCGCCATTCTCCGAGCATCCAGGATCCCCGCTTACTAAAGTCTCCAAGACTTCAACTATGAGGGTCTGTGAATCTTTGGAATTCTCTACTCCAAAGGGCTGTGGATGCTGAAATCGTTGAGTATATATAAGGCTGAGATAGATAGATTTCTGGACTGTAGGGGATCAAGGGATATGGGGATCGGGCGGGAAAGTGGAGTTGAGGACCTTGATCAGCCATGATCTTATTGAACGGCGGAGCAGGCTCGAGGGGCCGTATGGCCTACGTCTGCTCCTAATTCTTATGGGAATATAGCTTGAGTTTACTTACTTTTCGCCTCCACAAAATGGTGTTATCAAACAGCCAATGATGCCAAAAGGTCAGTGTGACTGAGGCAGGAATTGCTGAGGGCGATCGCACGTATTGGGGCGGGGCGGGGCGGGGGAGGTAATTTTAACCTAATCCGGCCAGCGGGAATGGGGTGCATCAGGATGTGAAGTCAACGGAGGTTAAAATCAGGCGGAACGGGTGTCCGACTTGAACGTGCACCATACCCACGGGGGAAGGGGTGGTGTGGAGGTTTAGGCTAACATGGCCCCCGTTGGCACTGCTCTGTTCAGCGAGATCACATCCGGGACTCCTGAGGGTGATCACGTCAAGTGGCTCTGCTGTGGTCGGTGTGGTTGAACCCAGAATCCTTCAGATGGAGCGACTGTGCTCTAGATTCTGGCAGTGGGAAGGTTAAAACATGCATCTTTCTGAGCTGTGTGTGTGTGTGTGTGCCACCACAGGCAACGGCCCTGTCTCATTGACCACATAGCGCTGCCACTATGTGACAGGACGGTGCTACATGCCAACAGCAATACAGGATCGCCATGTTGGCTGTCATTTGTTGCTGAATTGTAGCCTAGTATGAATTTCTAGAATGGGTCCAAGCCCACCACTTTGAACATTGGCAAGAGAGGGGAGATTTTCATCCCAGCACTAATGTGATTGGATTCAGACTCGAGTGCCAGGGGTGAATGAGCATTGTTCCAAGCAACCCGCGCTCCTGAAGTACATCCATTAAGATTGCCGAACCCAAGCAGTCTTTCTTCAGTCCTGACACTTTCATTGAACACAGGGGAACGCAAAGTGTTAGTGAATAATTTCTTCAGGATGCATGCGATTACAGAGTAAGGTCATGTTTGAAGAACAAATTTGTTCACTTCCTGCCTTGCCATAGTGGCTTGGTTTACCCCCCACCCCCGGGCCCCCCGCCCCAATCCCGGACTGAGCCCCACTGTACCTACCCTGAGGCAGAGAACACTGCGTAGATGATCGGATTCTTTGCATCTTGTGTCTGCTGAATAAATATGTCCTCTGGAGAGATAGGAAAATAAAAGTGTTACTTGGTTCTCAGCTCTGAGCAATGGGTATATTTTATAAACGTTTATGAGATATTCAACAAAATAATGAAAACAATCTGTTGGTCAACATTAACCCTGCTCCCCTTGCAAGCTTAAGCTTACAGTTTCAAAACTTATTTTCTTAAGTGAAGGGTATTTCGATATAAAAGCAGCTGTACTTCATCAAAATTCAATGTGAATGGGAAAAATACCTGTGTCCACAATCTATGAAGGTCATGTTCACATTCCCTTTAGTACTCTGTCCATAATTCCCCAGGTGAGACGGGAAGGAATGAACTTATCCTGAAGATCACTGTTAATGCTGGTGGTTGCGCAGGAGAGGTCTAAGGAGATTCACCATCTGTTTATTTCTTCTTTTTCTTATGTCTAATGAGGAGTCACAGATCTGTGACCTATTCCCCCATTGTCTTTTATTCTATGGCGTAGCCCACGGCATAGCCCATCAGCATCTTGCCAGGGCAGTGAAGCGCCTTGGGACATTTTACTGTGTTAAAGGCGCTATACAAACGCAAGTTGTTGCTGATGTCAAGGTGTCGTCAGTTGTGGCCTTCAGCGAGCTATATTAATACTAGTGATTCCACTAGTGGGGAGTGGGCAGGGAAGTGGAGTTGAGGCCAAGACCAGATCAGCCATGATCTTATTAAATGGCGGAGCAGGCTCGAGGGGCCAAATGGCCCACTCCTGCTCCTATTTCTTATGTTCTAGTGGCAGAAAGCTGCTGGTGCAGTTTGCAAAGTGCCCCAGAGGTCCCACTGCTTTTTCCACAGATATTTTCCATGAATCTTTGGTCACAATGAGCAGGAGTTTGACCTTCAGTTTGGTGCATTAACCACCGTGATCTCTGAGACAAGACTGAACTGTAAAAGCGATGTTGCTCAATCGCTCCCGTTGGAAAACAACGCGTGCACATTAACCGGCTGCCCAACCTCCACCTCCCCTCACAGACAAAATCATTCTGTGCATTTTATACAGATTGAGATTGAGAACAATTAAAAAAAAACGACTTTCTATGTAAAGGATAGGCAGTACAGCCAGCCACACCTTCTGAAATAGGAACATGGAGGGAGCTCAGGGCATCCCATAATGTGTCCTGAATGTCAGACCGTCATAGTGTGAAACAACCTGCATCCTTTTTAATGTCAGCCATTCTGACAGAATGAGATGGGACTGCAGGGGTTGGCAGTAGGTGTGTGTCAGGCCGGGAGTTTGCAATTCGAAGGCTTGACGTGATATATTGGTTCGGGTAGCGGTGGGAGTGTCAGAGACTGTTAGTAAAGTGTGTGCAATGACGGAAGCTCCGACAAGGGGAGTTCACAGAAGATGTCAACACTCAAACCGGATTACTGTGACCCAAACATATTAAATTAGAAGCTTACTCTTCTTCCAATTTATTTCCCCAAGTCTGTATCTCATCATCTAGACTGCTTATCTTTGGGCCTAATGAGTTTGCAATGATGCATGACTGTGCATCAGCAGTGAGGTGGACTGGAGCATAATGAGGGGAAGAGAGAATTCTCTCAACGTTTTTACTGGTCAAAGACAGGCCATAATGTTGAAATAAATGTCTCCTAAATGGTTATCGGGTCTCTGGAGTCCTATAAACTAATCAGAAAAGTCAGGGAAAAGTTGCTGATAGGTTTATAGATTTTACACAACAATTCTCTGTTTGAACTACCTATAACTCTGAAACACAGAGCTAATGAGTCAGGAGTAAAGAATGAGCCAGGAATCCTGAAGAGAGTACAGAGCTAATCAGGAATGCACATATTACAGAGCTAGCCAGAAACCAACAGAATGTATTACTACATAAAAGTGACAACACAGAAACAACCCCTTTGGCCCAAGCAGCCTATGTTGGTGTTTATCCTCCACACCAGCAGTAGTCCTAGTCCCACGTTCCCCCTCCTGTTCCCCTATCCCTATATCCCCTTCGACCATCTATCTAACAACAAGAAGAAGGTGTATTTATATAGCGCTGTTAATGTAGTAAACCATCACAGGGCACTTCACAGGAGTGTTACAAAACAAAACTTGACACCGAGCTACAAAAGGGGATATTAGGATAGGTGACCAAAAGCTTGGTCAAAGAGGTAGGTTTCAAGGAGCAGCTTAAAGGAAAGAGAGGTAGAGAGGCGGAGGGGTTTAGGGAAGGAGCTTGGGGCCTTGGCAGCTGAAGGCACGGCCTCAATGGTTGTGCGATTAAAATCAGGGATGGTCAGAGGAGTGGGGGTGCGGGGGCGGGGGGGAGTTGTGGTGCTGAAGGATATTACAGAGATAGGGAGGGACGAGGCCATGGAGGGATCTGAAAACAAGGATGAGAATTTTAAAATTGAGGCGTTGCTTAGCCGGGAGCCAATGTAGGTCAGCCTATTTTGAAATGTTGACATGGTCTCTGCTTCAGTCACTAGAGCATCCCACAGCCTCCCAACCCTGTGTGCGAAAAAGTATCTCCTATTCTCTGTCTTAGATCACTTACATTTATTCCTATATCTACGAACTCTTTCATGACCAACGCCTCCCTAACCACTAGAAACAATCTGTTTCTATCTACTCCGTCGCATCCATTCATAATTTGAAATAATTCAATCGATTGACACCATATTTTCCTTTGTTCTAAAAACAGCTCCAATTTTTCAAGTCTTTCTTCATATTTGTCTTTCCTCATTACAGGCAGCACCCTAGTGAATCTGTGCTGCAGTCTATCGCTTCGACATCCTTCCTATAGTGTGGAGCCCAAAACTGCACACAATCTCCAACTGTGCTCTTACTATACAGATTTACGGTTACATCTCAACTTTTATATTCTGTACATCTTACTGTAAAACAAAGTATTCCATTACCTTTTTATGACCACAGCTACTTGAGGTGCTGCATGTAATGTGAACCTCAACCCCCAAATCCCACTGCTATTCCACATCACCCCATTCAAAGTATACATTTTCCTTCCTTTTACCAGGCCTTGACAGGGTAGATGCAGGGAGGATGTTTCCCCTGGCTGGGGAGTCTAGAACCAGAATAAGGCATCGGCCATTCAGGACTGAGATGAGGAGAAACTTCTTCACTCAGAGGATGGTGAATCGTTGGAATTCTCTACCCCAGAGGGCTGTGGAGGCTCAGTCTTTGAGTATATTCAAGACAGAGAGCGATAGATTTTTGGATACTAAAGGAGTCGAGGGATATGGAGATAGGGCAGGAAAGTGGAGTTGAGGTAGAAGATCAGCCATGATCTCATTGAATGGTGGAGCTGGGTCGAGGGGCCAAATGGCCTACTCCTGCTCCTATTTCTTATGTTTTTGTGTTCTTAAAATGTGCCACTTCACACTCACATTGAATTCCATCTGCCATTTTATTGCCCTTTCTACCCTCTGTGCAATGTCCCCTCACAGCTTTTTTGCTTCTCAGAATAAGTTACTATGCCTGCTATTTTAGTATCGTCTGCAAATTTGGACACCTCTTCCTCCAGCCCTATATCCAAATCATTGATGTACACAGTGAACAGACCAGGAACCTGTGGGACACTGCTACCCGTTTCCATCCAATGAGAAGCTGCAAGTGCTTTCCAAACCTTTGCAAAGGAAAATGAAAATGAAAATTGCAAATCTCAATGATTGGCTGTGTTGCACGGTTCAAATGCTTTCACTTTTCCAATCAAGGCAATGCATGTGTCAAATGCTGTTATTTTGAAAGCAGAATTTTGGAAAAGTTTTCCTGTCACCATTAACTCTGATGAATGACCTTCAGTATTTATTAAAAAGCTGCTTCAGTCATGGTACAGTGGGACATCGTGTGGGACACTGGATCATGTCTGTGATTTCCGACAGGGTTTGAATTCCTGATCTCAACCAGGCATCAGAATGGAGGCCAAATCGTGTGCTAAACCCTGGGCTATTTTTATGCGAAGAACTGGGGATACAGTATCTTGCACCTATTATAAAACTGATGCACAGCCCTTGTGTATATTACAATACTGGGATACAGCACTTTGTTTTATTCTATATATAACTGAGTATATTAATACTGAAATAACAAAGGAATGTTTACATTTTAGAGATACATTAATACACATGTATAGATTTAGCAAATATAAAAAGGATTTGATGAATGCTTTAAAGACTGCGATCTTGAAGTGTTATAAAGTATACTTATATAAATGGTCAAAACGGCATCACTTTGGGGCACTTATTGTTCTTGTGTTGAAACATTAGCCTTTGGAATCAAGGCTCTAGCCTGTACTAATATCCTGAAATTCTCCTCTCTCTTCTGGCTGTAACAACCCGAACAGAAATTGATTTGGGAAGCGTCCACCCAATCCCTAATGGGCAGAAATGCACAGCACAGAACTGGCTGTAATTCTGCGTCAATTGGCACTGGGCTGGCAGGCTCCCTCGGAGGATGGTTCGAGTGGGAAGTGGAAAATTTCACATTGGTGCCTTCCTGAGCTTGAGGCACATTGGACAGAGTAGAAACAGCATTAGTACAAATACAATCTGTGCTGTATGGGACCTGGGCACGCTGGACATTACCACTGGGGTTGAAAGGGAACAAAATATATTACAGGCTAGTCCCCTCACCCCAAGCTCTCCATTTTATTACGTCAAAACAGAAAATGCTGGAAATATACAGCAGCATAGCCAGCATCTGTCAGAGAAGATAATGTTTTAAAACTGGTGCAGGGTTTTCACCCAAAACATTACCCTTTTCCATGAAGATACTAACTGAATGGGTGTCAGCTGTGTTCAGTGGGTAACACTTCCGCCTCAGAGTTAAAAAGCTGTGGGTTCAAGTCCCGCTTCAGAAACTTGAGCTCCGTATGCTCTCTCAGGTGGACGTAAAAGATCCCATGGCACTATTTTGAAGGGGGGCAGGGTAATTATCCCTGATGTCCTAGCTGTGTGCAAATTGGCTGCTGCTTTTCCTACAACAGTGACTGCACATCACATGTACTTCATTGACTGTAAAGCACTTTGTGACATCCTAAGGTTGTAAAAGGTGCTATATAAATGCAAGTTGTATCTTTTTTTTTAGCCTGCTATATACTTACAACATTCATGGTTTTTCTTTTTATCCCTTTGTTGTGTACGTAAGAAGTAAGGGCGGGAGTAGGCCATTTGGCCCTTCCTGCCTGCTCTGCCATTCAATAAGATCATGGCTGATCTTCTCCCTCAACTCCACTTTCCTGCACTATCCCCACATCCCTCGAGTCCGTTGGTATTCAAAAATCAATCGATCTTTGTCTTGAATATACTCAACAACTGATCATCTGCAGCTCTATGGGGTAGAAAATTCCAAAGATTCACAACCCTTTGAGTGAAGACATTTCTCTTCATCTCAGTCCTAAATGGCCGATCCCTTATTCTGAGACTGTGACCTGGTTCTAGACTCCCCAGCCAGGGGAAACATCCTTACTGCATCTATCCAGTCAAGCCCTGTAGGATAAATGTTTCAATAAGATCACCTCCCATTCTACTAAACCTGAGAGAATATAGGCCTAGGCTACTCAATCTCTCCTCATAGGACAATCCCCCATCCCAGGAATCAGTCTAATGTAGGTTACTGTTTTCTCTCCAGTTCCTCATAGGGCTGGGCTCTTGACTGGTGACCACTTCAGTACTACTCTCAGTGCCAACACTGTGCACATGCAATAGCTTGAATTTCCCTGGAAGGAAGTGCCTTGTTTCTTCCCTCTTCAACAACCCAGTTGAGATTGGGAAGCCTTGGCAGGGGAGTTGCAGAGTAGAACACTTCAGCCAGTAATCTGACCACAGCATAATGCACTGGGTTGTCTCAAATGACAAAACAATTTCTAAATTGACATCATTCTCTAAATAAACCAGCCTTTTTGGGTCCCCCCCCCCCCCCCGGTTGAACTTGGAACCACTATAACTGACAAAAACAACATTCTTTTCTAGTAATGATTTTGTCATGACACTGTGGCCAGACGCAATTGCGCTAGTGTTGATTTATACTCAAAAGCAAAGTTTGTTTTTAACTCTGTGCTTTCAATGATATTTTTACAGGTGCTGTTATGAATGTTCGTCAGCCCATTTCCCATGATCTTTACTCTCCCCCTCCCACCCCCCAGATAGTCATCAATGTTCTGACTGGAACATGACTATAAAGATTCCATTTTTTTGGATGGTGCAATGAATAAACATTGGGATGAAAAACACATTCCCCTCGAAAGGCCAGCCTCGTAAACAATATAAATCTTTTGCCTCCCATTTTCTAATAAAAGTTGTTTTTATTATTCTCTCCCCTTCGCTTAGGTCTCCCATGCCACGCACCATTCCCCAGTGTTAGAGTGTGTGTCCAGGCTGATACTGCCAGGCCTTTGACAATGCTCCTTCTAAACAAACAGTTTTCACACCAGAAGAACCATACTCCAAATCCACACATAGAATTCCAATAGTTAGCTTAGGTGCCAGCCCTAGCTCAGTGAAAGCACCCTCGTCTTGGAGTTAGAAGGTCGAGAGTTTAAGTCCCACTCCAGAGACCTGAGCACAAAAGCTAGGCACAAATCTAGTGCAGTGCTGACAGAGTGCTGCACTGTCGGAGATGCCATCCTTTGGATGAGCCCTGTCTGCTCTCTCGGGTGGATGTAAAAGATCGCATGCAACTATTTTGAAGAGCAGGGGAGTTTTCCCCGGTGTCCTGGCCAATAATTAGCTCTCAATCAACATCACAACATCACAAATATTCCCCAATTATCACACTTTATCTGCTCATTATCGCATTGCTTTTTGTGGGAGCTTGCTGTGTGCAAATTGGCTGCTGCGTTTCCTAGATTACAGCAGTGGCGATGCTTCAAAAGAACTTTATTGGCTGTAAAGCGCTTTGGGATGTCCTGAGGTTGTGAGAGGTGCTATATAAATGCAAATCTTTCTTTCTTCTTTCTAAGGTTTTAATGGACCTGAATCTTTTCTCATTCACTGCTGCATAGATAGCTAATGAGCGCTAACTTCCTCCCACTCACTTCCACTGTGTGGAATTCTTCACCTCAAGTCCGACATTTAAATATAAAATTCTGTGGCAAACCTAAAATATTCCCCAATTATCGCACTTCGAAGGTGGAGCAGAGTAACTGTGGTCAATCCACTGTCAACCGTTAATTCTGACATAGATTAGAAGTCTCATCATTGGCGCAAAGTACGGGCTTTGTTGAGTGTTGCTGCTAATTTTTGTTTAGTCTCCGCAACTGAATGAGCAATTAAATGAGCTGTGGATCAAAGATCTGAAAATTGGTTCATTTTTATCTATAGCATGTACAAATCCTGATTCAGGCAGAACATTTCTTGGCAAAGCAACCATGCATTTACCAGGACCCAACACTATATAATAAGTGCGTGCTTCTTTTCCAATAATAAATCAGGAACTCGCCTTTGGCATGACCGAATAACATGTAGAGACGCAGGGCCCAAGTTTCGAGCCGCGCCTAGAACGGCGCAGTCCCGACCTGGACGCCCGTTTTTCGCGCCACAAAGTGCGCCTAAAAAAACCCTCTGTATTCTCCACCTCCCTGCAGGTCCTCTGGCCCTCGGTGCAGCGCAGCAGGAGCTGTAGGGGGCGGAGCCAGGTCCCTGCGCTGAAAACAGTGCCGGGACCTCTGCACATGCGCGCTACAGTGGGCACGCAAGTGCAGTAGCTCCAGGCGCCCGAAACTGTGTGGGAGGGCCCGAAGCACGCAGCCCCTAGCCCTGGCCGAATGGCCTCACTGGGGCTGCGTGAATAAGGCTCCTCCCACGGCCAGCTCCTGCTTCCTCCCGACCTGACTCGACTCCCGCTTCCGGACCCGACGCGACTCCCGCTCCCGCTCCCCCCCCCCCCCACCGACTGGACCCGACCCGACTCCCGCTGCCCCCCGCCCCCCCGGACCCGATCCGACTCCCGCTCCCGCCCCGACCCGATTCCCGCTCCCGCTCCCCCCCCCACCCCCGACTGGACCCGACCCGACTCCCGCTCCCACTCCCGCTCCACCTCCCCCCCCCCCCGACTGGACCCGACCCGACTCCCGCTCCCGCTCCCGCTCCACCCCCCCCCCCCCGACTGGACCCGACACGACTCCCGCTCGCCCCCACCCCCGGACTGGATCCGACCTGACCTCCCTCTCCCTGACCTGACCTCCCTCTCCCTCCCTCCCTCCCCCCGACCCGACCCGACCCGACCCAACGCCACCTACCTGTAAATCTGGTGCTGGGGACGGGCCCTGCCCGAAGTCTCGGGCCCGGCCCGTTCAGCCTCCCTCCCCTTTCTCCTTCCCCGCACCCCACCAATCTCCTTCCCCCCCCCAATCTCCTTCCCCCCCATCTCCTTCCCCCCCATCTCCTCCCCCCCGCATCTCCTTCCCCCCCCGCATTTCCTTCCCCCCCACATCTCCTTTCTCCCCCTTCTTCCCTTTATCCCCTTCTCCCCCCCTTCCCCCTTCTCCCCCCCTCTCCCCACCCCCTCCCCTTCCCCTTCTCCCCCCTCCCCCTTCTCCCCCCCATCCCTCCCCTTCTCCCCGTCCCTCCCCCTTCTCCCCCCCATCCCTCCCCCTTCTCCCCATCCCTCCCCCTTCCCTCCCTCTGCTCCCCCTTCCATCCCTCTGCTCCCCTCTCCCTCTACCCCCCTCCCCTCGCTGTCAGAAACACAGACACTGACAGACAGAGAATGAGAGACACACACAGACAGACCGAGAGATAGAGACACTGACAGAGACACACTGGGTGGGGGGGGGCATCCCAGCACGCTGTTGGAGGACTCCCGGTGCTGCAGTCGGTAAGTAGAAAATGTTTTATTTATTGATTTAAAAAAAAAATTATTTCTTATTAATTTTTTTTGATTGATTTATTGGTTGATTTATTGATGTATTTATCATTTATTATTGATGATGGCTCTTTATTTGTAAAACTGAAGTGTTTAATGTTTGTAAACTTTCCTTTAAACCCCCCTCCCACCATTCCCTTCGCCTGATTTGTAACCTACGCCTGATTTTCTAAAGTGTAGACAAGGTTTTTTCGAGCGTACAAAAATCTTCACTTACTCCATTCTAAGTTAGTTTGGAGTATGTTTTCACTGCCGAAACTTTGAAAACAGGCGTAAGTGGCCGGACACGCCCCCTTTTGAAAAAAAAATTCTGTTCCAAAGTGAAACTGTTCTAACTGACTAGAACTGGAGCAAACTAAATGAAGAGAATTCCGATTTCTAAGATACTCCGTTCTACACAAGTTGCTCCTAAAAATCAGTAGCAAATCATGTGGAAACTTGGAGCCATGTGTAAATTGAGAAGTCAAATTCCCCAACTGCACAAGATAGCGAATCATTTTATTCAATGAGGTTTAAAGAAAAAGGACACAGTGATTGGTTCTTTATCTGACGATCTCCCATCGTCGAGTTTAAACAGTACTTATTCAAAGTGTCTAACTATTAAAGTAGGAAGAATAGAATATGACAGAGCTTACAGCTTGAAAGAATGCTTTTTTCTCCACAAGCTTATTTTTTCATGTCATGATGAGGGCCTGTTGAAAAGTGTACAATTAGGTGTTCGGGGAGTGCCAGTCCCGGCAAGTTGCCTCAGTAACGAGAATGATCTGGCAGCCATCCCAGATCGCAGCAAGGAAGGATGAAACTTATCAGCCTCAATGTCACTGACCCCGGAGGGAACATTCCGCACTTCATCTACTCACCAGCTCATACAGAAAGTTAAAGTCCAATAAAAGCATTTCTTTCAGCACATCCTCAAAGTGTTTTACAGCCAATGAAGTACTTTCAAAATGTAGTTACTGTTGTACTGTGGGAAACGCGGCAGCAAATTTACGCACAGCAAGCTCCCACAAAGAGCAATTTGATAATGACCAGATAACATGATTTAACAATGTTGGTTGAAGGATAAATAGTGGCTAGGACACCCTCTCCCCAACCCACCCACTTTCAAAGGTTGGTTTTGAAATAACAAGAGATCCCTCAGAAAGACAAG
This sequence comes from Pristiophorus japonicus, assembly GCF_044704955.1. Lineage (NCBI taxonomy): Eukaryota > Metazoa > Chordata > Chondrichthyes > Pristiophoridae > Pristiophorus > Pristiophorus japonicus. The sequence continues at coordinate 57,908,318 of NC_091988.1, forward strand.
AAAGACTTGCATTTATATAGCGACTTTCATGACCACCGGACATCCCAAAGCACTTTACAGCCAATGAAGTACTTTTTGAAATGTAGTCACTGTTGTAATTTAGGAAAAAAATACAAGAGCAGAAAATGGAGTAGATGCAAAAACACTCAGATTATTTTAACTTTTAAATCAGGGTCTCGTTGTGTGTCTGCTAGAGAAGAATGCCAGTCGGAGTACTGGGGTAGGGAGTTGCTTCATTGTTTGAACATGCAGTACCTGTTCATTCCAGCAACCTGAAAAGAACGAGTGCAACTTACATGCTTCTGGATTGCGGAGTGGGGCTTTCAACATTGACCGGGACTCTCACCCGACTGCCGAGTATTGGAACGGACATCGTAAGCACTTAAAACTGGGAACAGGCAGCTGATTCCGCTGGAGCCAGGCTGCAACACATTCCTGACACAAGGCTTATAATCGCACTGTGCGATAGTCACCAATAAGTGTTTATTTCAAAGGAATTAATGTGATTGTTAAAGTAACAGGCAGCGGGATTTCATAGCCGTGCATTCAATAGTAATATTGCACAGTGCAACTTCCAACCAATAGAGCCCAAAGTATTTTCAATCAGTCGCGGGCAAGAATGACTTGTTTTCAGACACTTGTATCATAGCAACAGTTCAAGAGTTTCTGATGAATTTCTGGCCAATTTTAAAGCCTTATGAGGTCCATCTTTTGTCCCACTCTCTCAATGTACATATTCCAGAAAATTAACTTATCCTTTGTATATACCTTGAACTTCAGGCCTTCTACATCCTGGTTTTTGAGAATGACAGGGTGGTACAGCTACTACTGGATGGCAAATCCTTCACATGCAATCCACAGAGTGAGGAAATGCCTGGAACAGCTTCCCATTTGTTGGACCCAAAGTCAATGTTTGGTACTCCGTGGTCAGGTATGGCGTGGGTTGCGTGTAGGTTTTAACCACGATCTGAAGTGTGTCCACCACCATCATGTGGCAACACCAATCTCTACGCCATTACGGAATACGATCGGCAATCAATGTTCACTCTATGGCTGCGCAGCAAGGGGAAAGGTCGTGTGCAGGCAGCTCACTGGTTTCTCCATTGTAAATACCGTGCACTGAAACAAAACCGGTCGAGCCAGACAAAGCGTAGCTTACAGCGAAGATTGTTGGTCATTGTTGTGCTCAGCTGTGGCTCAGTGGGTAGCACCCTCGCCTCTGAGTCAGAAGTTCGTGGGTTCAAGCCCCACAAAAAATAATCTAGGCTGACACTGCGGGAGGTGCCATCTTTTGGATGAGACGTTAAATCAAGTCCCGTCCGCTCTCTCAGGTGGATGTAAAAGATCCCAGGGCGACTATTTCGAAGAAGAGCAGGGGAGTTATCCCCGGTGTGCTGGCCAATACTTATCCCTCAAAATCAACATGACAAAAACAGATAATCTGGTCATTATTACATTGCTGTTTGTGGGAACTTGCTGTGTGCATTTCCCACATTAAAACAGTGATTACACTTCAAAAGTACTTCATTGGCTGTAAAATGCTTTCAGACATCCGGTAGTCGTGAAAGGCGCAATATAAATGCAAGTTTTTCTTTCTTTAATAACTGAAGAATTAATTTGTTTGCTATGTGTGGCAATTTTAGGAATGCATTCCTGAAAATTTCCTCTGTTTAGTATAAACTTTGCCAACAGTCCCTAATGTCTTTCAAATGCACATTGTAGCACAGAATGTCAAGCAGATTTGACAATATGTTGACCGAACAAAAAAACAACAAAAAAGAGAGTTGGTCTTAGTCAGCCAATAGCAGTTGGCTTTTTTGACCCGTTAAATGCTAGCATAAGAATTTTGTCAATGAGCTAAACCCACAGGGTCAACAGCAGTGATCAGTGGCACAATAGAATTCAAGGAGACATAGACAGGCTGGAGGAATGAGCGGACACATGTCAGATGAAAAGTGTGAAGTGAAACATTTTGGGAGAAAGAATGAGGAGAGGAAATATAAACTAAAGGGTACAATACTAAACAGGGTGCATGAACAGAGACCTGGGGGCATATGTGCACAAATCGTTGAAGGTGGCAGGGCAGGTTGAGAAAGAGGTTAAAAAAGCTTATGGGACCCTGGACTTTGTAATTAGAGGCATAGAGTACAAAAGTGTGGAAACTGTGATGAACCTTTATAAAACCCTGGTTCGGCTGCAACTGGTGAATTGTTGTCCAATTCTGGGCACTGCACTTTGGGAAGGATGTGAAGGCCTTAGAAGGTATAGAAAAGATTTATGAGAATCATTCCAGCGATGAGAGACTTTAGTTACGTGGATAAATTGGGGAAACTGGGGTTGTTCTCCTTAAAGCAGAGAAGCTTGAGAGGAGATTTGATAGAGGTGTTCAAAATCATGACGGCTCGGGACAGAGTAGATAGAGAGAAACTGTTCCCATTGGCGGAAGGGTCGAGAACCAGAGGACACAGATTTAAGGTAATTGACAGAAGGACCAAAGGCAACGTAAGAAAAAAACCTTTTTACACAGCTAGTGGTTAGGATCTGATTGCACTGCCTGAAAGGGTGGTGGAGGCAGATTCAATCGTGGCTTTCAAAAGGGAATTGGATAAATACCTAAAAGAAAAAGAATTGCAGGATGTGAGGAAAGGGCGGGGGAGTGGGACTAGCTGAAGTGCTCCTGCAGAGAGCCGGCACGGGCTTGACGGGCCGAATGACCTTCTTCCGTGCTGCAACCATTCTATGATTTTATTCTATGAATACAAAACTCACACATTGCTCAAATTAACCTTTGAACTGAAAACTTTGAATCTTGAATGGTAACTCAAGTTCACAGTTCCAATATTTCAAGAAATTACAATGTTTTCACTCTTGTGGGCACAGAGGGAAAAACAGAAAAATCATGAATGAAATATAGGATAAAATGAAAACAACTCTGACTGTGATCTGGGAACACTGTATTGGTACATTAAATGCTTTCCTCTAACATATGCACACTTGTGTTTGTCTAGATTAGTGCATGGAATAAGCCTTCTAGGACCTACTCTGGTCACTGGGATCCACAGAGACTTAATCTGATCACTGGGACCCATAGCGATCTAACCTGCTCACTGGAATCCATAGACACCTAACCTGCTCACCAGGATCCACAGAGACCTACTCTGCTCACTGGGATCCACAGAGACCTAATCTGCTCACTGGGATCTACAGAGATCTACTCTGCTCACTGGGATCCACAGAGACCTACTCTGCTCACTGGAATCCACAGAGACCTACTCTGCTCACTGGGATCAACATAGACCTACTCTGGTCACTGGGATCCACAGAGACCTACTCTGGTCACTGGGATCTACAGAGACCTACTCTGCTCACTGGGATCTACATAGATCTACTCTGCTCACTGGGATCCACAGAGACCTACTCTGGTCACTGGGATCCACAGAGACCTACTCTGGTCACTGGGATCAGCTGCAGACACATTTGTGACCAACGCAATCAGCTGCAGGACATGGATATTCCCAAGGAGAAGGCTAGCTGTGTCCGCCCGTGACTGGCTTCTGCCGAGCGGACTTCTGCTGCTTCTCCTACAACCCCCTCTCCAAGTCGAGCGCTTCACGTATGGAGGCTGCAACGGCAGTGAAAACTGCTTCGAAGAGGAGGAGGAATGTACATGGGCCTGAAGTGGAATGACAGAAATGCACAGGGTCTTCTTTGGTCCCTGGGATTCATGGCGAACGACTCTGGATCCTGGGATCAATTGGAGCTCACTTTGGGTCAGGACGTGGAGGAGTTGACTCTGTACTGGAGTACCACAGGAGTTGACTCTCTGTACTGGAGTACAACAGGAGTTGGCTCTCTGTACTGGAGTACAACAGGAGTTGATGCTCTGTACTGGAGTCCTACAGGAGTGGCTCTCTGTACTGGAATCCAAGACACCTGAAGCTTATGGAAGTACCACCGAGTTATGTGAGCACCTCAGTCTGAATACCGCCAGCCATGGTGACTCACTCTGTGCAAAGGAGGCAAGTCGAAGTTTACTCCAGACCTAGGCCCCGCTGGAATTCATTCTAACCTCCGCCAGGGCCGCTGCAGATGGACTATCTGAATAGTCATTCTGACTTACTCGTTACGAAAGAAATCTCCACAGTGGTGATCGAGAGGTTAGTATGTGGAAAATCAGAGGCATGTTCCTGCACCCTACATTCCTAGTGGCACTGGGCTGTGCATTATTCTCCATAGCTAAATATTATCATTAGTTTTATGGGCGATGACAGCAAAAGAAAAAAACAGAATCAGCACCTGGAATGCTGAATGCATTGCCAATATTTTACTCATACCATCACGTGCATTGGATGAACATAATTCTTTCTATTATTTGTTTCCACAAGTTTTTAAATTAAATATGCCACTGGGAAATTCATTACAGCCAGGTAGCATTAACATTTTGTTTTGTCAATACAACGCAATCTTTATTCGACCACGCGCCTGTAAACAGAGCTTGCTCCTGTTTAGTACCGAGTGCCGCAGGGCTTTTGAACTACCAGCCATGAATGCTGCAGGCACCGCGCTAGGCTGGATGACCCTGCTGGGCAGAGGTTTGGCGAGGGGGCAGGGGAGAGCAGGTGGGGGCTGGTTGGCAGGGGGCGGGGGGGGGGGGGGAAGACCCGTCTGAACTGCGAGACTGAGACCCCGCAGACAAACAGGGGCCCAGCTGACCTTCCTGCACGACATAAATCAAATCGAATGCTTCCTGTCAGCAGAATGGCTAATGAGATGCTTCATCAGGGGGCTCTGGTTTGGGAAATGCAAACTAACAAGGAATCACTGAGTGCCATCAGGAGGCCCCTTGAAGCCACGGACATCGCAAGCCCAGCGTACGCGTCACTCCTCAACCCCTCAGAGTTTGGCACCAAGCCCAGACAAAATAATGATTTTTTTTTAAACATGCAAGCAGCATACCAACAATGGTATCCGGTCAATAAATGTTCCTCAGGGTAAAGCCACATACTTTTTTTTTGGTGGGGGGGAAGGGGGGTGGTGCAGAGAGGAAATATGCTGATTTCAGAGAACTTTGTTTTAGTTGCTAATAAATCATCAACTGTTTTGAAAAGGTTTGCAATCGGATTTATTAAATGGCTTTAGTGTTCCTTGGTGTGGGGGGGGGGGGTGAAGGGATCTTTTGATATTTGCCAGGAGGTCGCGGTGACTTTCTCCTCATTACGGCAACAAATTCTGTCTTTCCCTCCCACTGACATTTTGATGTCATTAATTCTGTTGAGTTGCAGATGGCTTCGAATGCCACAATCGGTACCTCTCGGTGACGTCATCCCTTAACCTTCCCCGACTGCCAGGGAACAGGGTTGATGTCAGCTCTGCTTACCCCGAGGACAGTTTATCTCCCAATTTTAAAAAAGGGTGTAAAGTTTCAGGAAATGTATTTGCTAATGCCTTTTTCTAGTTGTTTACAAGCATGTGAAAGAAAGAACTATTTATACAGCACCTTCAATGACCTCAGGACGTTCCAAAGCGCTTTGACACCCAATGAAGTACTTTTGAAGTGGCAGCCAGTTGGCGCAATGTGATAATAACCAGATTATCTGTTATCAGTGATGTTGGTTGAGGGATAAATATTGGCCAGGACACTATGGATAACTCCCCTGCTCTTCTTCGAAACAATGCCGTGGGATCGTTTACATCCACCTGAGAGAGCAGATGGGGCCTCGGTTTAACGACTCATCCGAAAGACGGCACCTCCGACAGTGCAGCGCTCCCTCAGCACCGCGCTAGAGTGTCAGCGTAGATTTCTATGCTCATGCTGGAGTGGGACTTGAACCCATGACCTTCTGAGGCGCGAATGTGACCCACTGAGCCCCAGCTACGTAGCTGGAAAGCTGGTCATTCACCTGGAGAGCCCTGCTGGCTGTTCTACAGGGGTTACGTATAGAAGCACAGCCAAACAGTGTTAACCACACTATCTTGTTGCAATGTTCTTCCCAAGCACCTCTGCCAACATCTCCCATACAATGCTTTGCGTCTTTGAACTGGCAGAGTGCCTAACAGCAACATCACCTGGCACACCAGCCCAAGTTCCTGACAAGTCTCATTTATTCCAAGCTGAAATCTATCGAGTTTGGCAGATTGAGCAATCTAGTCAAGCAGTCGGCATTCACTGCTCCATTCGAGCTGTGTTATTGTTTGCTATCGCAGATGATCAAATCCAGATTTGAAACCCAACCACACAGTCATAAAAACATGCTACGGGTGCTTATTGTGGACATGCTGAATAAATTTATCCCTAGTTTAGTAAATGTTAATAGACTCCGAAACTGTAAAGTACATGTCTCCAGACTACTCTCAATGCGTCCATTGTTGACCATTTTTTCCATCTTTCATTAATATTTTCCGTCATGTAACCTGAGTACGAATGATTTTAATGGTGCTGAATTTCATAAAATACAAGCACAATTGGGCAAAGTGCTGCTGAATCTTTCACAGGTGTCTTTCAATATAATCTAATAAAAGTAGTTTGTTAGCACAAAGAAATGATTTAATTTTTTTGGAACATACCAGGACATGGTACATAGAGTCATGGTACGTAGAGAGTCATGGTACATAGAGTCATGGAATGTAGCGTCATGATGCGTAGAGTTATGGTACGTAGAGTCATGGTGCATAGAGTCATAGTACATAGAGAGTCATGATCTGTAGAGTCATGATCTGTAGAGTCATGGTACGTAGAGTCATGGTACGTAGAGTCATGGTACGTAGAGTCATGGTACGTAGAGAGTCATGGTACGTAGAGAGTCATGGTACATAGTGAGTCATGGTACATAGAGTCATGGAACGTAGTGAGCAAGGATTTCATGAAAGTTATTTTACATTTTCCTTTCCTCTCTTTAGATCTCATCACATCACATAGCATTCCCCAATTGAGCCTCTGCAAATGCTGCTCTGGTCTGGGTACGGCAAGTCATTTTTTTTTAGGGACTAACTATTTGTACTGCACTTTTTTTGACATAGTGTACGGGACTTCGGCTGGAGGAGGGAAGTATTTGGACTGGGGTAAGGCACTCTGGCAAGGGGAGGATGTACTTGGACTAGGATAAGGCACTTTGGCTGGGGGAGGCATGCACTTGGACTGGGGTAAGGCACTTTGGCTGGCCCTTGCTGTCTTCTGGGACCCCCTCTGTCCTCTGTCGCTTCAGGAAGTCAAAATGGATCGAGTTACAATTTGCAAAGTCAGTGAGACCTTGGGATGGGCAGTTTCAGTTACACATTCCTGTGAAACTTCAGGGTGTGGCTTATCCTCCAAGGGGACCAATCAGAAATACGGGGTGGGGCCTGTTGGCCATTTTTGCAGTACAAATAAGCACGTCCTTTTTTTTAATTAGAAACTAGCATTTCCAATGCCTCGGGAGCATTTTTGGACAATGTTGTGGGTTTCCTTGGGCAGCAGATCAGGCTGTGCACGGCATTTCCCCGTGGGCTAGCCCAAGACACTGGTGCTAGTTAAAGCCCATTAGGGCAGCACGGAGGGCAGTGAGCTTGGATACTCTGATTTCCTCTCTCCGTATGGATGTGCTGAGCATCCACATGGCACTTCCCTCTGATGGTCTGTCTGTGATTAAAAGCCTAATATAAGATTAGGGGGGCCCGACCTCTGAGGAAACACCAGCGGCAGGTCGGGGCCATAAAAGGCGAGCGGTCCCTGGACAGCGTGGCGGCATACCACTTCAGCTGGTGCAAGAGGGCGATGGAAGTGAAGAGGGCGACTGGATTGGACGTCGCCAAGGTCCAAGTCGGTGATTGGAGCGTAGGCAGGTACAGTAGAAGCGGCGAGGTCGGGGCGAAGGAGTGACGAGTGATCGTGAAGTGGCGTGATTGGGTCCCAGGAGAGGTGTGCGTTTCGGGGCCCAGAAGAGGCGAGAGCCCAGGGGCAGCGCGGGCCAGCCCACACTGCGATATGTGCGCACACTAGGTCCGTGAAGCAGAGCAGGTCTCCAGTCGTTTTGGTCAATTCTTGCCACTGGACCCAGCTCTGTCAAGCCCATGTGGTGGCTGGTGTGCAACGGCCACCCCATGTTAAAAAAATCCATGCACAGGCATCTTCCAGCCTTCAACATGTAGTTTGGGATCTGGAATATCAGGTCCTTCATTGAAACACCTGTGAACTCATCATTTTTGGTGTGGAAGCAAGTCATCCGCGATACGAGGGACCGCCTAAGAAGAAGAATATGTGATTACCTCGATGTTCTTTCTGTAGAAAAACCATAAACCTATTTATAAAGAATGGGCTTATGATTTTACTACACAGGGGATGTCCCCCCCCACGTGTAGAATGAAGAGGCTCAGAGCATTTAATTCCCAGTATATCATCCCACCAGGCTACTCTATATGAAGCAGAGATTAATGCTGTAGTTTTCTTCCTCTCCAAGCTTATTCGTTTTTTTTAGAAGAGGGAACTTTGGGGGACTGTGGCTTTAAGAATTCTAATCCATTGCCACCGTGATAGACCCATGCTCCTCCCACTAGGCACTGATAACATAAAAAAGTGTTAAGAGTATCAACAACAACTTGAATTTGTATGGCGCCTTTAATGTAGTAAAGCATCCCAAGGCGTCCCCTAATCATTAACTAGTAATTGGAATTACTTACGGAGTTCGTCAAAGTGTGTCTCGATTCCATCAGGACCTGGGACGGAGCAGATGAGGCGAGCTTTCAGGAAGGTGCTCCATTTATTGACAAGGCAGCAGTGACCACCATCGTCATTCTGTGAGGGAAATGTGTTTAAATAATAATATAGGAACTGACAGAGGAAAAAAAGACCACAGTCCATCTAGTTTGCCTTCTACCATCCTGGTAGTCACATGATACAACAATAACGGAGTAATTGCCTAATCGTGGCAATCAATCTTTATCAATTCGTCTAAAATAGACCTAGACACGAGACAAGGAAAACCGCTGGGGTGGAAATCTTTGGGTCCAAAGTCACCCATTCCTCCCAAGCATGCCGCACGGACCATATGTCATGTCTCAAAGTAGTCACAGTAGCTGGGTTAGGTATTCCTTCAGGATGGAACATGCTTTCAGTTTATTTACTCAAAACTGAGCACAGTTCCGCTGAATGATGCCACATCCCTCCGACAGAAAGATCAGACCCTCATCCAGATTGGAACTCGGGTCACAGAAGTGAAAGGACAGGGTTCTGACCAACTGTAACATTTTAGCCCCCTGTTAGATCTCCAGCAACTCGATCTGGCCTAAATGTAAACTCAGGCTGCTGAGCTGAAGGCGGAGTGTTCTCTACGTTTATGTCGCTGGTTCCTCCATTATTGAGATTTTCAAATCCCTCTGCTGGTGCTAGATTTGAAAGCAGAGTGATTTATTCAGCTCTGCTGCACATTGTCCCACCAGAGGGATCCCTTCATGTAAAAAGGCTGAAGTGATGTCACTTCATTAAAAAAACATAGGGGCGAAATTGTTCCTTTTCTTAGAGGCATGCCTCTGGGGGGCGTTAACGGGACGGAGGAGACTTTTCGGCCGGCGAGGAGCGGGGGGTACTACTGGCTCCCGGGAAATTGTCCGGGAGTTTGCGAAGATGCTGCCATGGCAACGCCATGCCCCGCGGTTAGCGCTCTGGGCCGCCACACAGCCGGCGATGACGTCATCGCTGCGCGCGGCGAACCCTCACCACCCCAGGGGGGAAACTTTCCCCGCTGGCCTGAAGGCTGGCGCGAGCAGATGTCGACGACAGCTTCGTGAGTTGCGAAGCTGACTGACATCCGCCCTCGGGGCGCTACATAAAAGGGGAGGGCGCCAGCGCCCCACGCCACCATCTTTTCTGGCTTGCTGACTCCCAGGTCGGCTATAGGATGGCGGCCGTTTTTGGGTGCCGGGCTGCAGCCCTGGTACCATGCTGTCCTGGTGGCCCAGTGGAGGCCATCAGAGGCCTAGCAGAGTGTGCAGGGGCCACCCCCTTTAAGGGGAGGGACATTGAAGCGTGTCAGCGTTACACAGAGCATCCGAGAAGCGCTTCCCTCAGTGCCCCAGTAGTGCCCCGGGAGCCGCCCCCAAAGAAAGTGGAGTGCGCGAGATTGCGTTCCGCTTCCTCCGAGAGGCGGTAAGGGCAATTCAGCGGCGGGGGCGGGACTTCCGCACTGGGCAGCATTTTGAATTTTTGAATGGCAACATGTGACCCAATTAAGAAATCGTACCGAAAGTCCAGAGCTTTTATTTAACCCCATCAGTTAAACACAACTCCTTGTAGCATAAACATATTATCGATCAATCACTGGCCAAAATTTCATGACCATTACAACCAACTTTATATGTTATTATGCATTAGTTAAAATTGAGGCCATTATCTTTCAGATAAAACATTAAACCAAGGCCTCATCTCCCTTTTTGGGTGGATGCAAAAGGTCTCATGGCATCATTCGAAGAAGGGCAGTTCTCCCGATTTCCTGGCCAACAATTATCCCTGAACCAGCCTCACCGAAACAGATAATCTGGTTATTTATCTCATTGCTGTTTGTGCAAATTCACGGCTGCATTTACCCGCAATATTGCCTGCAATACATCGGAGTCTACCCTTCAACAAGTGATTCAGTGATTTGGGGACCTCCTGAAGAGGACTATATAAATTTAAGCACTTCATTTTCTTTCCTGTTATAATCAGCACATTTTTGCCAGCTGTCTCAATAGATTTATAAGGGAACAAATAAAATGGTTTTATAAATAGGGCTTGGGGTTTTTAAGGGATTAATGTTGCAAAATTGCTTTTCATTTTGTGTTCATTTTTATAGTATAATTCTAATTCAATTTATATATATATATATATATATATATATATATCTAGGTTTAGATTTTTTTCCCCAGAATACTTGAAACTGCAGCTGCGATTTCAGTGAGAGTGTTGCAGAGTTTCTGCTCGCACACCAGCAGAGCGGCGACATACGTACCAGGCAGATCCTTCCTATCCTCGAGTGGATGGCCGAGCTGCCGCTCTCGCTCGATTTCTCCCGGAAAAAAAAATAAAGCTTATCGTCGTTTCTTTCGCCACTGTCTGGGATTAACTGAGCATGGACGAAGGCTGGATCTGAAACAGACAGAAGGCAGACACACAATGAGTATTGATTCGCAAAACGCGTTTCACTTCATGGTAACACACAATCCATCCCTGGGGCTCAGCTGCGGCTTGGTGGGCAACACTCTTGCCTCTGAGTCAGAAGGTTGTCCCACTCCAGAGACTCCAGCACTAAAAACCCATGCTGACGCTCCAGTGCAGTGCTGAGGGAACGCGGCGCTGTCGGAGGTGCCGTCTCTCGGATGAGACGTTAAATCGAGGCCCTGTCTGCTCTCTCAGGTGGATGTAAAAGATCCCATGGCGTTAATTCGAAGAAGAGGTGGGAGCATGCTGTGCACAAATTGGTGGCCACGTTTCCTACATTACAACAGTGACTACACTTCAAAAGTACCTCATTGCCTGTAAAGCGTTTTGGAACATCCCGAAGTCATGAAAAGTGCTGTATGCAACAACTTGGCCATATACCGCACCAGTTAAAAACACCAAACAGGCAGCAAAATGGAAACGACAGCTGAAAATGGGTGAAAATGTACAGAACCAACTCCATGAGTGCAAACCACGAGGTTTTACGCTGAATCACACTCTGCAGTCCGGATAATGACCAGTGCTATTTGTGAAGGGAAGATCGTGGCAGTGGGATGGAGCTGGCACAGGCATTGACTGGCTGGATGGCCTCCTGCTGTGTTGTAAGCTTCTATAACACACACGGGAAAATCCACCCAGAATCTGTACATGCGACCTGCGATTCTGAACCGGTTTTTGTTTGTGCATCAGATAAGTGTGATTACAATGCAGTGTGTGTAGGTCCACCGATGAGTCACTGACTGGCACGACACGGTTCTTGTGTGAGAGGCCTTGCCCAGCGGATCAGCGATCTGAAGCCTACGCGAGCACAATTTGGAACTCGTTGCTTGTTTTAGTTAGAATTCCGGGAGACTCCGAGAGCCAAACCGAAGCGCTCACGCTGCTAAATCTGTCTCCCTTCTCCCACGGTAAACCGGCTCTACGAGTCTGCCACTGATATAAGGCAGCCAGATTTAGCCATGTCAATGCTAAGAGTTCACAGATGCAGACCTCTCCCCCTCCCTCACCGAATTCAAGTAAAGAAAGAAGAAAGACTTGGATTTATATAGCAGCCTTACATGACCATCGGACGTCTCAAAGCGCTTTAGAGCCAATTGGGCACTTTTGGAGTGCAGTCACTGTTATAATGTGGGAAACGTGGCATTAATTTGTGCACAGCAAGCTCCCACAAACAGCAAGGTGATAATGACCAGATAATCTGCTTTTGTTATGTTGATAGAGGAATAAATATTGGCCAGGACACCGGGGATAACTCCCCTGCTCTCCTTCGAAATAGTGGCATGGGATCTTTTACGTCCACCTGAGGGAGCAGATAAGGCCTCGGTTTAACATCTCATCTAAAAGACAGTCTCATCCGACAGTGTAGCACTCCCTCGGCACTGCACTGGAGTGTCAGCCTAGCTTTATGTGCTCAAATTCCTGGAGTGGGACTTGAACCTGCAACCTTCTGACTCAGAGGTGAGAGTACTACCCACCGAGCCACAGCATTAAGACAACAGCCTGTATAAAAGGGGCTTCAGAATGCCATTGTTGCCCAGCCCCCAGGAGTTAGTTGCAAGGCAGGGTTGGCAGAGGCCTGACGAGCAGGCCATCGACCCCTTCCCTTCTCTTCTCTTCTGCCAGTCCTTGTAAGACAAGCGGAGAGACGCTGAAAAAAATACTAACAATATAATTCATTAAAAATAAATCTAAGTAAAGGAGTATTGTTTCAAGGATATTGAGAAAATGTTTCCCCAGATGTTTTATGCCTGAATCAAAATTCCTGGATAATGAGACTCTTAGGCAAAGGTCTGTTGGAATTGCGAGGAAGTGGGATTGTGCTCAAATCAAGTATGTGTGCACCTATCTGGACATGTTAATGGTGCTGCCTGAATGCAAGTTACCGCAGACAGTCACATCCTGCTTGTTTATCTAGAATCCGACCAGAGTTATTAGACACATGGGTTCTGAACTTCATATAGCCGTGCAGCTTGGAAAGGGGTCAGGCCATTCAGTAATACTAGTAGCCTACCTCCCAAGACTCAGAAGACCTATTAAACAAATTCCTTTTGTTTTTATCCCCCCAATACATGAGATCCCCATTGTAATGAATCACTTGGGAGCGAGGCAAATTGCGTGTTATGTTGAGGCGAGTGCTCTTGCAAGCGATGCTGGCCTAGGCATTCGATGGTGCCGCACCTGTTTTTCAGCTGCAAAACAGGTGTCTAATCGGCCAATATGGCAGATTGTGCGCAGGTGCTCGCTACACTCCGGGAGCGGGGCTACCAGCCATATTGGTAAAGGCAGAGAAAGAGGCTGTAATCACTGCGTTCAGAAAAACATGGCCTACATGTGGCTTAACCAGCGGTCCTAAAGGGAGGCCGCCATTAAAAAGATATAGCTGAACATAGAGCCAGGAGGAGAAGGTGTGCTCCTCCAAGCTCCACTGCAGTGCTTATCCTCACTTGCCCCCCCCCCACCCCTTTCGTTTCCCACTCCCACCTCCTCGCCACTTGCCCTCTTGTGTATGGAAAACGATGCAGCCTCAACAGAAGCAAATCAGCGCTTGCCTAATAACTCAGCAAGTTTATTCAGTCAGTAGCTGAATCACAAACCAGAAAGGTCCCAGGTTGAATCCTGGGCTCTGGTGAGTTATGGTTTCCCAGGAAGGGTGGGAGATGAGGCCCTACGATTTGCCTTAGCAACCTGTTTCTGGTTGCTCTCCGGCGACCCCTGCTGGAAATGCATGCGTGGTTCAGGATTAGACTTGGTTGTGAAACCCCTGCAGTTGAATAGCCTGCTGGCACTCACTGTCGAAGCTTACGTATGAATGATAGACACCTGTGCTCAGGTGCCGAGGGTATCGGTCGCTTGCTGAACCGTCTCTAGTGAGGAGTCAACAACATCAGGAAGAAAAAAAAGAAAGATTTGCATTTATATAGCGCCTTTCACCTCAGGATGTCCCAAAGCACTTCAGACCCAATGAAGTACTTTTGAAGTGTGGTCACAGTAGGACATGCGTCAGCCAAACTGTGCACAGCAAGCTCCCACAAATAGCACTGTGATAATGACCCGATAATCTATTTTTAGTGATGTTGATTGAGGGATGAATATTGGCCACGACACCGGGGGTAACTCCCCTGCTCTTCTTCGAAATAGTGCCATGGGATGTTTTACATCCACCTGAGAGAGCAGGTTTAACGTCTTATCCGAAACACGGCACCTCCGACAGTGCAGCACTCCCTCAGTGTCAGCCTAAATTTTTGAGGAGCAAAAGTTGCTGAGTAAAGGAAATAAAAAGCTGAAAGAAATAAGTTCAGTTTGTTACAGGCCTCACGGCTTCAAGTCAGTTGGCGGTGCCCTTCATTTGCCTTTTATTGAAAGAAAAAAGAAAGACTTGCATTTATATGGCACCTTTCACGACCACTGGACGTCTCAAAGCGCTTTTCAGCCAATGAAATATTTTGGAGTGTATGAATCTGTTCTTTTAAATTTAATTCTAGTCAGAAAGAGAGAGACAGAATAGAAGGGAAACAAACCGAGGGAGGAAAACGATGAGGAAGGAAGAAAGTGAGGAATAAACTGAGGGAGGACAAGATAGAAAGAGAGAGATGAATAAAGTAATGGGTCCCAGAGAGAGAAACTAAACATAGAAGGGGAAAGATAGAAAGGTAGGGAGACAGAGAGAGAGAAATAGAGGGAGGAATGGACAGACAGAAAGAGGGGAAAGTAAGAGAGAAGTGAAAATAATGGAGAAACAAAGACAGAGGGATGGAGACAGGTGGAAACAGAAGAGCAGAGAAAATGATAGACAAAGGTGGATGGGCGGGTAGAGAACGCAAGAGAAACTGTTTTCTGCTTGATGCACCTGACAGCATTGACTCTCGCTCCTCATTAATCTGTCTGCCTTGCATCATGAGGTATTGCAGGCAATCTGGTCGAGATTGAACAGATAATTAGTGTGTGAACAAAGAAAGAATGGGAAAAATGCCATCACAGACAGAGCTACGATTCTGCTTTTGTGCACATCAGTATGTCTGTGTACAGTCATGGTTAGAAGTACAATGCGTTACAGCAGGAGCGAGGAGGTGCTGTTCTGTCACTAGACTCTTGAGTCCCCCACCTGGGGAAGAATTTAGCGCCCGGATTAATGGGAGATAGTTTGGAGTCTGCCTTTCACTTTTGCTCCTCTTGTGGAATGGGTTTCCTTTGTGATTCACAGCATGTGAATCTGCTTTTCTTTTCCAAAGCGGTGTGACAGCTGGTAAAGAATAGAGCAAAAAAAAGCCAAACTTACAAAGAAAAGGATGGTGTCATCTTTTTCCGCTAGCTTCGATTTCTGGAACAATCTGTGCCTAAGTATTGTTAGCTGCTGGGGGGAGGGGGAAAATAGAACCAACAACATTTTCTGCCGTATCTACTGCATTTTCACAGGAAGTATTCACAAACACGAGCCCCAAAAGTCACTACATGCATTGCAGGGGCAATTCTGCCTCGTGGTGAGATGGATAGACCGGATGACTTCTCTAGATCCTGCCCTTTTTAATGCTCTTATATACAAGCCTTTCTCTTCTGTAACAGTAGATAAATATAGAGATACAGAGATTGTCCTCTTAGTTATTGTGGCTGAATTTGCGGCCCCTGTGAATGCGGACGAGGTGCGCGTTCGTCTGTAGCTCCGGGTTTACGCATGCGCTGCGCATACCCCTAAACCCGGAACTTGCGATCTATCAAGAATCCTCTTGACCAATCGCACGCTTCCCTAGGCAAAGGGCCTCCATGGGTGGAGAGCTGGGCTATCTGCCCAAATTCTGCCCAGCGAATGCTCTTGAAATTCTTACACTGGTAAAAGACGGTGTAAGGCCTGCTTTTACCAGCGTAAAAGTTTAAAAAAATAAAAAAATAAAATGTTATCACTCATATATATATATTAATAACCCTGTCCACGAAGGTAAGTTTATTTTTAGCCCTGTTAATATTTTTTTTAAATTCAAAAAAATTAATTTTTGTATGAAATATTTCATTAAATTGCACTTTAATTAATTAAAAAAATGTAATGTCTATTTTTAAATTTAATGTGTGTGTGTGTTTTTGGGGGTATTCCCATTCATGCTTATAGCAGCTCCGTAGAAACGCAGCTTACCATTTAGCATGAATGGGGATCACCTACTAACATTGGTTGGTTTGGGCACACTTGATCCCAGGGGCGCTTGCGAAGCTCCTGCACTCCTGGGATATGTGGGCCTCTAAACAAGCCTATGCGTAGACAGCCAGGGCCGCAAGTCTCCAAATCTCCCGGACCACCAGGTAACTCCGTAGATTTTTTTGCAGGTCGCCCGTGGGAAACCTCCGACCGCATAATGTGGGCCATTGTTTTTAGTGAGATACTTTACCGGGTGATAATGGTCCTTCAAGAGTTAAACGGAGGTGGGGGGACCAGATAAACCAGAGAAAACCAGCCTGGGTTGATAAGATGTATTTTTGTTACATTACAGGCAGCTTAAATACTTGAAATATTTTCACTTTTAACTGCTAACAATGTATAACTCAGTCATGTCGACATGAGCATGGCTTTAAACTGACACCGGTAACACTAGAGCTGTGTCTATTTACACAGCTGCTCAAGGCTGGTATATCATGCCAGCTGAGTCCAGCTGTTGGACACCGCTCCAATGTTGCAACTAAACAGAGCAGAGTGAGCCAAGGTATCCGGGCAGTTGCGAGGGGGATGGGACCACTTACTACAGAGAATTATTTGAAGGACATAACGAAGGGACAATGTCAGCAAAGGGTGCCCTTTCCAAGGTTGTTATAAAAGACTTGCATTTATATAGTACCTTTCATGACCACCGGATGTCCCAAAGCGCTTTACAGCCAATGAAGTACTTTTTCTGACGTGTCGCCACTGTTGTAATGTGGGAAACATGGCAGCCAGTTTGCGCACAGCAAGCCCCCACAAACAGCAATGCGATAATGATTAGATAATCGGCTTTAGTGATTGTGGTTTGAGGGATAAATATTGGCCAGGACACCGTGGATAACTCCCCTGCTCTTCTTTGAAATAGTGCCATGGAATCTTTTGCGTCCACCTGAGAGAGCAGGCGGGGCCTCGGTTTAACGGCTCATCCGAAAGACGTCATCTCCGACAGTGCAGCACTCCCTCAGCACTGCACTGGAGCGTGCACCTAGATTTATGTGCTCTAGTCTCTGTGTAGAATCAGACCATTATCTCAGATGAAAAGGGGACAGTCACTTTATAACTAACTTGTAACATATCAGCTGTAAAAGCTCCTGGAGCCAACACTGGGGGCAACTTTAACCTAACCCAGCCAGTGGCAAACTGACGGTGTAATGTAAAATTGGGCGAGGTTTTAAAACAGGCAGCTGATCCGATCCCCTCAGTTTTTCCGCTGGGTGTGTTAGCTGACAACTACCCCCGGGGCCTCGCAGAGATCACAAAAATCGTACAGCAAAGTACAGATGAGGAAAGCCGTTTGGCCCATCTACCTCATGCTTGTGTAGAACCAAATGCCCTATCACAGCACAGAACGAATGATTGCAGATTTTTCTTCACCTAGACTACCGGACCCAAAAGATGATTCTAGGGATCAAATCACTCTCTGTTTGAAGAAGTGCTTCCTGATATTAATCCTGAACTTGCCTTTTCCCAGTTTGTGCCGCTATCCCCCACATCCTGCCGTCCTGGTTTAATATTGCTCCAGATTAACCTTTGCTATTCTACTCAATGCGAGTCATTTTCATCTTTACTGCGTGGGCAGTAAACCGGCCGAGTGGATCAGCCGTCACTGTTGACTGTCATCGCTGTAGAAGGACAGGCGATCTGCCCCACTGGTTTACCACTCAAGGGGAAAATTACCCCAATATGTTACACAAGAGTTTCCTCACATTCACATCGTCCTACATTACAACAGTGACAGCATCTCAAAAATGTTTAATTGGCTGTGGGTTTTTTTTTGTTCTTTCCTTCTTTCATTTTTGAAGAGTCTGAATTTGGTTTTAGACTTGTCTCATAATTCAGTCCTCTGGCATAAGGGACCAGCCTCACAGCCCTTCTCTGTATCAGAGACAGAAACTGCCAAGTTCTGAGTTCCCTCACCTTGACAGGCACAGCACAGAGGTTGCTTCAACAAGGGTAGGCAAAAAAAGTGATTAAGATAACATGGATGTTTAGGCAGCATCACGAGGCAGGTACTGCAGTAATGGAAGGTGTTTAGTAGAATATAGCAAAATATAGCCGAAATTGCCCCTTTCCATAAGGCCCCTGGCCACCTGAAAGCAGCGGCCACGGGTCGGTGCGGAATGGCCGGCGAGTCTCCACGGAGGGGCCGCCATTTTAAAAATTGCCCTTCCTCAGGTTTGGAGCGGTGTAGGCGATCACTCCGCCCATTTTCCTGTCACGGCGTGCACGGGCTGACCCCTTACCGCCGCCGGTCAGTGCCACTGACCAGCTTTCACTGTCAGCACACTCTCCGTGGCTTGGCAGTGCGGCCGCCCTTAAAGGGGAGGTGGCGCTGCCAGCGACACCATTTGATTGTTTTTTGTCGGCCGACTGCCAGGTCGGTCTGAAAATTATGGCCGCGGATTCGGCCGGGCCGCCAACAGGCAGCCTGGCATTCCCTCTTGGGTGCTGGCCTGGCCAAAGCCCTCCCTGGTGGCCCAGTGTTTGCCACTAAAGTGGTTGCTGAGTTTGCAGTGGCCCTCCCCTTTAACTGATGGGGAGGGACGTTGTGACGCATCAGCGCGATGATGTCATCAGCACGGTGCTGATTCCCTGCAGCGTCGGTCACTCTGCCCCGCCCCATCTCCACCCCCATAATGAGGCCACTTCTGGCCCACTCCAAAAAAAAGCATAAAGTGCTGAATTTCTCCGGTTTGGCTACCCCATGCATTGGGACGGCCGAAACACATCGAAATCGGTAGATGCACCCCGTTTCGGGCAGTGGGCAAATTTGGCCCACTATGTATTCATGTATTATAAATGCTGTGCACCGTGTCTTATAATTTACTGCCCACTGTTTATAATAACCATCAATTATATTTGATATTATTATATGTTGCCCTGGAGTATTTAAGGGCATTGTTCAATACTTGCAATGTTGTTCCAAGTGAAATCGCAGCCCCTTTTTCGCTGGCCAACCTGCTATGCATTTTCAGCACTTTTTTGGGAGGAATTTTGAGCATTTGCAGATTTCCCTTTGTCTCTTGTAATCGTGACACTCTCTTTCACATTCTACACGCATGAGAACCTGTGGAAGGTGGGCTTCTGTTCCCTGAGCGAGGCACTGTAATCATACCCTGTGCTGGGTGAGTGGCATTGTTAACACTCCTCCACAGCTCATAGACTGGAAAAATGCTTCCTCCCTCCAGCAGACGAATGACATCTTTTGAGCCCATTACAGTACGGAACTAATAGTCAACTGTTATTTTACAAAAAAAATAGGGAGAGGGGGGCTGAGCTGTCCTTCAACATGCCCGGGAGGCTAATCCTGCATTAGCAGCCATCTCAACAAGGGAGTGAGGAAATCAATTCCTTAATCTGGCTGCTCTGCCTCCCTTTACCATTTATTGTGGCTGATCCAGTGAAAGATGCAAGGCAGTGTACCTGTCACATCTCGTCACTGTACCACATGCTGCCTGGGATATGGGCTCAGCCTGCAGGTAGGAGACTTCATGCAGTCACAGTTCCTCAACCCATCCACAATCACACCCTGCTGGAACAGCAGGAGGGCAGCTCTGTCACTGAGGGGAATATCCCTGTTCATGAAGCCAATTGTTACTGATAAGAGCACAAAACATGTGAAGCTACTGACAGAAGTGACAAATTCATGAATAATACCACGCCCGGTAAAAATCACAGGGACTCTGGACAGTCGCATGGTGAGTAACCCTTTCCCTGCTGAAAAGCAGGAGTTCCACATGGACTTGCACAGCAAACAAATGAATTCGTCAGTTATTAAAGACTTGCATTTATATAGCGCCTTTCACGACCACCGGATGTATCAAAGCGCTTTACAGCCAATGAAGTACTTTTGGAGTGTAGTCACTGTTGTAATGTAGGAAATGTGGCAGCCAATTTGTGCACAGCAAGCTCCCACAAACAGCAATGTAATAATGACCAGATAATCTGTTTTTGTGATGTTGATTGAGGGATAAATATTGGCCAGGACACCGGGGATAACTCCCCTGCTCTTCTTCGAAATAGTGCCATGGGATCTTTTACATCCACTTGAGAGAGCAGACAGGACCTCGGTTTAAAATCTCATCCCATAGGCGGCACCTCCAACAGTGCACCACTCCCTCAGCACTGCACTGGAGTGTCAGCCTAGATTTATTGCGCTGAAGTCCCTGGAGTGGGACTCAAACCCATGACCTTCTGACTCAGAGGCGAGGGTGCTACCCACTGAGCCACAGCTGACACCAGTTATATAGTTACACAGTAAATAACTCTCACCCTGCTGAATAAGAAGGAACTACACATAGTTATATATTGACTGATCCTTGCCCTGCTGTATAAAGTGGAACTACATACATATATGTATTGAATAACCTCTACCCTGCTGAACAAACTGTGTACTGTTATGCAACAACTGCTCTATATCTGGTAATTTAAGGATTAAGTATTGTAAGAATTAATTTAGCGTTTTCACAACTTAAAAACAGATTTTGACTTTTGTTAGTTCATAAAATATAACTAGGAAAGTGTTAGCTCCCCCTCCATCCTCAAGTTCCCCCGCCCCCCCACCCCACCACGCACAAAATGGTTGACACTATTTCTTGTATTTATCTCCACGCTTTGGTCACTCTCCTCCAGTTATTTCGATCCCTGGGCCGGTCCTCGGTGATGACAGATCTGTGAGGGAGCTGCAGAGCCCACTCAATGGCACGAGGCTGAGATCAGAGAGTGTGCAAAGGGTGGGCTGCGACCTGGATCGCTGATATCCATTTTGTTTTCCGGTACAATTCTGGCGCTGGGGAGAGTGCGATCGATTGTTTCGGCCACTCACCATTCAGCCAACGGGAATTGTACTGGTCGGTCCTCATGGCGGTCTGCTTGCCCATGGTGCGAAAGATGGCCGCGTCGGTTCCCATGAAGTCGATATAGACGCCTGCGTAGAGCTCTCCGTCTGTCAAGAGGTAAAGGAATATCCGACTGAGAATGGGGAGGCACGGTGGGGTGGGGCAATTAAATTGATCTATTACAGTAAGCTAACCCCCACAACCTGAAGGTAACAGTAATGTTCAAGTGGAGGTACTTAAAGAACAAGTGGCTGTGGATACAATTACATACAACCCTAAAGCAATCTCCTTAATAAATGCACAGTAAGTGTACAAATGAATAGCCTCTCGTTTCCTCGCTACTGGCTTTCAGTGACTGCTTGTTCCTTTGTCTCTCTGATTACGCCCAACAGATTTGAACTAAACTGCAATCTGGGAACATGATATCACATTACTATAGCTTCCAAGAAAAATCACAATGACTTTGACAGACATTCTTAAAAGAAACACTGGGGACTGGGTGGCGAACTGGGTTGTTCCCCCCTCACGCTTTCACCTCCGGGACCCCTGCTTTTAATCCAGTTCGGGCTGTTGTGGATCGAAGTCTCGTCTTTGCGCTGGCTCTGAGTGGAATGGGTTTGGGCCGTCTCGACCCAGTTCCTTTTGGATGCAATGTTTGCAGAGCAGAACAAAACTACCCATCATGTTCTACTAAATGATGCCGAAAGAGACGATCTCGCTCAGACACAGAACTGGAGCCTGGCTTGTCTGGGACATGGGAAAGTCCACAGTCGTCCAGGAGGAAATGCTCGACTGGATGCAAAACAAAGTGGGTTCAGTTCCCCAGCACTGACATCTCAACTGATTAACTCATGAATGACCAATCAAAAGTGAGTTACAGAGCGCGCACATACACACATATATACCCAGTTTATATAAAAATAACTTTTTGAAACGGCATAATGCAGGTCTGTCAGCATTTGAAAAGACTGATTCATGTTTTTGGGTGTGGACATCTTCATCAAGAGTCCCGACAAGTGGTCTAAACACTCGAAATGTTAACCTGTCCTTCCTCTTTTCAGATACCAACATACCTGACGTGTATTTTTTATTCAGTTAAGAACATAATACAGTGTGGAATGGGAAAAGGATATTTCAGCTCAAACCTTCACAGAACGCCCAAGGACAAGTGATCAAATAACTGCACAATTCAAAATGAGGAACTTACATTGAAGGGGACATTAATCAGTGATACCCGTGATTGGAATTTTCCCGGAGGTCAGCGGGTCAGCCGTGAGGAAGCTGCCCAGAGTGTTCAGTAGGTTACTGCACCACCCAGTGTTGGACTGAGCTCTCGGCAACAGAGAGGGTGGAGGTTTGAGCCCCAGTCTCTTCTGATTTCACTGATCTCAGTTGGGGCTGTTACAATTACCCGCTGTTTCCCAAAGCTAGGAAGGGGGGTGGGGGGGAAGCGGGGTGGGGGAGGAAATCAGCGCAGATCATTGCTCCTGAATGCTGTCCAATGACCCTTGCTGGAATCTGTGTGTCTATGTGGGTGTAGAGTGAGGGAACAGTCGGACTGGGCCTCAGGGTAACGACCTTACAACACTCAGGCCAGGGCAGAAAAATGGCCACTTTGGTGAGGGACTGAAAGACAGCAAGGACCATTGAAAGTGTAACCCCCAACGTCAGCAAAGGATGAGGAGCAAATTCTATTTTTTTTCCTGTCACAAGTGGGTGGGGAGTTGGGGTGGGGGAGGGCGGGAAAACAAGTTAAAAGAATTCAAAATACTAGCCAGGGCACACATCTGGAAAGGCAATCTTCCTTTCAATGCAAATTCCAGTCTGCATTCCAGGTGTTCATTGGCGAGTGGGCCTTAATCATGGACAATGATATTAGCTGAGTTGCTGCATCCAGAATCGCTCGAGCAAACACAAACAATCACAACAGCACTGTTGCGACTGACATACCAGTGGGTCTACTCTCAGTCTGTCCACCAACAGTGACTCATGTTGAAAGTTGCTTTAACTATTCCATTGGGATCAGTTATTTACAGCAGGATAACATGCATGCCCACCCACCCCCATGCCCCCCCCCCCTCCCTTAACTTCTCCCCTTCCTTTTCAGTTCCGGACCTGTCAATATAGCCAGCAGAGTTGAGGTAGAGTAGTGAAACACTCACTAATTAATGATGACACACTGTCAAGCTTGGGGTCATAGGAACACTTGCCCTTGCCTGATTCGACTTTTCCTGGTTCCAGATGGAAGATGTAATCCTGAGAAAGTGAAAGAGACAAAGAGATAGATAGAAAGCGAGAGAGGAAAGAAGGGGCGGAAAAAAACCAACTTGTTAAACACTTCCTTATTCCGGTACTAGACAAACAATGGGCGCCTTAATGTCTTGCAGAAGACTCTCTATTCCTGCAGAATCGATTACACAGCAAGGATAATATTGAGCTATAAGGCAGGCTAGGCCTGAACTGAAAGCTAATAAAGACACCTTTTGTAAAGAAAATGTGGGATAACACAGACTGGTTATTGTTCCCTGTATAATAGAGAAACTATATAATGCACCTTCGTGATAACGCTACCTTCTCCATACAACCCTCTCTAAAATATGCCGCAATATAGCACGTTGCGTATGGACGCAGCACAAATAGGCAAATCGTACAAATAACCTTTTAATGACACCACACTTACTCCTCAATAAACTTTACGATTTTGTGCTCCGGACCTGCAGCTTCACGCAACAGGAACACATGTCGGAAATTTGAGCGCACAGGTCAATGCTCCTGATTCGCTGCCCACACGATTTCCTATCCATTAATTGGATGGAAAGTGGTGCAGGCAACGAATGGGGCATGCCGACCTCTGTGACCAGATTCTCAATATGTGCGACCTTTGTACGAACCCGTGCTCCGGGAAACATTAAATTGTAAAACTGACCCCATTACTTTATTGAAGTAACACACTCTTTCTATAACGCACCTCAAACTACAACACCAACTGATAGTCTACTACCTCTAGTATTCATGGCTCACTAATGGAGAATCCCATTCCAATAAAATACGCTATGTATAACCGAGCCCTCATAAAACTGTACAACGCATGTTTTCGTGGCCCTGTTACTCAGAGACAGAATGTAAAACATCCATTTAAAATACATTGCCCCCAAACAATTTCTAATGTGCTTTCAATAAAGCTCCCAAAGTCAATATTATCAGTAGGGGAGCTTATATACTTTAGATCTTTAACTCTCCACATGGCTGTCTACAGATAAATTAATTTCAATCTTAGCCACTATTTGACATCAGAGTACAATCACCTCCAGAGAGAGACATCAGGGAAGAGAGACTATTACTCCGATATGACAAAGCACAGGTTTTGTACCCTGCCCAAAACAGTAAAAGATTTCCTGCGTTTGAAATAAACTTTGCTCTGTTTGAGGGATGAGATGGCCTCTTTCATCTCGGGAATCCAGCCCGTACTTGAGGAGCAAAAGTCTTCCCCTTCTGCCAGGTCCTGCACAAAATGAGCTTTCAAATTAAATTCAACCCATATCCAGATGTTTGTGGTAGAGCCTTGTGGTCTGGTGCTGTCTATAGGAATGTATTCCATATCCCCAGTAATCGTGTGGTTCCAGAGGCCTTTAAACAGATTGCCAGGGATCATTGGCTCAATCCAATAGGGATGCAGGGACGTTACCTGCGCCCCCTACTGGTTTAGTAGAGAAGTGAGTATTGCATCTGTATTTCCTGAGTTTAGTAGGCCTGCAGGGATTGGATCTGGGCTCTCCAGTGATTTAGTAGGAGGGTGATGATTGGATCTGGGCTCTCCAGTGATTTAGTAGGAGGGTGATGATTGGATCTGGGCTCTCTAGTGGTTTAGTAGGAGAGTGTGGATTGGATCTGGGCTCCCCAGTGGTTTAGTAGGAGAGTGTGGATTGGATCTGAGCTCTCCAGTGG
Source organism: Pristiophorus japonicus (assembly GCF_044704955.1). NCBI lineage: Eukaryota > Metazoa > Chordata > Chondrichthyes > Pristiophoridae > Pristiophorus > Pristiophorus japonicus. Next base: position 57,933,447 of record NC_091988.1, read on the forward strand.
TTTAGTAGGAGAGTGTGGATTGGATCTGGGCTCTTCAATGGTAGGAGAATGTGGATTGGGCTTGTGCTCAAGTGTAAGGACTGTTGCTGTGTTCTCTGATGGTTTTTCTCTGATGGTTTCATAGAAGTCTAAGGAGTGTATATTTGGAGAAAGAAACAGAGTTAACATTTCAGGTTGATAACCTTTCGTCAGAACTGCACAGATGCTGCCTGACCTGCTGAGTATTTCCAGCATATTTTGTTTTTATTCCGGATTTTCATCACCCACCGTATTTTGCTTTTGTAAGACTCTAGGGGCTAGGAATTCTTTTGTTGGTGCCCTTCGCGAGGGTCGGAACAGGGGCGCTAAAGGGTTTGCAGCCGCGAGCATCGGCATTCGTGCCTCTCGGCAAATTTAGTGTGCCGATACCGGCGGCGCTGAGGAGGATCGCCCAGGAGCATCGCGCCGGTGTGCAATGTCCCCGGCATCGACATGGATACAACGTTTGGTCTGCCCTGTCGTGACACTGCCAGAGAAAGCTGGCGTGCAGAGCTATCACGGGCCGCTAAGGGAAGGAGTGACTGCATCAGGTAAGTGTGAGCGGTAATTTTTTTTTTTGCGATTTAACTTTATTTGGGGGAATGTATAAGGAATGTTTTTTGTGTTTTTTGTTCCAATTTTTTTGGTTACAGGGAGGGAGCTACGAAGCCGGCTCTTTAGCACGGGATATTCAATTGCTCACCCGGCCTAGCATACTAAGAGAAGTGTGGAACGCCTCCCTTAGCACTCCGTTCCACACTCAGGAGGCAGCCACCAAATTCTATGGTTGCCGTCGCTAACCATTTCCCGGCACTAAATTTAGCGCCCGTCTTTCATTAGCGCCTTAAAAAACCTTCAACCGAATTTCCAGCCCTGATGTGTTCCCGAATGGTTTTCCCCTGATGGTTCAGTGTAGGTGTAAGAAGTGTATGGTTTTTCTCTTTGGCTTAGTGGAGGTGTAAAGACTGTGTTCACTCACCAGTCTCACTTTTTGGGTATCAGCCTTAGACTTGCAAACGCTCACATATTTTGGCACTGCGCTAATGTATCTGTTCTAATGAGACTCTGGTGGTGTGGGGGAATGGGATGAGGTTACACTAAATAGTTTGCTCTCAAATTCACACATGATCCACACTGACTTAAACCTAATGTCGAGCATAAAAGACGGTGAGGGGAGGTATTGGTTTGCTTGTGTTCCTAAGGCTTTCTCCAACACTCATGTGTCTTTCATCGTCTGATAATCATTTTTTTTTGTTCCAAGCAGGCGATGGTGCACTTGTCTCAGCAATCAGACAGCTTGTCAGATATAAGCAGGCCGAGCTGGCCCAGACCCCCTCAGGGTAATATTCACCACACTGCTGATATCCCATGTATTGTTTCTAGCTATCCAGTTTCAAAAATTGTCAAGCACGCGAGAGAGGAAAAAAATTGACAGCAATTCCCAGCCGTCACTCGTGAAAGGCCCTGCTTCCCTTTTACCACCAGCCGCAGAAGCACTACTGGGAGAAGGCAGATTTCCACTCCCCTCCCAGCAACCTTTCTCAGTGTCCTCCAAAGACTCGTGTCAACCTCCGCAGTCAAAGAGCAACGTCTGGACCGCAGCGTAATCGCCATCCTTCCTCCAGCAAGTACTTGGCAGTAGTGCAAAGCCTCAGCTGGCCGGGGATACTGTGCACCTGAATAAAAGCCAATCTTGAATGTATTTCTTAACCAGCCCCACCAGCTTGCTCTTCCCACTGCTGCACACGAGGTGCTGGCAACACTCAGCAGATGGCGTGTTCCGCTGGCACAGTCTGGGCGGTGACAATTGCAAAGAAAACACAAGTCTGCTGAAAGATCAGCGATTTAGGATTTCCAGATACATTAGTGACAAGTGTGTGGAAACAACCAGACCCACTTTCGATTAGTGGGTTAAAGGTTTTAAATGCTGCAGGTCCGACACGAAAGCTTGATTTCTGTGGGAATACAATGTTTTCGCTCTAAAAACACCTGCGAGATGTCAGACGAGAGCGTAGGAACAGATACAGTTTGAAAAAACAATACAGCCCATAAAAAAAAAACATTACTTCACTCCTCTCCTGGCAGCTACTGGCTAGAGGTGAAAATGATTCGGTATGTTTGTTGGCCAACGAGAAAGTCCAAACAGTTTAGCTGATGCACTGATTTTGCCCCTGATTTTAACTCCCGGTGGATTCCCTGCTCGGGCCTGAGTTAAAATTACAGTCAGGTCTCAATGTTGTCATCGGGCTGCAACATGCATATGTAAAAAGTATAGTATAGTAATAGACGGTCCCTCGTATCGAGGATGACCTACTTCCACACCAAAAAGGGATGAGTTTGCAGGTGTTTTAATGAGGGACCTGATATTCCAGATCCCGAACTACATCCTGAAGGGCGGAAGGTGCCTGTGCGTGGATTCTTTTAATGTGGGGTGTCCGTTGCACACTAGCCACCACATGGGCTTGACAGAGTTAGGTCTTGATCCAGTGGCAAGGGTTAACCAAGACGACTGGAGACTTACTCTGCTGCACGGACATAGTACGCACACATATTCCTACTGTCCATAGTTCGCAGTGTGGGCTGGCCCATGCTGCCCCTGGGCCCCCGCCTCTTCTGGGCCCCGAACCCTCGCCTCTCCCGGGCCCCGATCACGATCACAAATTTGCTGCCACAATTTCTGCCTTACAGCATTAGCTACACTAATGTTGTAATGTAGGACTTGTGACAACCAATTTGGAGATTGTCCCAAGGCATTAGAAGACAGCAAAATAAGAAAGAGTAGGGCCTATTAAAGACCCAAAAGTAAGCTTGTGTGTGGAGGTGGAAAACTGACTACACTGTCCAGGTACAGCGGAGGAGCGGGGAGGTCGGGGCGGAGGAGCGGGGAGGTCGGGGTGCGGGGATGTCGGGTGGGGGAGCCGGGAGAGTCCATGGCGGAGGAGCAGGGAAGTCGGGGTGCAGGAGCGGGGAGAGACCAGGGCGGAGGAGTGGGGAGGTCGGGGCGGAGGAGCGGGGAGGTCGGGGAGCGGGGATGTTGGGTGGGGGAGCCGGGAGAGTCCATGGCGGAGGAGCAGGGAAGTCGGGGTGGAGGAGCGGGGAGAGACCAGGGCGGAGGAGCGGGGAGAGACCAGGGCGGAGGAGCGGGGAGGTCGCGGCGGAGGAGCGGGGAGGTCGGGGCGGAGGAGCGGGGAGGTCGGGGAGCGGGGATGTCGGGTGGGGGAGCCGGGAGAGTCCATGGTGGAGGAGCAGGGAGAGACCAGGGCAGAGGAGCGGGGAGAGACCAGGGCAGAGGAGCAGGGAGAGACCAGGGCGGAGGAGCGGGGAGAGACCAGGGCGGAGGAGCGGGGAGAGACCAGGGCGGAGGAGCGGGGAGAGACCAGGGCGGAGGAGCGGGGAGAGACCAGGGCGGAGGAGCGGGGAGAGACCAGGGCGGAGGAGCGGAGAGAGACCAGGGCGGAGGAGTGGGGAGGTCGCGGCGGAGGAGCGGGGAGGTCGAGGCGGAGGTGCACACGTAAAGTAGGCAGCGGATAAAGGTTGTCGGTTCATTCCAGCCTTGTACTGCGCAGCTTGCGTGCTGAAACGACAGCCGCTGTTGCCCAAGTGGAATCTGTTCTACGCAGCAGTTCTGTCCGTGCGGCCTTGTGAACCGTTCAATCTCACAGCCGTCAGTCTTGTGAACTTTCACAGGCCAATTTTCCTCACCTTTGCCCCAGGAATGTCTAATCCCCCACCCCACCCCCCCAGGGTGCAAAAGTCAGGAAAAAGGGGAGAGGAGGCCTGTCACACCATCCCCCTACCCCCTTTATGTTACACCTGAATTTCCATGGCATCTATAGAGGGATGGGGCAGACCCTGTGCCACAAGGGTAATGAGGCATGGATGGGATGTTCATGCCCCTCTTCCATCTTAATATCCTGTGCCTGTATCCCATTTCAGTGTTATCCTAAGATGCTAGCAGTGGGCTTTCTCTGCAGAATCCCTCAGATTAGAGGGTCTGAGGAGACCAGGCAGCATGGTTCCAAGCACCATGTCGATTTATTTTTAGCCCAGTGGTTTTCTGGTTGCTGTTGTCCAACAGTAGGTGATCTTATTGAACCATGTAAAGTTCTGAGGGTAGATGCAGAGAGGATGTTTCCCCTCGTGGGGGAATCTAGAACTAGGGGGCATAGTTTCAGAATAAGAGGTCGCCCATTTAAAACGGAGATGAGGAGGAATTTCTTCTCTGAGGGTCGTGAATCTTTGGAATTCTCTACCCCAGAGAGCTGTGGAGGCTGGGTCATTGAATATATTCAAGGCGGAGATAGACAGATTCTTGAACTACAGGGGGGGACAAGGCTTATGGGAAACAGGCAGGAAAACGGAGTTAAGGCCAAGATCAGATCAGCCATGATCTGATTGAATGGCAGAGCAGGCTCCAGGGGTCCTATCGCCTACTCCTGTTCCTGTTTCATATGTTAGGCCCCAGGGCCTACAGCCAGACCTGCAGGTGCGGGTGTGAGAGATTGGGGGCTGTGCTCTTGTTTGCATTCCATTTTCCAACACGAGGCCCCGAAAGGGAGTGAGCTACGCTAGGGGGTGTGACAGGGCCACATTAATGGCCCAACTGGTCAGATTAGGCTGCATTTGGGCCTTGACAGGTGAGGTGTACTGTGGGCGTGCGACATCTGTCCAGAACTCAGCCAGGCGGGGGGCAATGGAAGGCCAAGAAAATCGCCCCCCTCTATCTCTGCAAGTATGAAGGTGCTGCTTATGCATTAGATGTTACAAGGAATAGTTCATATGTACGTCTGGCATAACAGCGACAGTTTACTTTTGAGAATCGACCCCAACAAGGGGTGAGCTGCCAAGCTCAGCAATGCAATCAAGGGGAGCCCTGAGTGGAGGCCAGGCATTAAATAGAGCAGCCAGAAAGCAGGGGCCTGGGTGTTGAGCAGAGACCAGGCCCCAAGCACGTGCCCAGGTCTGACCTCATCCAAAGGCTTCTTCACCATAGAAGAATGGGATAAGAGGCACTCGGGCAGAGTATAGGAGGACAGTCTCACAAATCTGTGTGCAGCCAATAAAAGACAGGGGAGGCTTGTGAGCAGGTTACCTGCCGTCCAGTGAACAGGGGAGACTGCAGGAAAACCTAAAAAAAAAGAAAAGGGAGAAAATACAAAATGCATTTCAAAAGGAAGCAAATCTGGATGGATGGCAGCTCTGATACAATGACACAGAACATGAGTGCAAAGTTATGGAAAGCCCTTTTTTAAAGATATGATCATGGAACATCTGGATAGAAATCAAATCCTGAAAGACAGCCAATATGGGTTCGTAAAGGGGAGGTGTTGCCAATCGAATTTACTGGCTTTCTTTAAGGGTGTGACAAAGGCATAGATAGAGGTAAGGCAGTGGATGTGGTGTACTTGGATTTCAGTAAGGTCTTTGATACAGTTCCTCTCTCAAGGCTGGTACTGAAAATAAAGAAAGCAGGAATCAGTGGAAATATTTTACAGTGGATACATAATTAGTTTACTGATAGAACCCAGAGGATAGTGGTACGGGGATTTGAATGTACTTGGGAAATGGGCAGTGAAATTCAATGTAGAGACATGCAAAGTGCTTCTCCCAAGGATAAAGGAAGGGACGATTACTTTAATGGAAAGAAAATAATATGTGTGGAAAATGAGAGATTTAAAAAAAAATTGAAGCTATCGCAACAATGCTCGGTGGCAGTAAGTGAAGCAAATCAGATGTTGGGTTGTATTAAAAGGTCAATATTGAGCCCAAGTAGTCAGGTAATCCAACCACTTTATAAATCATTGGTGCGACCACAGTACTGGTCCCTGCAGTACAGAAAGGATATCATAGCCATTGAAAGGATACAGGAGACCAACCAGAATGATTGAGGAGATGGAGGGATTGGATTATAAGGAGCCATTATGTAAATTATGCATGTTCTCAGTGGAAAAGAGAATGATATGATTGCTCCTTCTTAAAGGACTAGCTGTTTCACCTTGTCCAGGTCAGTAAAACAAGAGGACAGGGCCTGCACTTGGGTGGGTAAATTCCAAACTAATCTGCAGAAACATTATTTCAGTGAGCGAGCGGTAAATCTATGGAACAGGCTCCCTAGGGAGACGGTGGAAGCAGTTACTGTTGATTCATTCAAATGTAAATCGGATATGTTCTTTTCAAAAAATAATATTTGAGGAGCCAGTACGTGAGTAATTTGAGATGTGACATGTGATAAGTGTAACATGCTTGGGAGGAACAGAGGAATTTGGACCGATGGTTCCCAAAGTTTTCCACCACTGGGGCTTTTCCTCACCTCACGTCTGGGTCTGTTGTAGACTAATGGCTAGAGATTGATTGTTATGATTAGTCAATAACTCCATTATCGGTGTATCATGCGACTACCAGGTTGGCAGACGGCGAACTAGGTGGGCCTTCTGGGGGAGAAATTCGGGGCAGTGCCGCTAATGACTCCCGTTAAATTCCGCATGAGTTTAGCAGTGGGGGTAACCGGCAGCGCCTCACTCCGCTGCGCCGCCGATGACGTCATCACCGCGCACAGCAACCCATTTTCGCCCCGGAATGAAAATTTGGGAGCGCCCCTGACGTTGCGCTGTGCAGTGGCAGCGACCTCTCCAGGGGGATGCGTAAAGGGTTGTAGGCTGTTCGCGGGCCGAAATTTAAAGGGGAGGTGGCACCTTAAAAAAAAAAACAACTGACGTACCATTGCTTGGTGGATAATGTGGTCCGTGTCGTGATCTTGCAGCGCCGCACTCCGCTTGAGTGCCGGGCTGATGCCGCGCCACCCCCCTCCCTGGTGGGCCAGGTAGGGACCCTCAGAGTTGGCAGCTTGACCCTCCCCTTTAATGAAGGGGAGGGCCTTTTCCACCCTGTAGCACTGTGCCCCTCTTGGAATCCTTCCGTCTTGCTCGCGCCCCACTGAGCAAGTACAGCGCGTTATTTTGCGCTCCACTTGCTCTCAGAGGCGGTAACCCGAATTTAGGTCGCACGGCGGGACTTCCGCGCCCGTCGCAGGAAATCCCACGTCGCGGTTATTACCGCCCCCAAATGGGCGCTCCGCAACTCCACCCCCCTCTATGTCTAGCAATTCCCATGTCCAGTAGCCCTTCTAAGGTGGTGAGGGAGCAATGTGTTGCTTTGTTGGTAGATGCTTACCTCTGCCTTGCGTCCTCTGTTCACATATGTGCAGACAGGATGATAAGCTCCAGTCCCACAGACATACAGGTGCGTCCGGTTCCAAGGCTCAATAAGGCAGATGAAATTTGCACACTCGCCCTGACAGAAATAAAACAAAAGGAAACCATTATCATTTCAGGAACAATTGTTTAAAACTAATTTCTGAGCTGATGATGTCGCTTCTTAGAGTAGCAGCTGAACGCTCCTGGCTAAAATCTTGGGGACCATCTGAGTATTTTGTTAAAGCAGCAATGTCTGCAAATTCAAAGGCCACCTATGGCAGCTCTGCTCTAGAACCTGGGTTATAAGTTGGCATTGAGATAGAGGGTGAAGGGCACAGCTTTTAGAAGGCTCTTATTGCTCTGATAGGATGAAGGTCACCTTCATGACTCACCACCTGACTCCCAAAAGCCTTACCACCATCTATAAAGGCACAAGTCAGGAGCGTGAAGGAATACTCTCCACTTGCCTGGATGAGTGCAGCTCCAATAACACTCAGGAAGCTCGACACCTTCCAGGACAAAGCAGTCTGCTTGATTGGTACCCCATCCGCCACCTTAAACATTCACTCCCTCCACCACCAGTGCACCGTGGCTGTAGTGTGTACCATCTACAAGATGCACTGCACTGCCAAGGCTTCTTTGGCAGCATCTCCCAAACCCGCGACCTCTATCATCTAGAAGGACAAGGGCAGCAGGTGCAAGAGAACACCATTACCTGCAAGTTCCCCTCCAAGTTACACACCATCCTGACTTAGAAATATATCGTCATTCCTTCATTGCTGGGTCAAAATCCTAGAATTCCCTTCCTAACAGCACTGTGGGAATACCTTCACCACACGGACTGCAGCGGTTCAAGGCGGTGGCTCACCACCACCTTCTCAAGGGCAATTAGGGTTGGGCAATAAATGCTGGCCTTGCCAGCGATGCCCACATCCCAGGAACGAATGAAAAAACCTCTGTCATATGTGGACTGGAACTGTTTGTTACTTCTGGGACCGAAAAAGGTAGAATTTCCTTGCTGTTGCACCCATTGAGGATCTCAAGAGACACACACATTGGCATGTGTATGTTGGCACTCGTTTAGCTTGGATCACGGGATGACCCGTCTGTCTGTACTCATCCAACTCACTCACCCTGTCGGCAAAGCTGTAGATCCACGATTCTGCCGCTGGGATGAGAGAGGCGGATTTAGTGAGGTAAACGTCAGGAGTCAGCACGCAGATGGCGATCTCCCATGATCTGAGCGAAACAAGTACCGATGCAAACATGCTCAGTCTGGTTCCTAGCCCAGCTCTTAGTGGACACAACAACATGCATTGATACACTGCCTTTGATGTAGTAAAACGTCCCAAGGCGCTTCACAGGAATGTTATCAGAACAAAATTTGACATTGAGCCACATAAAGAGATATTAGGGCAGATGAGGGCTAAGTGAGTGGGCAAAAATTTGGCAGATGGCGTATAATGTTGGAAAGTGTGAGGTCATGCACTTTGGCAGAAAAAAAATCAAAGAGCAAGTTATTATTTAAATGGAGAAAGATTGCAAAGTGCTGAAGTACAGCGGGACCTGGGGGTACTTGTGCATGAAACACCAAAAGATAGTATGCAGGTACAGCAAGTGAGCAGGAAGGCCAATGGAATCTTGGCCTTTATTGCAAATGGGCTGGAGCAGGGAAGTCTTGCGACAGTTGTACACGGTATTGGTGAGGCCACACCTGGAGTGCTGCGTGCAGTTTTGGTTTCCAGATTTACAAAAGGATATACTTGCTTTGGAGGCAGTTCAGAGAAGGTTCACTAGGTTGATTCCAGAGATGAAGGGGTTGACTTATGAGGAAAGGTTGAGTAGGTTGGGCCTCTACTCATTGCAATTCAGAAGGATGAGAGGTGATCTTATCGAAACGTATAAGATTATGAGGGGGCTTGACAAGGTGGATGCAGAGAGGTTGTTTCCACTGTTAGGGAGACTAGAACTAGGCGGCATAATCTTAGAATAAGGGGCCGCCTATTTAAAACTGAGATGAGGAGAAATTTCTTCTCTCAGAGGGTTGTGGATCTGTGGAATTCGCTGCCTCAGAGAGCTGTGGAAGCTGGGACATTGAATAAATTTAAGACAGAGATAGACAGTTTCTTAAAGAATAAGGGGTTATGGGGAGTGGGCGGGGAAGTGGAGCTGAGTCCATGATCGGATCAGTCATGATCGTGTTGAATGGCGGAGCAGGCTCGAGGGGCCATATGACCTACTCCTGCTCCTATTTCTTACGTTCTTATGTTCTTATGACCAAAAGCTTGGTCAAAGAGGTGAGGTTTAAGGAATGACTTAAAGGAGTAGAGATTTAGGGAGAGAATTCCAGAGCTTAGAGCCTTGGAAGCTGAAATCACGGCTGACAATGGTGGAGCGATTAAAATCGGGGATGCGCAAGAGGCCAGAATTGGAGGAAATCAGAGATCTCGGATCTCGGAGGGTTGTGGGGCTGGAGGAGGTCACAGAGATAGGGAGGTATGAGGTCATGGAGGGATTTGAAAACAAGGAGGAGAATTGTAAAATTGAGGCATTGCTGGACCGGAAGGCTAAGTAGGTCAGCGAGTACAAGGGAGATGGGTGAATGGGACTTGGTGCGAGTTAGGATACGGGCAGCAGAGTTTTGGACGGGCTCCTGTATACAGAGTGCAAGGTTGGAGGTCGGTCAAGAGAGCTTTGGAATAGTCGAGTCTAGAGGTTTAATTTATGCACCTGTGAGTAAGCTCACAAGTTTGTTGAGCTGCTGAACCCAAAAAAAAACAAAAAAAAGGGCCTTGGGAAATGTTTGGAGTGTCCCCCAGATCGGGGGGCATTTGATCTAATGTTTATTTTTGTTTACTCAAAAAGAGTTGTTGAGCTGCTGACAGGCCTTTTGCCTGGGGCACGACCCATCTCCTCTATCTGGGAGTCTACCTTAGCCCCGACGAGGAAGCCTGGCCGGCGAACTGGCAAGAGCTGGAGGCAAAGGTCGCCACTCGCCTAGGGCGCTAGACAGGACTGCTCCGAGTGCTGTCCTACAGGGATCGAGCGCTAGTCATAAACCAACTGGTGGCCGCTATGCTGTGGTACCGGCTGGTCACTTTGATCCCTCCCCCTGCGTTTGTCGCCAAGATACAGAAGAAGCTGGTGGACTTCTTCTGGAACAACAGGAAGCACTGGGTCTCTACGGCGGTCTTGAATCTCCCGCTTAGGGAGGGCGATCAGTCGTTGGTGTGCGTCAGCACCCAGCTAGCGACTTTCCGTCTTCAGACCCTGCAGAGATACCTTTACGTTGAGCCCCCTCCTAGGTGGCGTGCGCTGGCGTCGCATTTCTTCCGTCAGCAGCACAGCCTCAACTACGACACTCAGCTCCTGTTTGTGAGCTTGGGGGGCGTCAGGACCGCCGTCCAGGGGCTGCCTGTCTTTTACAAGGAACTCACCAGGGTCTGGAACAAAGTTTCCACCAAACGCAGCTCTCCACCGGCTGGAGTGGCGGCTGTCCTGCAGGAGCCGCTGCTCGGGAATCCGTACCTCCACGACCGAGGTTTTAGGTGGCAGTCGGATGAGAGGGCTGTGGCTGGCGACCAGGATCAGGGACCTGCTTGATGGCGGAGGAGCGGGCTGGATGGCGCCAGACATGCTGTCACGGCGCCTAAATTCGGCCGACGTCCGCCGCACGGCCGATGTCATCGAGTCGCTAAAAACAGCTCTGGGCCCTGACTCCGTTAGGTGTGTCGAGGAGTCTCAAGCACGTGGTGAGATCCCGTCCGAACTGACCCCCGTCCGGACGGAATTCCTCATCGCCGCCAAACCCCGGAACCTCCCTCGGAAGCCGGCACCTCACAACTTGAGCCGTCTCGGGGAAATCCCCTCCGTGCCTTTCAGTTGTACGGGCTGCTCCTGCACACTCTCAACCTTGCCATCCTTGTCTGCCGACCGGACACGCCATGGCGCACCATCTTGCCGTCCGGAGTAGGTGGGGGTCCCCGATGGAGTGCACTCTACGCAGGAGTCCTCCCACTATTTATCGGGGACTTGGCCTGGAGGGTGGTGCACGGAGCAGTCCCGTGCAACAAATTTTTAAGCCGGTTCACGGGCTCCCAGGCCGCCTGCAATTTCTGCGGTCTGGAAGAGTCCGTGTTCCATGTTTTTATCGAATGCACGAGGTTGCAGCCCCTGTTTCATTATTTAAAGGGGCTGCTCCTCAATTTCCGGTTGTACTTCAGTCCCACACTCCTGATCTTTGGGTACCCTGTGCGGAGGGGAGCGGGTAGGTCCGAGGGCCTCCTCGTAGGACTGCTCCTGGGCACGGCCAAGGGTGCCATCAGCCGGTCCAGGCAGCGGGCGGTCGAGGGGGTCATTCAGCCTGACTGCCTGCCTCTCTTCCGCGCCTACATCCGAGCCAGGGTGTCCTTAGAGATGGAGCACGCGGTGTCCACCGGTACGCTCACGGCCTTCCGCGAGAGGTGGGCGCCGGAGGGACTGGAGTGCATCGTTACCCCCGGCAACCAAATTTTAATTTGATTTTATATGTTTTAAAGTCTAATTTGCTTTAATTGCCGGATTTTTAGTGTCCCCCTTCCCTTTTATAGGGGGGCACTTGTAAAATATATGGTTTTAATGCCCCCCCAAAAAATCACAAAAAAACCAAAAAACAAACAAAAAAAAACATTTATTAAAAAAGGGGGCAGTTAAGTGTCTGGAGTGTCCCACAGATTGGGGGGCACTTGATCTAATGTTTATTTTGTTCCCCCCCAAAAAGAGTTGTTGAGCTGCTGAGTTGGGAGTGGCTTAGCCAGTCATGTGATGTTCACAAGACTCAATAAAACCCCAGCCAGTTGGGTTCAGAATATCCACGATGAGGCAGGTGGTTGTGAGCCTGGTGGATGAACTGGTCATGTGTAGTGTGATTGTTAAACCTTTGCTAATAAACCAACTAGTTCTTAATAGCTATGAATTCTTAAGCAAAGAACCCATGAAGCAAATACACTACAAGAGGCAACAAAGGCCTGGATGAGGACCTAAAGTTGCAGCACAAACGGTGTTTGTGACAATGAGCACTCGGGTCCTCAGCATGTGAAACCGAACAGTGACACTGATGACGTAGAGACCGATCTGAGGCCACGTTTTATGCACACGGTATATTATCTCTATATCATACTTAAACCCGTGCTGTGCTTCTCGCAGTCAGGGTTGTGGAAAAAAAAGGGGGGAAACATTTATTTCCTCAGCAAATATCATCCTTCACTTTGACAGGAACAATTACACCGCAAAGAACATATCAAACGTTTGGAAAAAAACATATTTAAAGTGATTAAGCGGGTAATACATTGTATCTCTGTCATTTGTAACAACGCTAAATATTAATAACAGAAAGTCAGTCAGGATGTAAACCTCTGATTTTGGAACTTTCTCAGAGGCTCGGGTTACAGGCTTGGTTATTTTCCCTGTGAGCTGGTTGTCAGCTGCGTTACTTTTGAGGGATGAGTGAAGCAAGAGGAGGAGACAGGAGAGAGGACGGGAACGGAGCTCTGATGGTTTAAAGGCTCCTTTGTTTTTGCACCTCTGCTCTCCCTGTTGCCGAGTCAGGCAGAGAGAAAGAGAGAGAGCAGTGTGTTATTTGAAAAGCATCAGCGTGTCACCTTGAACAAGAGCGAGAAGGAGGAGAGCGAGGTGGCCTGCCAGGGCCCTGGAGAGCCAGATTCTCACAAGCACAGACAGCTGGCTTTTTTCCACGTCGCTGACCTTCAACGACTCCATTCCTTGTTATTGTCGAAAATGACGGATCAGTTCCAGCGATGGACACAAAAACATCAGGAACCGGCAAACTGTTTGTGTCCCCATCCCCCACCCCCCTCCCCCAGTCCCAGAGGAGCAAACACTGGGCAATGTTTCTTATATTTCTTTTCCCTCCATGAATAGAGGTTTCTTCTTATGCTTGCAAATGAGCGTGATTTCTAATGGCCATTTGGACGTCAGCTGTGGTTCAGTGGGCAGCACTCTCCATTTCTTAGTCAGTAGGTCGTGGGTTCCAGTCCCAGTCCAGGGACTTGAGCACAAAATGTAGAGCAGGGGAGTTCTCCTCGGTATCCAGGCCAATATTTATCCTTCAATCAACATAACAAAAACAGATGAGCTGCTTATTATCACACTGCGGTTTGTGGGAGCTTGCTGTGCGCAAATTGGCTGCTGCATTTCTCACATCACAACAGTGCTGATACTTCAAAAAGTATTTCATTGGCTGTAAAGCACTTTGAGACATCCGGTGGTCGTGAAAGGCACTATATAAATGTAAGTCTGTCTTTCTTTCTTATTTGTTGTAGGTGTGCTGCACTGTTGCAGGTGGACATAAAGGATCCCATGCAATATTACCCCTGATTTTTTTGGGGTGTGCAGCCCATTCACAGTTTCTCTCATGCATGAAATTTAACATGGGAAACGCTGGTTATGGGCTGTAGGGGACTGGCACACAACCACACAGCCGCACAGCTTGGAGGGAACGTTGATCCTGTGGCATTATTTCGAAGAAGAGCAGGAGCAGGGGAGTTCTACTTGGTGTCCTGGTCAATATTTATCCCTCAATTCATCATCATAGGTGATCCCTCGTATCGAGGATGACTTGCTTCCATGCCAAAAAGGGATGAGTTCACAGCTTTTTCAATGAAGGACTTAGTATTCCAGGTCTCAAACTACATGGATTTTTTTAACGTGTGATGGCTGTTGCATACCAGCCACCACACTGGCTTGACGGAGCTAGGTCTTGGTCCAGTGGCAAGGGTTAACCAAGACCACTGGAGACAAGCCCTGCTGCACAGACCTAGTGCGCATACAAATTGCAGAGTGGGCTGGCCCATCCTGCTCCTGGGCCCTCGCCACATCTGGGCCCCAAATTCACGCCTCTCCTGGACCCCGATCCCTCAATTAATATCACTAAAACAGATTATCTAGTCATTATCACATTGCTCTTCGTGGGACCTTGCAAAGCACAAATAGTTATGAGGACAGGATAGGCTGGGTTTGTTCTCACTGGAACAGAGGAGGTTGAGAGGAGACCTCATTGAGGTGTACAAAATATTGAGGGGCCTGGACATAGTGGATAGTAAGGGCCTATTTCCATTGGTGGAGGGGTCTATTACGAGGGGATATAGTTTTAAGGTGGTTGGTGGAAGGTTTAGCGGGGATTTGAGGGGGGATTCTTTATGCAGGGGGTTGTGGGGATCTGGAACTCGCTGTCTGGAAGAGTGGTGGATGCAGAAACCCTCACTACTTTTAAGAGATGGCACTTAAAGTGCAGTAACCTGCAGGATTATGGACCTAGAGCTGGTAATTGGGATTAGACTGGATGACCTTTTGTTGGACGGCACAGATATAATGATAAATACTGCAGGGGATAGAATACGGCCAGGGTGATCTCCTGGGCTAGTTTCGATCGCCCGGATGAGTCAGGGAGGAATTTTCCCAAATTTTTTCTCCCTAAATTGGCCTGGGTTTTTGCCTCTCCCAGGAGATCACATGGCTCAGGTTGGGGTGGATTGTAGAATGTTTCAGTATAAGGGGTGTCGCAGTTGTGTGAGGCGGACTGGTTAGGCTGGGTGCTCTTTGCCTTTCCCTCATTGTTCATAGGTTTATATGTAACCTTTAGGGTTGCTGACCAAGGGCTGTGTGGCTCTTTGTCGGCTGGCGCGGACACGATGGGCCGAAATGGCCTCCTTCTGCGCTGTAAATTTCTATGTTTCTAAATTGGCTGCCCTATTTCCTACATTACAACAGTGGCTATACTTCAAAAGTTCTTCATTGGCTGTAAAGCGCTTTGGGATGTCCTGAAGTCATGAAAGGCGCTATAGAAATGCAAGTTATTTCTTTCTTTCTTATTTGTTATAGGACTGCTATGTACATGGCTTCCACTGGCAGAGAAAAGTCAGCAAATCACTAACGATTCAGGAGAGGTGAGCAGCGATGAAGTCACATGATCTAAAACCCACCAGATACTGCCATTTTCCTCTCCTGTGATGGTAGCATCTTCAAGTAATTTGCGTAGGACAAACATTCTTACCGTCATCTTTTTATAAAAGCCATTTAAGAATTGCAGTAGTACCTGTATCAAAAATGACAAAATTCCAATTTTCTTCTTGTTTTTCAAAAATAATCACAATGAACGCCACTGGATTCTCACAATGATCCAACTAATGTCCTTTAGGGAAGTGAGCTTGCCACCCCAACATGGCCTGGTCTACCTATGACCCCGGTCTCCCACCCATCACCCCTGTGCTCGCTGACCTACACTGGCTTCCGGTTAAGCAACGCCTCGATTTCAAAATTTTCATCCTTATTTTCAAATCTCTCCGTGGCCTCGCCTCTCCCTACCTCTGAAATCTTCTCCAGCCCCACAACCCCTCAAGATGTCTGCACTCCTCTAATTCTGCCCTCCTGAGCATCCCTGATTGTAATCGCTCAACCATTGGTGGTCGCGTCTTCTGCTGCCTAGGCCCCAAGCTCTGGAACTCCCACCCTAAACCTCTCCACCTCTCTTTCCTCCTTCAAGACGCTCCTTAAACCTACCTCTTTGGCCAAGCTTTTGGTCACCTGCGCTAATTTCTACTTATGCGGCTCGGTGTCAAATGTTTATCGCATAATACTCCTGTGAAGCGCCTTGGGACGTTTCACTATGTTAAAGGCGTTAAATAAATATAAGTTGTTGTTGTAATATTACCAAAAAGGTAAAAAGGTAAAGTGTGCTCTGGAATTCTCTCCCTACAACCCTCCGCCTTGCCACCTCTCTCTCCTCCTTTAAGATGTTCTTTAGAACCTACCTCTTTCACCAAGCTTTTGGTCACCTTTTTTTGGCCCATTGTCAATTTTTGTCTAATTGCGCATTGAGACGTTTTACTACCTTACAGGCGCTATGTAAATGCAAGTTCTTGTTGCAGGGGTGAGGCTGATTGGCAGGCAGTATGGTTTAAAGGGAGCTGCTTGGTAGTGGTTTACTGGTGGTGGGTTACATAGGCCATGGCTTTTCAAACTTGGCTGTGCATAGACATACCAACAAGTATTAATATATTCCTTAGAATCCCCTGTCCTAATTCGTGGCAGACAGTGCTTGTTATTTTTGTCGAAAGTTTGAATTCATACACAAGCAGCAGAAACAATGCCAGTAAATCCAGAAACATTCATAAATCCGATG
Organism: Pristiophorus japonicus; assembly: GCF_044704955.1. Classification (NCBI taxonomy): domain Eukaryota; kingdom Metazoa; phylum Chordata; class Chondrichthyes; family Pristiophoridae; genus Pristiophorus; species Pristiophorus japonicus. Next base: position 57,949,836 of record NC_091988.1, read on the forward strand.
AGAGTTGGACAGAAATCTGATAATCCTGAGGAGTCACTCACACGTCTGGGGTCTACAGTTAGAAAGCCTATAAAACAGGGGTCAGTAGATGCCCATCAGTGTTTATAGCGGATAGGTCAACAAGTAATCCGTGTGAGCTTGTGGCACCAGTTCTAACACTGAATTCTTACTCCGGCATTTTGTTTTTGCTTGTTGCAGTTTATTGAAATAATATCACTTGTTTAAAACTAGCGTTTTACGCTTTTATGCACGTGACATAATGGGCAAGAGAGCAATAAAACACATGTCTGTGCTCTATAATCTGCTATGCATTTCTTAAAGCCAGCCTGGCTCTGTTGGTACCATTCTCACTTCTGAGTCCAAAAGGCTGTGGGTTGAAAGCTCCTCTCCAGGACTTGTGCCCATAAGCGAGGCTGGTTTCTCAGTGCAGCACAGTGTGTCGAAGGTGCTGTCTTTCAGATGAGATGTTAAACTGAGTCTGTTTGTTCAGCTGGAAAGGGAAGGGGTGGGGCAGGGGGGTGGGGCCAGTGGGGGAGGAGATCCCATAGCACTTTTTCCAAAGAGAAGGGAAATCGTCCAGTTCTCCATCAAAAACAGATTGACCTTTGCTATTATGGCACCTTACCTGTCTGCAAATTGGGCGCTGTCTTTACCTGGTACAACAACAGTGACTGTACTTGAAAAGTAATTTGTTGGTTGGGACCTCCCGATAAAGCCTGTATAAATGTAAGTCCTTTTGTAACTGTGTGAATGGCACACATTCTTTCCATAGTTGTGGAACTTTAGTCAATGAAAGAGAGACAAGTCAGATCGACACTTACATTCTGATCTTTCCCGGAAAGAACACACTCGTCTCGCCTTTGCTGACTGACGGACCAGTGAATCTGAAAGAAACAAAATGCAACATTGGTCTTCATAGAAAGAATTGTGGAAATGACAGAATACAAAGCCCAGTGTGCCTGTGCCTGTGCCGGGCGATGCTCACTCTTCACCTGGAGCTGACTACTCTAGTCCCATTTCCCCAGCCTTTTCCCCATTTTACAGTCTTCCTTTTTTGAAATAATTGCATCTATTTTCCTTTCCAATGAAGTTATAGACCTTACCTCAATGGCCACGTGGTAACACATTCCATGTTCTAATAAGCCTGTTCCCCATATCCCTTGACTACCATATAGTTCAAAAATCTGTCTATCATAATTCAGTCAGGCAGAGTCAGCATGGATTTATGAAGAGGAAGTCATGTTTGACAAAGTTGCTGTAATTCTTTGAGGATGTAACGAACAGGATGGATAAAGGGGAATCAGTGGATGCGGTGTATTTGGACTTCCAGAAGGCATTTGCCAAGGTGCCATATAAAAGGTTACTGCACAAGATAAAAGTTCATGGGGTTGGGGGTAATATATTAGCATGGATCGAGGATTAGCTAACTAACAAAAAGCAGAGAGTTGGGATAAATGGTTCATTCTTGGGTTGGCTAGTGGGGTGCCGCAGGGATCAGTGCTGGGACCCCAACTATTTACAATCTATATTAACGACTTGGATGAAGGGATCGAGTGGGAGGAAAAGCAATGTGTGAGGAGGACACAAAAAACCTGCAAAAGGACACAGACAGGCTAGGTGAGTGGGCAAAAATTTGGTAGATGGAGTATAATGTTGGAAAGTGTGAGGTCATGCACTTTGGCAGAAAAAAAAAATCGAGGAGCAAGTTATTATTTAAATGGAGAAAAATTGCATTGTGCTGCAGTACAGCGGGATTGGGGGTACTTGTGCATGAAACACAAAAGGTTAGTATGCAGGTACAGCAAGTGATCAGGAAGGCCAATGGACTCTTGGCCTTTATTGCAAAGGGGATGGAATATAAAAGCAGGAAAGTCTTACTACAGTTATACAGGGTATTGGTGAGGCCACACCTGGAATACTGCATAAAGTTTTGGTTTCCATATTTAATGTTGATTCCAGAGACAAAAGGGTTGACTTATGAGGAAAGATTGATAGATTGGGCCTCTACTCATTGGAATTCAGAAGAATGAGAGGTGATCTTATCGAAACAGGGGCTTGACAAGGTGGATGCAGAGAGGATGTTTCCATTAATGGGGAGACTAAAACTAGGGGGCATAATCTTAGAATAAGGGGCCGCCCATTTAAAACTGAGATGAGGAGGAATTTCTTCTCTCAGAGGGTTGTAAACCTGTAGAATTCGCTGCCTCAGAGAGCTGTGGAAGCTGGGTCATTAAACAAGTTTAAGACAGAGATAAACAGTTTCTTAACCGATAAGGGAATAAGGGATTATGGGGAGCGGGCAGCAAAGTGGATCTGAGTCCATGATCGGATCAGCCATGATCGTATTAAATGGCGGAGCAGGCTCGAGGGGCCGTATGGCCTACTCCTGCTCCTATTTCTTATGTTCTTATGTTCTCTGCCTTGAATATATTCAATGACGCAGAATCCACTGCTCTCTGGGGTAGAGAATTCCAAAGATTCATTACTCTCAGAGAAGAAATTCCTCCTCATCTCCGTCTTAAATGAGTGACCCCGTATTCTGAAACTATACCCCCTAGTTCTTGCTTCCCCCTCATTCTCCCAGCATCTACCTTGCTGAGCCCCTTCATAATCTTATATGTTTCAATAAGATCACCTCTCATTCTTCTGCATTCCAATGAGTACAGGCCCAACCTGCTCAACCTTTCCTCATAAGACAACCCCTTCATCCCAGGAATCAGCCTAGTGAACCTTCTCTGAACTGCCTCCAATGCAAGTATATCCCTCCTTAAATAAGGAGACTAAAACTGTACGCTGTATGTCAAGGTGTGGCAATGCCCTGTACAGTTGTAGCAAGACTTCCCTGCTTTTATACTCCATTCCCCTTGCAATAAAGGCTAACATTCCATTTGCCTTCCTAATTACTTGCTGTACCTGCATACTAACTGTATGAGGACCCCCAGATCCTTCTTTACTGCAGCATTGCTTTCTGTACCGCTTGCCCACCTATCTTTGTATCATCAGCAAATTTGGCTACAGTACACTCAGTCCCTTCATCCAAGTCATTAATATAGATTGTAAATAGTTAAGGCCCCAGCACCAATACCTGTGGCATCCCACGAGTTACAGTTTGCCAACCTGAAAATGACCTATTTATCCCGACTCTCTGTTTTCTGATAGTTAGCCAATCCTCTATCCATACTAATATATTACCTCCAACATCATGAACTCTTATCTTGTGCAGCAGCCTTTTATGTGGCACCTTATCGACTGCCTTTTGGAAATCCAAATACTCTACATCTACTGGTTCTCCTTTATCCACCCTGTTCGTTACATCCTCAAAGAACTCTAATAAATTTGTCAAACATGATTTCCCTTTCATAAAACCATGTTGACTCTGCTTGATTGTATTATGATTTTCTAAATGTCCTGCTACTACTGAGTGGGAGAATCCCTATGGAAATTCATCCCTAGTTTTTGACTATAAAGACTCTCAAAATGATTTTAAAACCTCTCTCCCCACCCCCGCCACCCCTACCCACCCTTAACTTTTTCTGTTCAAGTGACAAAAAAATACATTTTTTGAGCATTTCTTCATCGTCATCTCTCCTCGTCCTTGGTATTGTTTAAGTGAATATTCATAGAACCTTTACCATGACTCTTAAGATGCTTCTTATAATGGGGTGATCAAAACTGCACAAATTAGCTCTTTATAACCATGTATTGGACACATACCTTGCAACAGGCATAAAGGCAATGTTTACATTCCCCCTAAATAATAATATATTAGATGCTTAACTACCCTATAATTCTGCCCTAGAACTACAAAGGGATTCCCTTATTATAGCTGCAGGGAATCACATGTTGAAGGAGAACTGGAGCCATTTTACACAAAGACCTTACCTATCAATTAAATGGGTCAAGAGTGCAGGATCGAGGAGGTTTATGGAGTTCAGAATGGCTGTTTTTTGTTACAGTAAAACTACTGCATTAATTTATCTTCTGTGTGGGTCCTGGGCATCTGATAACTTTAAACAATCATTCACTGGAAACACAGCAAGCTCTCATTCACATCCTCCCCACCTCTCCTTTGTGTTGTACGCTAATCTAAACCTGCAATTCCTCGGCTTGTTCCTTCCCCTTGCATAACGGTTACTGCGTTTCAAAAAGCACTTTGTGTGTGGCTCTTTGAGAATTTGTCAAGGGATGTGCTAAGGCGTTATATGAATGCAAGTGTTTTTTTTTAACTAATCCTCTTCCCCGGGGACATGGCTGTCTCCAAGGCGTAGCTTTATTTCCCTCGTCCTCTTCCCACTGGAGCACAGTGCTGTTAGATTCCCGCGGCAGTTCGGCGGAAGTTTGGTGCAAACACTGGAGAAAGTGTTTCCACTTATCTTCCATCAAAATGGGAGGGGAGATCCTGAGAACCTGGGCAGAATATTTACCCACCCTGATGATCCTTACACCCCAAAAACATACTGATGGTAATGCTCACTGGGGGAAAGCAGGGAGTCAAGGGTTATGGGGAGCGGGCAGGGAGGTGGAGTTGAGTCCATGATCAGATCAGCCATGATCTTATTAGATGGTGGAGCAGGCTCAAGGGGCCAAATGGCCTACTCCTGCTCTTATTTCTAATGTCTTATGTTTTCGACTTCACTATCACGCCAGTAATCTGGTGGAGTGGATCGGTCGCCGATGGTAGATTTTCATCCCTTTGATTTCAGAGCAATAAAAACCGGTGAGTAGGAGGGAAGTTTCTATAAAGGGTGGCCGATTTTCTCCACCAACTTGCCAGGTTACTGACCAGACGGTGAAGTTGAAAATTACCCGCAGTGACTCTTAACTCCCCTCCTCCATCTTCGCTTCTCTCTCTTCCCTTGTGGGACGGCGCACACCATTTCAACCCACATTATCTTCACCCCCGCAAAGCACGCAGCAGGATACAAGCCACATCTCCTCTGCGCCCATCCCAAGGAGATAGCAGCTTGCACTCCCAACCACTCTCATCTCTCTGTCCTGTATATCCTCCAGAGTGTCAGCTGTGGCTCAGTAGGTAGCACCCTTGCCTCTGCGTCACAAGGTGTGGATTCAAGTCCCACTCCAGGGACCTGAGCACATAAATCTAGGCTGATACTCCAGTGCAGTGCTGAGGGAGTGTCGCCTTTTGGATGAGACGTTAAACCGAGGCCCCGTCTATCTCTCAGGTGGACGTTAAAAATCCCATGGCACTATTTCGAAGAAGAGCCAGGGGAGTTATCCCTGGTGTCCTGGCCAATATTTATCCCTCAATCAACATCACTCAAACAGATTATCTGGTCTTTATCACATTGCTGTTTGTGGGAGCTCGCTGTGCACAAAATTGGCTGCCCACATTATAACAGTGACTGCACTCCAAAAGTACTTCATTGGCTGTCAACAACTTCGAGATGCCCAATGGTCGTGAAAGGCACTATAAAAATTTAAGTCTTTCCTTTTTAGAGGATGTGGAGCCAGTGTGATTACAGGAACGATTAGAACAGCCTTTAAACGGCTATTGTGTGTGGGTGGTGGGGGGACGGGGCATGCTGGGACAATAAAAGATGGTGCTGCGAGGTGTGGTTCTACCTTGAGCTTTTTGCACAAACCATACTTTTGCGAGGAATTTAAGGAGCACCAAAAATGATTGGCTGCATTCTCTTACTAATAAAGGCTCCCGGTTGATGTTGTGCAGGTCCAGCGAGACAATGTAGTCCTTGGTGCCCACATACATGCGGTCGTGATCTTCGTCCATCAGCAGGATGCGGTAGTCGGTGGTGTTCTGCAGGAGGGTGTAGTGTCGCGCCGTGTTCGAATGCTGCAGCTCTGTAGGGCAAGACGAGGTACAGACATCGTCAGAAAAAGGGGGCAAACTGATCAACCAACTGTAATGTATGCACCTGTGAGTATGCTCACAGCTTTGTCGAGCTGTTGACCAAGGGGGCCATCAGCCAGTCCAGGCAGCGGGCGGTCGAGGGGGTCATTCAGTCCGACTGCCTGCCTCTCTTCCGCGGTTATGTTCACGCCAGGGTGTCCCTGGAGATGGAGCACGCGGTGTCCACCGGTACGCTCGCGGCCTTCCGCGAGAGGTGAGCACCGGAGCGACTGGAGTGCATCATCACCCCCGGGAACAGAATTTTAATTTAATTTGATCGGTTAAAGCTCCCAGTTAATTTGGAAATTTGTAGGTCCTAGTGCCCTTAACTAAACAGGGTGTACTTGATTTTAAAGTTCTAACCAAAATAGTTAGAGCTGTTTGAGTTGGGAGTGGCTTAGCCAGTCAAGTGCTGTTCACAAGAGACAATAAAACCCCAGCCAGTTGGGTTCGGGGGATCCACGATGAGGTAGGTGGTTGTGAGCGAGGTGGATGAACTGGTCAAGGGTGGTGTGATTGCTAAACCTTTTGTTAATAAACCAACTAGTTCTCAGTAGCAATGTGTTGCTATGAATTCTGAAGCAAAAACATTACACCAATCCCAGCGCACAGTTGTAGAGCAGTCACAGCTTCTTCCGAGGGGTGGTCTTGACCTGCAGCCAATTAAGAAAAAAGCAATGGTTTCCCTCGATCAAACAATCCTTTTTTTATTCAATGTATTACAAGCATCTGACAACAATCTATTTTTACAATGTCTGCGACAACTGGCATTAAAAATACAACATCATTGACCTATCTTGGAGGGAAGGAAAAGCGTGTAATAAAGTCGAGCTGCTGCTATTGGAGCCTGGAGCAATCTTACAGGAAAAGAGGTTTATAGATTTCCATTGTTTCTAACTGTGAGCACTGTCGGGCACATCAGTCCAATCAGTATTGTAGAGGAATATACAGTTAGTAGTTGCTGCCTTGTGGCATTCCACATGAGGGTTAAGGCCGAGTGTGGTCTTCAGTTAAAGTGGGGTTCAGGGGGGCTTGGGATAATTGGACCATGTCAAGCAGACATAATTCAATCCCCATATACAGCAGAGACTACACTCCATAAGTATTTAACTGACTGTAAAGCGCTTTGAGATGTTCGGTGGTCATGAAAGGCACTATATAAATGCAAGTCTTTCTTTTTATAAAGTCATAGGTTCAGTCTTTATTTTTATATAATATTTCAATTTGATATTACTTACAATTGAATAGTAAAAATGACAGCTATTCAGGAAGCAGAGCAGTGGAGTTGGTTGGTGCTGAGGGGTTTCTCTGCAGTGTGGGCTGAGGAGCTGGGAGACACACAGCTAAGGCGCTACAGCGCCACCACTGGCGGGGCAGTGTAATTACAGCGTGACGAGTTTACATAGGTTGTTTCCATTATAAATGTGTTCATAGGGATTTAAAATCATCATGGAGACGATTACTCTCCCGCCTGAACCCGGCAGAAAGCAGTCGATGGGGACCCAAAGAAACAGCCCTCGGAAGAGAAGTGAGTGCTTGGGGGTGAGGGGGGGCGGGGGGCAGCATGATTGGGGGAGGAGCAGGGAAACTCAGGCAGGGCAGCCCCAAGTTGTCCTTGTCAGCCCAGGAGGAGCACTCCTTCTCCTCCTTACCCATGAGGAAACAAAAACAGGTTAAAAATGGATTCATTTTCTGGGCCTCTTCTTGCTACGAATCCGTTTGCTGCCAGGTTTTACAGGCGGGTCCAGCACTGAGCGGGACTGCCGCGAATTTTATTTAAAATGCCGTCAGGGTCCTAACTGCATCATAGGACCCTGTTTTTAATATATTCATGAGGCCTCCGCCCGCCTGAGACGGCCACCTTGGCTGCCTCCAAAAGATGCGCAACCAAAATGGTGGGGGTTGGGGGAGGCAGGCAGGAGCGCGTTGGGAACATGATGGTAAGTACTCTCTCACCACTCGCCTGTCCCGTTCCTGTTGGGTGGGCAGGGTTAAAATCCAGGCTACAGTGTGTCTGTGGGGCCTGTCAATCACCAAATAATAGGCCTATGTTTCCGCAGGGGGTCAGTCAGTCGCCTAGTACTGTGTGGGGCCAGTCAATCACTTTGCAATATGTCGTTGTGTTGCTTTGGGGGTCAGTTGTCAGTCACGTCTAAAGAGCTCTGCGTTACTTGAGGTCAGTCAAGTCACATAGTAATGGAGGCTGTATGTTACTGTGGAGGCCAGTCGTACACAAATGGCGAGTCTGCCCTCTCCATCTGAAAGAGATTCCCTGACGGCGTGTCTTCCTGTTTAAGCCAGCTTCTGATGGTCAGTCTCCCTCTCAAAGAGGCCTGGACAGTGGGCCTTGCTCTCGAAATGTTAATTAGAATTCTTTTCACCTGTTTCGTGTCTATAAGCTGTCTCTTTAAAGTAGGCGCACAGTTGTAAATACCCTGCAGGTTCAAGGCCAGGAAGTTTCAGTTGCATAAACATACCTTGCACAGCAGTTAATAGCGATGATGATAATAATTATTATTACTCGCATTACATCCATCATACTTTCACCAAAGAACTCATTACAGGGGAACCAGAGGACTACAAAATGTTGTAAGGAGGCTTGCGTCAGCTAAAGGCATGAATGGGAGCTTTGTTGCGATGGTTTTTGTTCAACAAACTGGGATTTTTAACCCTGCAATTTAGGTCATGTTTGAAATATAAGCAACATATTTCACTGAGATAAAATGAGGTTCCAACACCCACAAAGCCACAGGCCTGGCTCCGTTCACAGTATAGTCGGTAACTGCGGCGTGTGGTGTGGTACTCGGCCACACAGACCGGGCCCAATCCTTGGTGGTGAGATGAGTTAGCAGTTGAAGCAGCTACAATTGGTCACGGTGCCCTCGTGCGAGGGAGTGGGCAAAAAAAAAAATCAGCTCCTGATGGCTAGCCAGAGGTTGCCAACAGGTATCAGCTGTGGCTCAGTGGGTAGCACACTCACCTCTGAGTCAGAAGGTTGTGGGTTCAAGCCCCACTCCAGGGACTTGAGCACATAAATCTAGGCTAACATTTCACTCCATTGCAGCGCTGAGGGAATGTTGCACTGTCAGAGGTGCCGTCTTTCAGGTGAAATGTTAAACCAAGGCCCCATCTGCCCTCTCAGGTGGATGTAAAAGATTCCATGGTACTATTTTGAAGAAGAGCAGGGGAGTTATCCCTGGTGTCCTGGCCAATATTTATCCCTAAATCAACATAACAAAAAAACAGATTATCTGGTCATCATCACATTGCTATTTGTGGGAGCTTGCTGTGCACAAGTTGGTTGCTGCATTTCCCACATTACTATACTCCACAAGTGCTTTGAGATGTCTGGTGGTTGTGAAAGGCGCTATATAAATGCAAGCCTTATTTAAGTCCTATAACCCTCCAGGATTGTTGTGGAGTCTCCAGAAATTAAAGATGAATCTCCAAGCAACTCAGAGAAAAAAATAATCAGGGTCAGTACAAGAAGAAATGGTGTGCCGCAAAGATAGACATGTCGGGCGACCAATGGCGGGAGCATGGGGGTGGGGCAGCTGGAAGCGGGAGTTTGTGTGATGAAACTTCCAAGACTATATCCTACCAGAGTTGGCAACCCTACCGGTGACTCCAGCTGCCCTCCTGACACTGGCTATCTGGGCTTACACGTGAAGAATGGTCATTTGGGCATGGTCGAACAGTGCAGTCGACCGCATGTGGAAACATAGCCCACCGAGTGTGAGCATCCTTCAGGAGAAGATAGAAGACATTTGGAAAAAAAAAATCTTCCCAATAACTATAGCCAAGAAAGCCCCTCTAGCAAGCTTATATATTTGTCTGTGAAGTAGAGTAAGGCTTCATGTCGCTGTTCTGGGGGTTATTCCACATCAGTAAGGGAGACTAGCCACTTATGGAGCGGTATTTCAAGGGATCAGCGCTAAGCTGAGCGCAAAATCTTGTAGCAAACCTCTGAGCATTGTTTCTTTCCTTTTCTTTGGCTGCAATTGATCAGCCCTGCATTCTGCTCAATGACCATGGACATATATTTAATGCAGAGCCTGCAGCGATGGCCTGTCCCTTTAAGGGAGGGATGGAGCCTCCGATCCCAGCTGCGCTGCCCGGGACATTGCGCAGCGCTGCACCTCTACTGCCCCTCCTCCATGGTCTAGCACTCCAAGGGAAGTGGTACCGCCTTGATTTAGCTGTCCACTTCCCTCCTGGAGCGCGAAGCTGGAAATTTGCATGTGCTGGAATTGGGTGGCGCCAGGCAATTCTTTTGCGTACCACAAAAGTTATTGTCCCGAATGGGGCGCTACGTAATTTCCCGCCTTCCTCTCCCCCCCATCCCCCTCCCCCGCCACCCCCCACCACAATCTTTAAAAAATATAGTCTGGTTTATCGCTGGGGGACAATTAGTCCAGGGTGCACAGATGTAATTCAGTCCCCATTTCAAAGTCGCACACTCAGTCCTTATTTTTATAACTACATTATTAAATATCTACATCCACATTTGAGATAGAAACTGCCAATGTAAAGCAGTCGCGCTGTATTGCTGCCCTTTGCCAGTGCTGTAGCTCCAGTGGCAGATGTGTGCATTCACAGTGTGACAGGTTTACATGACAAATATAGACAGAGGGATTGAGCACGCACAGACTTAACATTTTCAATACATTATAAACATTAAAACTTATAAGAGCAGAAATTCTGCCTTTTCTATAGAGTCAAGCTATATTTAGAAAGACTGCTGCAGGCATGAATGTCATTCTGGCTCAGAGTTTGTATCCAAGTTCCTGGCAGCTTGTGGAGAATGTCACTTCTTCCGAATCTGACCTCATTTCTGCTCTGCGCATTGTATAAAACTCTATTAAATTTAGTAACAACTCCGAGGCCAATCATGTTACACAGTCACAAAACCCCCTTCCGCTCTTTACTTCTGAGCAATGTTCAATGAGAGGAAGCCTGCCACCTCCTGAGGCTGGCTCTCAGGCTTGTGCTCAGACCTCGGCTGCAAAAGGACAACCTTCTAATGCGTTTACATCACCCAGTTCTCCCAAAGGAGAACGAGAAAGAGAGAGTTGTGGATCAGTGGGTCGCACTCTCGCCTCTGAGTCAGAAGGTTGTGGGTTCAAGTCCCACTCCAGGGACTTGAGCACAAAAAAAACCTAGGCTGTCACTCCGGTGCAGTGCTGAGGGAGTGCTGCACTGTTGGAGGTGCCGTCTTTCAGATGAGACGCTAAACCGAGCCCTCTCTGCTCTTTCAGGTGGATGTAAAAGATTGCATGGCACTATTTCGAAGAAGAGTAGGGGAGTTATCCCTGATGTCCTGGCCAATATTCATCCCTCAATCAACATAACAAAAAAAGAGATTATCTGTTGCTGTTTGTGGGAGCTTGCTTGTGTGCAAATTAGCTGCTGCGTTTCCGACATGACAACACTTCAAAAAGTATTTCATTGGCTGTAAAGCGTGTTGAGACATCAGGTGGTCAGGAAAGGTACTATATAAGTCCAAGTCTTTCTCTCTTTAATACTGGGCCTTACTCAGATTCAAGCCCCAGAGATGAAACGGCAGCATTCCAGCACACAGTACCAGTCAGTCACCCACCAGGCAGTGGGACAGACAGAGAGAAATAGAGGAGACTTTCATCCATTCCGTCTGGGTTAGACCCAAACCCAAGTCGCAGAGGTGAAAGGCAAGTGTTTTAATACATTGTGTCACCCGGTGCCTTTATTTTTACAGCTGAGAATTGGCTCTGGTCTCCTAATACAAAACAAATTTGTCTAAGACGAACCTTGGCATCCAGTGTATCCTTTAGTGGCTTTGTATTTATTTTCACAGTTTAGCGATAGCAGTGGGGAGTGGAAGGGAGGTGTCTTTCCTCACTCTCCGACCTGCTTTATTACCCCTTTCAGCTCTAATCAAGTGTATTGAGTAAGAGAGAGAGGGGAATGTAAACTGAAGGCTATTCAGGTGAAAACCAGCATAAAACATTATTGACATCTCCAGTCTGAAATTGCCTCATGTAATTATTTGCTGAACACTTATCTGGTTGATTGTCCTACATTTCATGTGCTCGTTTATAACATACAATCACAATTTTTTTTAAATCTCTCCGACAAAAGCAGAAATATGCTCCCTCTTAGCAGGGGTCACTGCGGCTACAATTACTGTCAAAACACAATGCCTTGTACTGAATGAGAAAGATAGCAAGCACACCATAAATTCCAGGCAGGCCTCCACAGCTCCCTTTACTGTCTGTGCACTTTTATATTAATTTGTTTGAATAAAGTCTGTTAAAGTATAGTGTCAGATCGAGAAGCGCCACCGAGGAGATGCACCATTGACCTGTTAACCATCTGCATGCCGACCTCCCTTTTTCTACCGCACTGCTGCTCAGCTTTGGAGCTTCTTAGGGTCGGCAGGGGAACCGAAGCCAAGACGCTATTCACTGAAACTCTGTCAGGTTAACACAATCCATGTACACACTCATTGAATGCACTCCAGCCGCGGGCTCCCCAGATATACTCCACATCTAATATACTCCACTTACACGCTCCCAACATTGCCCTCCAGATTCAGACTCCCTAAATAAGAACATAAGAAATAGAAGCAGGAGTAGGCCATACGGCCCCTGGAGCCTGCTCCGCCATTCCATAAGATCATGGCTGATCTGAGCTTGGCTTCAACTCCACTTCCCTGCCCACTCCCCATAACCCTTGACTCCCTTATCATTCAAAAATCTGTATCTCCACCTTAATTATATTCAATGCCTCCACAGCTCTCTGGGGTAGAGAATTCCAAAAATTCACGACCCTCTGAGAGAAGAAATCTCCTCCTCATCTCCATTTTAAATGGGCGGCCCCTTATTCTAAAACTATGCCTCCTAGTTCTAGATTTCTCAATGAGTGGAAACATCCTCTCTGCATCTACCCTGTCCTGCCCCCTCATAATCTTATATGTTTCAATAAGATCACCTCGCATTCTTCTAAACTCCAATGAGTACAGGCCCAACCCGTGCTCCACTTCAAAATATACTATCCCTGAATGTACTCCCAGGTACAAGCTCCCCAGATATACTCGACGTGCAACCTCCTGAATGAACTCCAGGTATATATAGAAATGCAATCTAAACAGCCTCCCCGATAGTGCCCCAGATACAAGTTCCGTCAATATACTCCACATGCTAGGAAGTAATCAGGGATTTGAGCATTAAAAAAATTTAGGCTGACACTCCATTGCAGTGCTGAGGGAGCACTGCACTGTTGGAGGTGCTGTCTACCCTCTCAAGTGGACGTAAAAGATCCCGTGGCACTATTTCAAAGAAGAGCAGGGGAGTTATCCCTGGTGTCCTGGCCAATATTTATCCCTCAATCAACATAACAAAAAAACAGATAATCTGGTCATTATCACAAGGCTGTTTGTGGGAGCTTGCTTGTGTGCAAATTAGCTGCCGCGTTTCCTGCATTGCAACAGTCACTACACTCCAAAAGTACTTCATTGGCTGTAAAGAGCTTTGAGACGTCCGGTGGTCGTGAAAGGCGCTATATAAATCCAAGTTTTTGTATGATAGGCAGTCCCTCAAAATCGAGGAAGACTTCTTCCACTCTAAAAGTGAGTTCTCAGGTGGCTGTACAGTCCAATACGGGAATTACAGTCTCTGTCACAGGTGGGGCAGACAGTTGTTGAAGGAAAGGGTGGGTGGGGAGCCTGGTTTGCCGCACGCTCCTTCCGCTGTCTGCGCTTGGTTTCTGTATGCTCTCGGCGATGAGACTCGAGGTGCTCAGCGCTCTCCAGGATGCTCTTCCTCCACTTTGGGCAGTCTTGCGCCAGGGATTCCCAGGGATTTTACACTTTAACGAGGGGGCTTGGAGGATGTCCTTGAAACGTTTCCTCTGCCCATCTGGGGCTCACTTGCCGTGTAGGAATTCCGAGTAGAGCACTTGGTTAGGGAGTCTCGTGTCAGGAGGCGGATGATATGGCCCGCCCAATGGAGCTGGTCGAGCGTAGTCAGTGCTTTGATGCTGGGAATGTCGGCCTGGGTGAGAACACGACATTGGTGTGTCTATCCTCCCAGGGGATTTGCAGGATCTTGTGGAGGCAGCGCTGGTGGTACTTCTCCAGTGCTTTGAGGTGTCTGCTGTATATGGTCCACGTCTCTGAGCCATATAGGAGGGCATGTATCACTACAGCCCTGTAGACCATAAGCTTGGTGCCAGATTTGAAGTCCTGGTCTTCAAACACTCTCTTCCTCAGGCGACCGAAGGCTGTGCTGGCACACTGGGGGCGGTCGGTGTTGGACCTCGTCATCGATGTCTGTCCTTGCTGATAGTAGACTCCCGAGGTATGGAAAATGATCCACGTTGTCCAAGGCCAAGCCGTGGATTTTGTATGGTAGTGCTGTGTAGTGGAGTCAGGTTGGTAGAGGACTTTTGTCTTACGAATGTTTAGTGTAAGGCCCATACTTTCGCATGCCTCGGTGAAGGTGTTGATGATAGCTTGGAATTCGGCCCGAGTGTGCGCAGCCGCAAGCGTCGTACGCAAACTGTAGTTCAATGACAGAGGATGGGATGACCTTGGATATAGCCTGGAGGCGATGTAGGTTGAACAGGTTCCCACAGGTTCTATAGTTTAGTTCCACCCCAGTGGGAAGCTTGTTGATAGTGAGATGGAACATTGCAGCGAGGAAGGTAGAGAAAAGGGTTGGCGCAACCCTGCTTGATCCTGATCCAGACGTGGATTGGGTCTGTGGTGGATCCATTGGTCAGGATCACAGCCTGCATGTTGTCGTGGAGCAGGCAGAGGATGGTGACAAACATCTGCAGGCAGCCGAAATGGAGAAGGACGCTCCATAGTCCCTCACGGTTGACAGTGTCAAAGGCCTTTGTGAGGTCAAAGAAGGCCATGTACAAGGGTTGGTGCTGTTCCCTGCATTTCTCTTGTAGTTGTTGTGCAGTGAAGATCATGTCTGTTGTACCCCTTAGTGGACGGAATCCACATTGTGACCCTGGGCAGAGCTCTTCAGCCACAGGGAGAAGACGGTTGAGGAGGATTCTTGCGACGACGTTCCCAGTGGCTGACAGCAGGACATTCCTCTGTAGTCGCCGCAGTCGGACTTGTCCCCTTTTTTGAAGATGGTCACGATTACGGTATCTCTGAGGTCTCCAGGCATGCACTCCTCCTTCCAGATAAGAGAGATGAGGTCATGCATTCATGCCAACAGTGCTTCTCTGCCATACTTTAGTGCCTCGGCGGGGATGCCTTGTTATTCTTGAGCTGACGGATGGCCTTTTCTACCTCGTGCAGGGTTGGGGTTTTGCTGAGATGGTGAATGGTAGCATGCTACGGGATGGAGTCGAAGGCAGAGTCTCGGTTAAGAAGATCTGCGAAGTGCTCCTTCCAGCAGGCCCTGACTGCCTCAGTGTCCTTGATGAGTGCCTCTCCGTTCTTGGTCAGCAGTGGCGTGGGGCCTTGGGTGCTTGGGCTGTAGGTGGTCTTGACTGCGCTGAAGAATCCTCGCACATCATGGTTGTCGGTCAGCTGCTGGATCTCCTGTGCTTTCTCCACCCACCATCTATTCTTTAGGTCACGGGTTTTTTGTTGGACCTCGGCCTTCAGCCACCTGTAGAGCTGCTTTGCTGCTCCCGTGTTGGGTTTCAGCTTTAAGTTCAGAAATGCCTTGCACTTTCGGCTTATTAGCTCCTTGATCTCCTGGTCGTTCTCGTCAAACCAGTCTTGGTGATTTCTGGTTGAGTGACCGAGCGTCTCTTCGCAGGCGCTGGTTTTGGAGAGCAGACCAGGTACTCTGCGTCTCGGGGTCATTGAGGGTCGCCAGGTTGGCAGTGAGGCGCTATCTGTATAGGGCTTTCTTAACTGGTTCTTTCTATATCCACAAACAGGCAACAAACAGGGACGTCGATGCAGCAAAGTGAACATATTCCATGTACTAACATGTATGTGGCAGACATAGCACCCGACCCAAATGTCTTCCCAGTGTCCCGGCCCCAATGGCTGACCTCTGTCCGATAGGTAGATGACTTTCCCTGGGAATAGATCAAGGAATATTTCTACTATCAAAACACTTCGGTGGTAGTATTGATCGGTTTGGATTCATGTGACGCAACAGTTAAAAGAAATATTTCTGTCAGGAAAACTAACAGCTTTTATTTATTTCCATTTTTGAACCGGTGAGGAGTGAAGTCTGAAGAGACCTTTTTACCTTTGAATTCATGTAAACTTATCTGAAGATTTTTTTTTAATGTTTTGCTGAGGGAACATGATTTTACCTCAGCAAAACATGTAGTCGCTGATGAAATGATCGTATTGAATGGCGGAGCAGACTCGAGGGGCCGTATGGCCTACTCTTGCTCCAAGTTCTTATGTTCTTAAAGAGCTGAACCAGCTTCAAACGTGTGCATGTGTTCATTCAGCTGTCTGATACTGTCATCTCTAAATCTCTGTCAATCCAGGGCCCTTATTCAAATCATCACATTCGTTGTTTAATCAAAAATAATCACCAAAAATCAACAGAAATAAATAGAAGTCTTTTATTCACAACCGTTTAGTTTTTTATAAAGGGGTAGTGAAGGTGCATTCCTCTTTTATTTTTAAAAAAAAGGTCCTGTTGGAGAGTGTTCCTAATTAAAAGGGGCTCCTGATGGCGAATATCCCTCTTTAAATGGGTGATGAATGCTCCTCTTTAACAGGGGCCATAAGGTTGAATGTTCCTCCTTAAAGGGGCCCTTACGGTAAGCGATCCTCTTTAAAATTTGACAGTAATGGTGAGGATCCCGTCCCAAAAAGGGATTATAATGCTCGAAAGATCCCCCATTAAAATGGTTCCTTGTGGTGACGTTGGTTGTTCATCCATGCTGCCAGCCCTACATGTTGCCACAGTTAGAGGATGTGTGTTTGTGTCCAGAATTGTCCATGGCCAGTTCTCTACCATAACATGGTGTGGTGGGACCACAAATTGGGCAATGGGTTGAGGGAGCCACGTCAAGATAACTCATTTGCAGAGAACAGAAAGCTGGCTTTGTTTCTCGGGTCTAGAGACGTCGAGGAGAAGGCCTGCTATTCCAATTTCCCGGAACCCTAATCCAAACCTTGGATAGTGCTGCACAGCTGGTGAAATCCTAGCTCTGGGCACAGGTGTGAACGCTGGCAGAATCTGTAAATCCGTTCACTGAGCCTTTTAATCTCCGCAAAACCGCAATTCCCACTGGCAGCAGGACAAATCCTTCCTGAAAGGGTAACAGCACCTGTACCGGGGCGGGGGGAAACGGGAGATATGCTCACACACCCAATAGCGGCCTTGGCTGCTTCATGTTTATGAGATTGATGCACACACCACTAAGCACAGATGGCACACGCTATCTCGGGGGGTGGGGGGAGGCGAGGGGAGGAGAACAAAGCTATTCTGTATGAAACAGTTAGGAACACAAGAGGAAATAGGCAAAGGAAGCTGCCGGGGGTGGTTAGGCGGGGGGGTCACCGTCTTTAATTGTCATTTACATCCCACACGTGCGCTGATGTAAGAGGATCCCTGTGACAATTAGTACAGAAATGAGAGGTTTGTTTGTGCAGGGCAGCTCATGTTCACGGGGAACTGAACTGCGATTATCATCTCACTTAACTTACGACCCAACAAAACCCCTGAACAGGAACAGCGGAGGCAAAACTGATTGGTTCTCCCGTCTGGGCTGCCTTCAGAATCCACAAGGCTTTCAGGTGAAAAGTCTATGTTTCGAGCGCGGCACTCCCACAGAAATCTGCGTCAGATATCGAGGGAGAGAAGAAAGAGACTTTCATTCCCCTCTTTGTGGTGGAAACTGATCCCACTTTCCCGAGGTGAAACCCAACACTCGGTCCTAACCCCCGGTGCCACCCAGTTTCCCCGTCACAGAGAGGAGGCCTTTGTCCCTCACTCTGGCCTGAATTTGAACCCAGGTGGCAGGGGTGAAAGGGCAATATTCGAGTGCTCTCCACCACCCAGTAAAGTGCAACGGCAATTTTTTCTGGTTAACTCCTCTGTGACATCCGACACTTGATCAAGTCCGGGTTCAACAGGACAGAACTAAACGCAAGTGCATGCTGAGCTTTCCAACACTCACAGCACTGGAATACACTTCCACACATAATGTATGAGTTTGGGGAAAAAAACTGTTGCAATTTAAAGGGGCACTGTCTTCGTGGCAAAGTGTTTGGCAGATCCTTTTTTTAAAAAAAACACAAATGATACAATAGAGTAAATTGTGTTAACACTCATCATCGCACCGCCCGCACAAAATGGGGGCAAGTTTGACTTTGGACTATATTGTGAAACTGGCGCTAGCGAATCAGTAACCCAATTAAAATCTCAACAACAACAACCTGCATTCATATAGCGACTTTAATGTAGTAAAAATGTCCCACGGTGCTTCACAGGAGCATTATCAGACAAAACTTGACACCGAACCACATAAAGAGATATTAGGTCAGTAAGAGGTAGATTTTAAGGAGCGTCTTAAAGGAGGAAAGGTGGAGAAGAGGAGAGGTTTAGGGAGAGAATTCCAGAGCTTAGAAAATCTCTCCCTATTTTCATTTCCATTTTTTACAGATTTACACTATCGCCCAAAGTCAAAACGATCCCCAGTGTCTCCACCGTGGAAAGGGCACAGGGCTATTATGTTCTTTCTTTTCCCTAAACAAAATAAAATATGCCAAACATTTAAAGACCTTACCCCTTTAAAGGGCGGGGAGGGTGGGGGGGACAGAAAACCGGTTGGCAGGGCTGAATGATTCTCAGTATATGGTGGAGCAGAG
This sequence comes from Pristiophorus japonicus, assembly GCF_044704955.1. Classification (NCBI taxonomy): domain Eukaryota; kingdom Metazoa; phylum Chordata; class Chondrichthyes; family Pristiophoridae; genus Pristiophorus; species Pristiophorus japonicus. The sequence goes on from NC_091988.1 coordinate 57,968,501, forward strand.
AAAGTTGAGAGGAGATTTGATAGAGGTGTTCAAAATCATGAGGGGTCTGGACAAAGTAGACAGAGAGAAACTGCTCCCATTGGCGGAAGGGTCAAGAACCAGAGGACACAGATTTAAGGTGATTGGCAGAAGAACCAAAGGCAACACGAGGAAAAACTTTTTTACACAGCGAGTGGTTAGGATCTGGAATGCACTGCCTGAAAGGGCTTTCAAAACAGAGTTGGATAAGCTGCTGAAGGAAAAACAGTTGCACGGCTATGGGGAAAGGGCGGGGGAAGTGGAACTGGCTGAGGTGCTCTTGCAGAGAGCCAGCATGGTCTCAATGGGCCGAATGGCCTCTTCTGTGCTGTAACCATTCTATGACTCGGCTATGATACAAATGATGTGTGGCATGTTGGATCTGCCCTTTAAGGAGAGTCCATTTCAAAGCGGTTCTTAAATTGTGCTCTAGATGAGGTGGCCCACAAGGGAGCTTAGGTGAGGGAATAAACTGACACTGCTTCACGCTTGCTGCTGATAAAAATTTAACTTGCATCTAACGGCCATTATTGCCGATCATGTGGGCTCACAAAAATATGGATGGGGCCAAGTTTTCGGGGGGCTGGGTGGGGGGAGGCTGCGAAATGTCAGATAAAAAGGAACACATTGTTATTTGATGATCGTACTGAGGCAACCTTTCTGGGGTGTCTTTTCTTCCACAGCAACCATTGGTCTCCAGACAACACCAGATGGTGTCATTATTCCAGCTGTGCGCAACTGTACAGGAAGAAAGATCGCAATCGCAAGGTGGATCGAACGTGTTGCAGAAGTAGAGGGTGGTTATTTATCTCATGGGCAGTTGTAACCGAACAGCGGTCGCACGACTTTCTGGATCCCCAATGCAAATTTCCTGTATATTACAGGAGGAAAGAAAAAAAATATACAATTAACAGCATAGAGTAGGTCAGGAACTGGAAATAAATGCGAGGGGAATTTACAGTGGATTTAAATGGTGCAGAATGTGGGTGGGGGGGGATGCGCGGGCGAGGGAAGAACACCTCTGGTCAGTATACAGAGTTGATTCAGTGATCTGCTGCTTGCAAGGCCTGTATCTCGGGAAGCCCCACGGGAGCTGGATTGCAGAATCCCTCGAATATGTAGCTTTGGTCGTTATAGGTAGCGATGTCATGAATGTGTTTTTGCGGGCTTCCTGCGTTCACTATTTCTATTGCAATCACACGGGCGTCACCTACATTGCGATCCCTAAAAACCAGGGAGCGAGGACCTGAGGGAGGGAGGGAAGGAGGGGGTCAATGTGTGTGTGTGTGTGTGTGTGTGTGTGTTTAGTGTGTGTGTGTGTGCGGCAGACCCATGCAGCAGAGCCTGGTCTCCAATCATCTTGAGTCCCTTCGTCATTGGACCAAGACCGTGCTCTGTCAAGTTCGTGTGGTAGTTGGTGTGCACCTTCCACCCTCTAAATAAGTCATCCTCGACTCCAAGGGACTGCCTAAGAAGAAGACACGGGCGTCGGAAGGGTCTTTATGATGTGGCTGGAAAAGTTCACGAATGCACTTCCAATTACATAAAGCAACCAGAGCAATTCCTACCCCATGGTGATATTATAATATCATGTGACATCTTCTCAAAGCAGTGAATAAAGATGTGGTCATGGTTCTGGCTATTTTCATTGGGTGGTTCTACTCTGGTAGCTGTGAGGTCAGCAAGGGAGTTGTTTTTTTTGTTCAGTAGAGACATGTTCCCAGAACATTGGTGAAAAGAAAATGGCGGTTGGAAGTTTAGATATATGGCACTTTCTGTTTTACACAGACACAGATACAGACACAGACACGCGCACATGTGTGTGCACACAAGCATGCATGCACACACATGCATATTATATATACATACATGCATACAGAATGGCTCATCTCAGCTAGTGCAGCTGTGGCAAAGGCAAAAAGCAAAGGGAAGGCAAAAAGCAAAGGGAAGGCTCTTCCAAGGTGAAGAAGACAAGAATCAAGATGCTCCCACACAATCTGCCATTGCCTGGCCACACAGGGAGAACCAGCAAGACTCAGGGACAGGCTGCTGAGCCAATCCCCTCAGTTGAAGGTGGGTGGTTAGCATGAGGGCAAGGGGGGGATCTAAATCAGAAGAAAAAAAATCCACGATAAATAGGCTAACACAAAAAAGAGAGAGGAAAGAAGTCGAGCATAATTGTTGATTGAACTGGTGCTACAAATCCCTCTCTTGCCCCGGGTTCTGCTGTTAGTAGCCATTTGCTTAATGTAGTCACTTAAGGTCACTCAGACATATAGAGGTCAGTTCTTGCACAAGTCAATAAGCATTTAACAGACATATAAATGGAGTCAACCGTGCCAGGGCCTGTTTTATGTTTTATGGACTGGCGTTTGCCAGAATCTAGAGAACACTCAGGAGTCCAGTTACACTTCGGCCCCTATCCCCCAACCCACTCCTGCAGACAATCTGTCTCCACATTTGGTGGAGGAGGTGAGGGACGAACACTTTGTGTGATCATCTGTTCCAGTGCAAAGGGTTTCTTGAGTGGATTTTATTTCAGCAATGTACAAATTTGTACAGTCCGGTGCCACAGTTAGATTGGCATGTACTCAATAATGGCTGCACTGTTAAATGTTTGGTTGGGGTGGCACAGTGGCGCCCATTTGAAGGGTGAAAACATTCAAAGTGTGAGTAACCCCTGCTCTTTCTGCTGGGCAAGTAAAGAAAGACATTGCTTTATTGCAGGTATTCCTTTACATGTGCCCACCCTGCCCCATTGCTCATTAGGTAATTGGCCTGCTTGGTGTGAGCCACGCAAACTAGAAGGCCCCGAGTTTGATCTCAGGCCCTTGATGAGGTAGCAGATTTCAGCTGGGCAAGTGGCCGAGAGTTGACCTTGATGCCCCTGGATTAGGGAGCAGCAAAAATTGTCCATGCTCTAATCACTATCCAGTAACTCCTCTTGAGAAAATACATGCGTTTAGGTATAGCTGAGGATACACTCTGGGTTGGCTGTGATACAGCTTACAGTTGAACAATCCCACCAACAACCCTCGTTCGCTAGACTCACCGCTGCACCCATGGAACAAGAGTAGGCCATTCAGCCCATCTTGTAAACTGTGGCAACTCTACCTTTTTAATCTCAATTCACTGCCTTTTCTCTGTAGTCCTTAATATCTTTACTTTCCTGGTATTGTAAACATCTTTTAAACATCTCAATTGACTTTGCGTCATATTCAGCTGTGGCTCAGTGGGTAGCACCCTTGCCTCTGAGTCAGAAGGTTGTGGGTTCAAGTTCTACTCGAGCAAAACATTCCAGGCTGACACTCCCAGTACAACACTGAGGGAGTGCTGCACTGTCAGAGGTACTGTCTTTTGGATGAGATGTTAAACCAAGACCCTGTTTGCTCTCTCAGGTGGATGTAAATGATCCCATTTCAAACAAGAGCAGGGGAGTTATCCACAGTGTCCTGGGCCAATATTTAATCCTCAATCAACATCACTAAAAAACAGAGTGTCCGGTCATTATCACATTGCTGTTGTGGGAGCTTGCTGTGTGCAAATTGACTGTCGCGTTTCCTACATTACAACAGGGACTACACTTCAAAAAGTACTTCATTGGCTGTGAAGCGCTTTGTGACATCCGACGGTCATGAAAGTTGCTATATAAATGCAAGTCTTTCTTTCATATTAGCACAACCTTTTGAGTGCAGTGGTATTCCTGGGTTCACTTTTAACTGGCTTGGCCAGAATTCTCAGATGAAGTCTACTTTTTCTGGATTGCCCTACTAGAGGGAAGATGTGTTCCCTATCCGTACACCAGTGCCTTCAGTGGTGAAGAGGGCTAAACAATTGGGAGAAACAAAAGGTATTTACTTCTTCATTGTGAGGTGGGAATGTCCCTTTAAGAAGTGTTCCAGTCAAATAGAAGTGTTTTATAGAGCTGCCTGCATTTTGTATTAAATCAGTCTGAATCGCATTCTCTTTATGACTTACAAGAGGAATTTTTACTGTTCATGGGTCAGCAGTTGCACCAAAGCACACTGAATTTTACAGTCAAAATATATGACACTGAGTTTCAACAGCCAACAGCGTTAGGTAATTTGGTGCAGGGCAGGCCAGAGTGAGACCCACTGCTCACAGGAGCACGTTAAGACAATCACTTTTCTTAAGCTATCAGGCACAGATTTATTACACACTTACAGCTCTGTGAGAATTCAACCTCTAATAACTTCCAAGTAAAGACAGGGAAGAGGGAGATGGAGAAGCCAGTGGCTCAGTGGGTAGCACACTTGCCTCTGAGTCAGAAGGTTGTAGGTACAAGTCCCACTCCAGAGACTTAAGCACATAAATCTAGGCTGACGCTCCATTGCAGTGCTGAGGGAGCGCTGCACTGCTGGAGGTGCCGCTTTTCAGATGAGACGTAAAACCGAGGCCCCGTCTGCTCTCTCGGATGCACGTAAAAGATCCCATGGCACCATTTCGAAGAACAGCAGGGGAGTTATGCCTGGTATCCTGGCCAATATTCATCCCTCAATCAACATAACAAAAACAGATTATCTGGTCATTATCACATTACAGTTTGTGGGAGCTTGCTGTGCAAAAATTGGCTGCCACGTTTCCCACATTACAACAGTGACTACATTCAAAAAGTACTTCATTGGCTGTAAAGCGCATTGAGACGTCCGGTGGTCATGAAAGGCACTATATAAATGCAACTCCTTATTTTCTTTCTTTTAACAAAATGTAACTTTCACTCAGTCAGGATTTAAGCTTTATTTTCCTCTCTAGATACATTTACTATTGGGGGAACTGAAAGGTGATCGAGGTGCTGGTTGTCAGTTCTGGGGAAAGGAACAGTGATTCATGTTCTTGCACCCACTGCTTTACAGCAAGACTTTTAGAATAAAGTTACCGTTGCTTGCTCTCAACTTTAACCCTAATGCAACCAGTGTGCTTTGCTGTACTATTCATGCCAGCCGGTCCAATGGCCTGTGATAGGGAGATTGGCAACTTAATGACAATTAGTGCCAAATTATGGGAAGGTGTGTTGTTGCAGGCAAGAGTTGTGCCCATCAGGGACTGCATTGCCACTGGTACCATGCAACTGTCTTCTAGACATGGGACAGGAGGCTTTCATCCCATTAGCTAGGGGTGTACTCCTTCCCAGTCAGTCATTCTTCGCCGTTTTTGCAATACAACAACAACTTGTATTTATATAGTGCCTTTAATGTCCCAAAGCCCTTCACACGAGTATTATGAGACACAAATTTGACACCGAGCCACATAAGGAGAAACTAGGGCAGGTGACCAAAAGCTTGGTCAAGAAGCGTCTTGAAGGAGTAGAGAGAGATAGAGAGACGTTTAGGTTTAGGCAGGGAATTCCAGAGCTTAGGGCCAAGGCAACAGAAGGCAAGGCCACCAATGGTAGAGCAATTATAATCAGGGATGTTGAATAGGGCAGAATTAGAGCAGAGATATCTCGGAGGTCGTGGGACTGGAGGAGACTACAGAGATAGGGAGGGGCGAGGTCATGGAGGGATTTGAAAAGAAGGATGAGAAGTTTGAAATCAAAATGTTTCCAAATGAGTGAGGTGAGTCTTTATGAAGAGCAGAAACTCAAACAAGGACTGATCGGGCTTGCTTGTGGTCTTTTGTCTCGGGCTACAAAAGGTTTAAGTGGGCTACCAGATTTGGAGATTCAAATATTACAAGTTTATGCCAGAGCCTTTGTGTTTGTGAATGGTTGCTACTGGTACCATGCAACTGCCTTCTAGACATGGGACAGAAGACCAGTTGGAAACACTGCTGTTTTCAGTGAGTAGGGACAAAAGCTTTCCGAGCACAGCAGTTACTTGAATTCGCAATCCCACAAGCGCTCCAGAAACTGAGCACAAAAATCAAGTCTGATACTCCAGTGCCGTTCTGAGGGAGCGCTGCACTGTCAGATGTGCCGTCTACTGGATGAGATGTTAAACTGAGGCCCTGTCTGCCCTCTTATGTAAACATAAAAGATTCTATGGCTCTATTCCAGAGAGGAGCAGGGGAGTTCTCCCTGGTGTCATAGCCAATATTTTTCCTTCAACTAACATCGCTAAAATAGATGATCTGGTCATCATTACATTGCTGTTTGTGGGAGCTTGCTGTGCTCAATTTGGCTGCCGCGTTTCCTACATTACAACAGTGACTACACTCCAAAAGTATATAATTAGCGTTGGGACATCCTGAGGTTGTGAAAGGCGCTATATAAATGCAAGGCTTTATTTCTTTTCTAAGGATGTAATCAAGAACATAACCAATCAATTGTCTCTCTTGTTTTAGCCTGCAGGACTGTGGTGGGTGCCACACAGCCACACAATCAACGTGAGAGGAGGAGTCATGACAACCTTCATAGGTGGGGACTATGACAATCTGGGGTTTGTTTTGTAAAGTTCATGACTTTCTTGCTTTGAGTTACTTTTACCCCTCCCCATTGTGTCTCCTCCCCATGTTGGCACCATCCCTACCCAAGACCTACCCCTCATTTCCCCCCCCTCCCCCTCCACCCAGGGCACCGGCATTAATTCTCCATGAAAAGCTGCCCTTTGGAAGATGTGCGAGTAGTCCATGGTGATTTCCCATGGTAAAGGTTTAGCACCAGGATGCTAGTCTAACCAAGAATGGGGTGTGGCTCGAGGAACCCAAGAGATTCGGGAACGAATAAATCAAAACCAGAAAGTGGGGCAGGGGAGAATGATTCATAAAGTAAGAAAGAACTTGCATTTATATAGCACTTTTCACGATCTCAGGACCTCCCAATGCACTTTACAGCCAATGAAGTACCTTTAAAAGTGTAGTCACAATGCTGCTGCGTTCTTAAAGAGTTAAACTTAATCTTTTTTTTAAAAAAAAAGCAAAGTTCACACATAAATCGTGGACACCTGGGCAAAATACCAAAGGACTCCAGCAGGAAGTCAACATGTTGGGGGAGCGGGAGGAGAAAATAAAATGAAATTATAAAAATAATAGATAAATGTGTTTACTTCTTATCAGTAGTTAAGCAACGCTTTGCTATTTGATAAGCTGCATGATTAATCGGAAAGTAATTTAGATATGAACGTCTTTAATCAGCAAACAGATTAACAGAACAAGTATCAAGAGCAGAGCTGACAGAGAGGGTGATAGGGGCAAATCGATAGTTTCTGATAGCAGTGGTTCATCACTGTCTGTGTGTATGTGTGTGTGTGTATCTGTCAGTCAGTGTGTGTTTGTGTGTGTGCCTCTTGTACATAATTCATACAGGCAGGCACCAATTCAACGGGTCACCTCGGTCCAATCCTATTCCCCAGGCATGTCCCCTGTCATCAGACACTGTGTGGTGACACTTTGCATGGCTCTGAGCCCTGTTGTTGTCATTAGCGTTAATCTAATTGGACAGAGGTGCCAATTGGTGCTTTCAGCCATTCTCTCCAGCGCTGGTCAATAACAGACACAGCTTTGGAAAGACCCTGCAAGCCATTAAAGCCCAACGATGCAAAAGGTTGGTGACTAATTTAATCAGACGGATAAAAGGATGTTGCACAGATGGTGGTCGATGAGGTCAGTAAGATTGCAACATGAAAGCGGGAATTGGTAGCAATGAGCAGACAGCTTTACTTGGGATTCTGTGTTTAATGAAACCAGGTTGCTCCAAACTAGAAAGCCAGGATGTTTTGAATCCCACTTCATCAAACTCGCAACCATCTTGTTTGTCATTGTTTTCCCTCCCAAATTTTAACGATGACTTTGCCATCCCTCCATGTCAGGTTTTAAATTTAATTTGCTTCCTCGCCATGTCACGCTTGAAATTCATTTTGCTCCCTTCCCTCTCCATTTCGTGCTTTATTCCCCCCGTAGAATCATAGAATGAATCATAGAATGGTTACAGCACAGAAGAAGGCTATTCTGTCCGACGAGCCTGTGCCGGCTCTCTGCAAGAGCACTTCAGCTGGTCCCACTCCTCCGCCCTTCCCTGCAGTCCTGCAAATGTTTTCCTTCAGGTACTTATCCAATTCCCTTTTGAAAGCCACAATTAAGTCTGCCTTCACCACCCTTTCAGGCCGTGCATTCCAGATCCTAACCACTCGCTGCACAAAAAAGCTTTTCCTCATGTCGCCTGGAGGACAGGCAAGCAATCTGCTTTCAGGCCTCTGCATGGCCCTTCTCTAACATTGGGTACGGGCAACATATAATGGCTCGGTCCATAGTGGTTTCCACTCTCAATTTATTTTCCCTCCTTAATATTCTCCCAACTAAATATTGGGAAGACCAATGCCATCGTCTTCAATCCGTGCCACAAAATCCATTCCCATGCCACTGACTCTTTCCCTCTCACTGGCAGCTGTCTGAGTCTGAACCAGACTGTTTGCAAACTTGGTGTCATCTTTGACCCCGAGATGAGCTTCTGATGACATAGACACGCAATCACTAAGACTGTCTATTTCCACTTCTGTAACATCGCCTGACTCCACCCCTTGCCTTAGTTCATCTGCTGCTGAAACCCTTAGCCATGCCTTTGTTACCTCTAGACTTGGCTATTCCAACAAACTCTTGGCTTGCCTCCCAACTTTCTACATTCCGTAAACTTGAAGTTGTCCAAAACTCTGCTGCCCGTGCCCTAACTCGCACCAAGTCCCATTCACCCAGCACCCCTGTGTTCGCTAACCTACATTAGCTCCCGGTTAAGAAATGCCTTGATTTTAAAATTTTCATCCTTGATTTCAAATCCCTCCATGGCCTTGCCCCTCCCCATCTCTGTAATGTCCTATAACTCTGAGATAACTGCGCTCCTCCAATTCTAACCTCTTGATCATCCCCCATTTTAATCGCTCAACCATTGGTAGTCATGCTTTCAGCTGCCAAGGCCCTAAACTTTGTAATTTCCTCCCTAAACCTCTCCGTCTCTCGATCTCCTTTAAGACGCTCCATAAGAACATAAGAAATAGGAGCAGGAGTAGGCTCAACGGCCCATCGAGCCTGCTCTGCCATTCAATAAGATCATGCCTCAACTCATCTCCACTTTGCTGCCCGATCTTCTGCCCCAATATCTCCTTTGGTGGCTCGGTGTCAAATTTAGTGTTATGACACTCCTCTGAAGCACCTGTGGACGTTTTACTACATTAAAGGTGCTACATAAATGCAAGTTGCTTTTGTTGTTACAACAAACCTATTGCTCAGTATCTCATTTGATCCCTTCCCCCAGAGTGCATGTGGAAAACAGATCAGGAAGTCGTTGATCAGGTTATCGTCACAGGGGAAGGAATGGGAATGGAAACCTTCACATTATCATTCTGCAGCACGGTGACTTTTTGGCACTGAACGTCGATATTTCTGATGCAGCCAATCTCCTGTAAGTCAACTATGAGCGATCAATTGTGCTCCAGTTAATTGCTTAATAATTGCTGCTTTCTGGAGGTATAAACAGGTGCACTTTAGCGTCCAGAGTGGCCCAAGTGGTAGAGTTTATCTCCCAGATAAGCTACAAGATTTGGCCCTGTTGGAGCAGTGTTGGAAAGGTCTGAGGGCTGTGCTGAGATAAGATGTGATGCAAACTCCTCTTGGTGGGCCCTCCGTCTGTTGCAAGGCAGAGATTTTATAGGCTTCACTACAATTATCAGAGCACGCGGCGACTTTATTTTCCAATTACAACCTCATTATTCACTGGAAAAGTGTCACTTTTTAGACACACGTGGTGTCACCCTCTTTATCCCCCGTTAAACTCTTCCCTTTTCTGTACATTCACTGTTGTTGTTGTCAGTGCTGGCTTCACATCATCAAACTACACCAAATGGTTCATTTCCTTTCACAACCTTCAAGAGGTTTTCAGATGAAGCCAGCAGATGCCTCTTTCCTGACAATGTGTGAAGAGAGCGTGCTCTCTATAATAACTCCTCCGTTCCTCATGAAATCCAGCAATTTTCAGTGTGTCCGTCCACATAAGTCAGCCAACAATGTCATGGAAATCAGGCAGACAACCTGTAAAGAATAGGTTTGCGAATCTTGGTGCTTTCTGGATACCCTCTATTAATGAGCCGTTGTTAAGACTCCAGAGGCTGAGGGGGAATGGGGATAAACGTTCAAACATTTCTATTGGTAGGGCTTGTCTGTGTGTTTGTGGATCAATGGAGGTCATCTTAACCACTGCCGATTTCAGATCGACTGCTTATTATACCACTCTGTGGCTCAGTGGGTAGCACACTTGCCTCTGAGTCAGAAGGTTGTGGATTCAAGTCCCATTCCAGGGACATGAGCACATAAAATCTAGGCTGACACTCCAGTGCAGTGCTGAGGGAGTGCTGCACTGCCTGAGGTGCCATCTTTAGGATGAGACATTAAACTGAGGTCCCGTCTGCTCTCAGGTGGATGTAGAGGATCCCATGGCACTATTTTGAAGAAGAGCAGGGGAGTTATCCCCAGTGTCCTGGCCAATATTTATCCCTTAACCAACATCATTAAAACATATTATCTGGTCATTATCACATTGCTGTTTGCGGGAGCTTGCTGTGCTCAAATTGGTTGCCGCGATTGCAACAGTGACTACACTCTAAAAAGTACTTCATTGGCTGTAAAGTGCTTTGTGATATCCGGTGATCGTGAAAGGCGCTATATAAATGCAAGTCTTTCTTCCAATTTTACTTTACACTGACTTCAATAGAAAGGAAAATCAGGCGAGCTGTATAATGGGTGATCGCTCTGTTAGTACTCGTTTTACATGATCACCAAAAGTTAAAATTACTTTCAGTGTCTCTGTGTTGATGTCCTGTTTATGTGGACGCCTGGTGTGTGCCTGTTTTTGTCGATCATATCTGTCTGCACATTTGTTCTATTATCTCAAAATGTCCATGTGTTTACCTTAGTGAGCCCTGTATGGTCTTGTAGATGCCTTCATGTGTGTTTGTATGTAGCCTATATGCCTCTGTCTGTATTTGCTTTAGTGCATGCATGCGTGTTTACATATATGTGTGTGTGTACATCTTCCCATACGTGTGCTGGTGTGTGCATATTCCTGACTATGGTTGTGGAGCTGTGTTTGTGTATGCTTTTTTTTCATTCATTCGCAGGATGTGGGTGTCGCTGGCAATGCCAACATTTATTGCCCATCCCTAATTGCCCTCGAGCAGGTGGTGGTGAGCCATCTTATACAACTGAGTGGCTAGGCCATTTCAGAGGGCAGTTAAGAGTCAACCACATTGTTGTGGGTCTGGAGTCACATATAGGCCAGACCAGGTAAAGACAATAGATTTCCTTCCCTAAAGGACATTAGTGAACCAGATGGATTTTTACGACAATCATGGTCACCATTACTGTTACTAACTTTTTAAAATTCCAGGTTTATTTATTTAACTGAATTCCCCAGCTGCCCTGGCGGGATTTAGAACTCACATCTGGGGACCATTAGTCCAGGCCTCTGGATTACTAGTCCTGTAACATAACCACAATGCTACCGTACCCCTAACTGTGTATTGTGTGTCTATGCTTGGGTATCTTTACATGTACCTATCTGTGGATGTGTATCTGTGGTCATATGTATGCACGTGTGTGTGTGTGTGTGTTTGGCCTGCGTGTCCTTGCTGCCTGCTCAGGAGAGCAAGTTAAAATTCAGATGTTGCGATATTGTCGGCTTTCGGACAAGTAAGAGTCAGGGCGATTTTAACTGCCTAACCGCCAGGTTTCTGCTGAGCGAGTTGGGTTTACAGCGTCCCCCACATCCTTCTGTGTGTGTGTGTGTGTTTGGGCAATGTTTAATACTGGGGTTTATGTTTCCAGCAACGTGACTGTCTGGCTGACTAAAGGATCAAGGCTGTGATTCTCCAGTCTACGGCGCACTGACTGCCCATGGTAGTGCTCGCAATGCCATTACAAGTGCGCTCATTTCATTACTCTTGAGATCTCAGCACCTGTTCCAAATATGATACAAAATGCCTTTTTTTGGGTGGGAGGGGAGGGGGGGAAAAAGATAAAAAGGCCAGATGGAAAAACTGTCTTGAAGAAAAAAAATGTAAGAGCTCTTGGCAGTAATCCGAGGTTTAAGGAGCAGTTTTGTATCAAGCTGTTGAGTTCAACAGGAGATAATAGCCAAAGTGTTTAGAATCATTACATATCTCTTTGCAAGGAAAATAGCGCTAGTCACAGGTTTATAAATCGGCGGCATCAGCAATCTCATCAAAATACACCAGTATAACTCATTCCGAATAATCCTGAAATACACCAAGGGGGCAAAATTCATTATCACACCGTTTGGGGGCAGTAACTTTTGAAAGCTGGGAAACTTTAGCACCAGGTGCTACTGCTTCCCGACTTTCAAAGAATTGGATTTCGTGCTCCAGGAAGGAAGTGGAACGCTAAATCAAAGGCTCCACTTCCTTCTTGGAGCGCTAAAGCACACAGGCGGGGCGGAGATTCAGCAGCATTGCATACTGGGCCGTGCAGTGCTGCCGCATTCAAAGGGCCCGTCCCTCCCTTAAAGGGAAGGGCCTTCCCTGCAGGCTCTGCAATTTAAAAATCACCTACCTGGACCACCAGGGGAGTAGCGAACCTGTGCAATCAACCTAGCACTCAAGCAGAGTGCCGGGCAGAACGATGGCGGGCAGGATCCCGCGAAGCAAACGGCAACAACAAAGGTAAGTTTTTATTTACTTACCTCGGCCGCCTTTAATCATCGTCTGGCCGCCCGATCCACGCCTCCTGCAGTTGTCGGTGTTTTCGCCTGGCGCTGCTGCAGGGGGCGAAAGTGATTTTCGGGTCCGGGGGTGGGGGGGCGGCTAGGGGATGACGCGCACAGCGATGACATCACGATCTCCTGGTGCAGAAGAGCAGGAGATCAGGGCACAATGCTGTAGCGCCGTCGCTAAACTCCCGTCCAATATGGCGGGATGTCAGGCCTGAGCCGCTAACGGGACGAGCAAATGCTCCCAATTTTTCCCCACAAGTCTACTCAAATCCACCAACGTAACTCACTGAACACACGAGCAGACACACAGTAATGCTCTGTTAAACTTACCACACCAGCATAATTCGCCAAAATGGCCCAAAGATACCAAAATACGACAGAAAACTCACTAAAATACACCAGTAGACCTCATCAAAATACATCAATTTAGCTTACCAAAGTATGCCAGAAGTCACCAAAATACACAGCAGGATACATTGGTAAAATTCCCAATTGCTAATGACGTTTATTTTTATATAAATTGGGGACCATAGCACTTGAAATCTCCAATTGTTGACATAGTATCAATACAACAAAAGTTACTTGCATTTATATAGCACCTTTCACGGAATAAAACGTCCCAAGGAGCTTCCCAGGAATCAAACAAACAAATTGACACTCAGTCAAAGAAGGAAGTATGAAGATGTTAGGACAGGTGACTAAAAGGTTCTTAAAGGAGGAGAGAGAGGTGAAGAGGTTTAGGGGGGGAATTCTAAAGCTTGGGGCCCAGATGGCTGAGCCACCATGTAGAGTGCGGGATGTAAAAGAAGCCGAGTTGGATGAACGCAGAGTTCTTTGAAGGTTATAGGGCTGGAGGAGGTTACAGAGACCAGGAGGGGATTTGTACACAAGGAGGAGAATTTTAAAGGCGTGGGTGGACCAGGAGTCAATGTAGATCAGTGAGCACAGGATGACGAGTGAGTTGGATATGGTGTGGATTAGGATATGGGCTGCAGGGTTCGGGATGAGCTCAGGTTTATGAGAGGTGAAAGCTGGGAGGCTATTCATAAAAGCACTGGAATAGTAGACATGATTTAGTGGCCAGCATTAATAGGATCTACCTGTTCAAGCTTTGCAGATCTGCTCACTACAACTTTATATCAGATTCACGGAGGTCACTCCTTCAACAACATATTTAATTAAATGCTCACAACAGACCAGGTTGTCAAAAAGTCATTAATCAGTTTAAGCTGAAGGCCATTGGGATACCCAATTATTGCTGAGATTCGGAACAATGCACCATCCTAAGTGCAACACATAGAACTCCTATTTAATCAGTACAGCAAGAAAATAAGTTTAAAATAAATAATCGTAAAGTTTTAACGCTGTAACACAATCGTAAGGAATTTTAGCGTCCCGATCATTATCTCCTTGCCCTTTGCCTTCCATTTTCTCATTACCTGGCCATTGTTCGTTTTCTCCACAGAACTATTTCATCTTTACAATTTGCAAAATATTCTTCCGAGACTCGCTGTGCATTCACAAAGCAACATTTGTCAACGGCGGTGTCTCGTTGAAATCAGAAATCAGACGAAGGTTGTCATCACGTCCCAAACATTCACAGGCCTTATCTGCGAAAACAATCTTTGGCTTTTCATTCAGTTGAACAGTGGCAAAAAGTATCTTCAAGGCCCGACTGCACAATAGCGCATTCCTCAGTGGCTCTTGCTTAGGATAGCCAATGTCAGCCATGGTCCAAATCACACAACATAAATTGCTCACAAGATCATTACGGATGAGAAAGGCCATTTGGCCCATTGTATTTCATCCATCCAGAGGTCCTAACATCCGCCCCATTGTAGCATCCATTTCTTAAATGTTTCCAGGGGCTTTGCCTCTGCTATTCTATCTGGAGGTGCAATGTATTTGCTACATGGGTTCTTTGCTTCAGCATTCATAGCAATATATTGCTATTCAGAACTAGTTGGTTTATTAACAAAGGTTTAACAACCACATTCCCAGTTCATCCACGATGAGGTTTATTCCACACATTAATCACTCCTGATATCAGTGCGAAAATTGCCTTTTACTAGTTTGCATCTGTGTCCTCTAGTTCTATTCCTGCAGTTTACTTTGACGTAACATTCCAGTTTAACTTTTTTCTATGCCCATGACAAGCTTATATACAAGAAGCTCACCTCTCGTTTGCCTCTTTTCTAAGCAGAAAAGCACATCAAGCCTAGAAATTGGATCGCTCCACGCCTGTTTTACATGTGCAACATGGGCATGCTTGGGTCCAATATGATGGGCGTCATGTGTGCGTTTATTCACCCACTCCACCACCGGCACACCATATTATAAAAAGGATGCAGAGGCACTGGAGAGGGTGCAGAGAAGATTTACAAGGATGATACTAGAAATGCGAGGGTATACATATCAGGAAAGAATGAACAGGCTGGGTCTCTTTTCTCTTGAAAAGAGAAGGCTGAGGGGTGGTCTTTAAAATTACGAAAGGTTTTGATTGCGTGGATGCAGAGAGGGTGTTGCCACTTGTGGTGAAGAGCAAAACTAGAGGCCATCGATATAAGATAGTCACCAGGAAATCAAATAGGGAATTCAGAAGAAACTTCTTTACCCAGAGAGTGGTGAGAATGTGGGAGTGATTGAAATGAATAGTATAGATGCATTTAAGGAGCGGTTAGATAATCCTATGAAAGAGAAGGGAATAGAGGGTTATGCTGATGAAGAAAGATGAGAGGAGGCTCGAGTGGAGCATAAACACTGGCAGAGTCTGGTTAGGCCGAATGGTTTGTTTCTGTACTCATCACTGGCAGTCCCTCGGAATCAAGGAAGACTTGCTTCCACTCTTAAAATGAGTTCTTAGGTGGCTGAACAGTCCAATACGAGAACCACAGTCCCTGTCACAGGTGGGATATACAGTTGTTGAGGGAAAGGGTGGGTGGGACAGGTTTGCCGCACGCTCTTTCCGTTGCCTGCGCTTGATTTCTGTATGCTCTCGGCGATGAGACTCGAGGTGCTCAGCGCCCTCCCGGATGCACTTCCTCCACTTAGGGCGGTCTTTGGCCAGGGACTCCCAGGAGTCAGTGGGGATGTTGTACTTTTTCAGGGAGCCTTTGAGACTGTAATTGTAACATTTCCTCTGCCCAAGTTTGGCTCGTTTGCTGTGAAGGAGTTCCGAGTAGAGCGCTTGCTTTGGGAGTCTCGTGTCTGGCATGCGAACGATGTGGCCTGCCCAGCGAAGCTGATTAAGTGTGATCAGTGCTTCAATGCTGGGGATGTTGGCCTGGTCGAGGACGCTAATGTCGGTGCGTCTGTCCTCCCAGGGGATTTGTAGGATCTTGCGGAGATATCGTTGGTGGAATTTCTCCAGTGACTTGAGGTGTCTACTGTACTGTACTGTATATCCTATGTAATCTCTATGTAAACCATGGCTGCAGTGTGTACCATCTACAAGATGCACTGCAACAACTGGCCAAGGCTTCTGCGACAGCACCTCTCAAACCCGCGACCTCTACCTCCTAGAAGAACATGGGCAGCAGGCGCATGGGAACACATCACCTCCAAGTTCCCCTCTAAGTTACACACCATCCTGACTTGGAAATATATCACCGTTCCTTCATCGTTGTGGGTCAAAATCCTGAAGCTCCCTCCCTAACAGCACTGTGGGAGTACCTTCACCACACGGGCTGCAGCGGTTCAAGGCAGCGGCTCACCACCACCTTCTCAAGGGCAATTAGGGATGGGCAATAAATGCTGGCCTTGCCAGCGACGCTCACATCCCAGGAATAAATAAATAATACAAAAACACAAAATTAGTGACTGCACCAGATGATTATAAGGAGTTAAACTGAATAGTGCCATTTACTTTCAAGCCTTTTGTGGTATTCCTGACTAATCGCGAGAATACGTTAACACCCTCTGGGAAGATACTTCCAACGAGTGGAGAGGTGCAAGAGTTGCTTCCTCGGAGGAAGCTGGGAAAACCACGGCAACTGAGGTTGCTATCATGCACAGGTGCATCCATTGGGTATTTTCTTCAGGCTTGGGTGCATCTATCTTCACTCTCCTCCAAACCTCAGTATCACCTGGTATATCCCCCTCGCCCAACTCTGTCTTTATGTGTTTGCACTTCTGCTGCCATGTATCTGCAAGTAGATAGGTTACAACAGCAACAACCTTTATTTATATAGCGCCTTTAACGTAGTAAAACATCCCAAGGTGCTTCACAGCAGTTTTACAAGACAAAATTTGACACCGAGCCACATAAGAAATTACGGCAGATGACCAAAAGCTTGGTTAAAGGGGTAGGTTTTAAGGAGTGTCTTTGCAGAGGATTAAGATGTCTACCCAGCTTCCTGATTGAGGAATGACTGTGAGAGTCAGCAGGAGGAGACATAATGAGAAGACATAAGAGGGAAGAAAAATAGCTAATAAATAGGGGTAGGGAGAAATAATAATTTTAAATACTGAATGCGGTCTTGCTGGGTGATTCAACAGCATGTTATTTTGCCTGGAGGTGGGGACATGGTGGGTGATGGAAGGAGGAATTGCCCTGCAGGTAATTGCATGCTCAGCCGCAGCGCAACTATTAATGAAATGCAGTAAAAAATAGTTAATTATAAAAACTGACAGACTCATTTCATCAAAACTCACTTGTAAACCCTCTCTAGCTAAGACCAGTGATGGATTCCTTGGCTAGACTGCTCAGTGCCAGATGCTGAATAAATACTCTGTGCTGTTGGTACAGGGGCAGGGCCGTACCAGACAGCCAACGCTGTGATTTATAGCGCAATAATCGACACACTTAATGAGGCACTTACATGCTCACGACCCACCTGGACTCAATCACTCCTGAAATGTTACATTACTGTCACTGTCGGGAGAATTTCTACAAGGATCCTGACAATAACCCAGAACGAACAAGTTAATAAAATGGGATTTTGGAATTCCTCTCTTGAAAACGAACAGAAAAATACACGTTTCTGGAGAGTAACAGTCCTTCTTTCATACACCAACTCTGCCCCCCTTCCCCCAACCCCTTTCCCAACATAGTCTGCTTCTCTTAATTCAAAGTTGTTTAATTTAAATGATCTGAATGTTCAAATATTTTTGCAGAATTCCCATTTGGCTGTGGTTTTTACATTGTCATAATATCAGATAATCCAACCATTTTTTTTTTAAAGAGCAGAATTTCAGTAGATTATACTCAATCCTGCCCAATCTGCTAGGAAAACACCAGATGACCATCAGCTACATGACTTAAGGTCCCGGGCTGCAGCTGTCGATTCTTACAAGGTTCCCAGGCCATGATTAGATATTTGCACAAGGTTTTCCACATGCTTTTCCCGTGCACCCTCGTGCGTGAAAAAAGACAGCAGGAAATAACTGGAAGCGACTAATACTCGGATTGTCCTGTGGCTGGTATCAGATCCAGCTGCTTTTTCCAATGGTAGGTAACCTGTCGTCTGCCTGGCATCCCATTTCCCAGGGGGCACCTACACGAGTGCCAATGGGTTTTACCAGTTACCTGAGAATAATATTAAACCAATTGGGACAAAGACTCTCTACTTCTTAAATTCTATCAAAAAAACATTGTACAAATTTGGGGGGAGAATTGTAATCAGCCATGATCTTATTGGATAGCGGAGCAGGCTCGAGGGGCCAAGTGGCCTAAACCTGCTCCTAATTTTTATGTTCTTATGTAACCCAGCCAGTGGGAAATTTGATGGGATCAGATCTCCTAATATCATCTTCTCTGGCCTTGTGTCAATTTTTGACATCATGTTTTTGTGAAGGGCCTTGGGGTGTTTTTCTACACTAAACTGTCATATAATTAATTGCATGTTGTTTACGTTTATATAGTGTCTTTCATGATGTTCCAAATCGCTTAACCGGCAGTGAATGACTCTTGAAGTCTAGCCAACTATTTTTTTGGGGCAGCCAATTTGCGCACAACATGGTTCCACAAAACATCAATGAGACAAGTGACCAGTTAGTTGGTTTTGTCATTGTTTGTTAAGGGATAAATATTGGACAGAACGCTAGGAGAACTCCCATATGCTCTACTTCAAATAGTGCCATGGCATCTTTTATGTCCATCAAAACAGGCAGTTCATTTAACATTTCATCGAAAAGAAGGCATCTCTGACAATACGGCACTTTCTCAGTATTGCGCTCCTAGGGCATCACAGTAGATAATGGGAGAAACAGTTTCCACTGACAGGAGGGTCAGTAACCAGAGGACATAGATTTAAGATAATTGGCAAAAAAGGCAGGGAGCAGGTGAGGAGAAATATCTTTCCCCAGCGAGTTATGATGATCTGGAATGCACAACCTGAAAGGATGGTGGAAGTGGATTCAACAGTAAATTTCAAATGGGAATTGGATATATACTTAAAAAGTAACATTTTGCAGGGCTATGGGGAAAGAGCAGGGGAGTGGGACTAATTGATAACTCTTTCAGAGAGCCGGCACAGGCACGATGGACCCAATGGCCTCCTATTGTGTTGTATGATTCTAAGATTCTCCTGAGGTTGACCAAATTCCTAAATTACCAGTGTCAGCTGTGGCTCAGTGGGCAGCACTCTTTCCTCTGAGTCAGAAGGTTATGGGTTCAAGTGGACTTGAGCACAAAAAAATCTGGGCTGGCACTTCACACTATTGCAGATGCCGTCTTTCAAATGAGACGTTAAACCGAGACCCTGTCTGTCCTCTCAGTGAACGTAAAAGATTCCACGGCACTGTTCTGAAGAAGAGCAGGGGAGTTATCCCTGGTGTCCGGGCCAATATTTATCCCTCAATCAACATAGCAAAAAAAATGGATTATTTGGTCATTATCACATTGCTATTTGTGGGAGCTTGCTTGTGCACAAATTGGCTGCCATGTTTCCTACATTACAACAGTGACTACTTTCCAATAGTACTACATTGGCTCTAAAGCACTTTTGAGATGTCCTGTGGTTGTGAAAGGTGCTATATAAATCCAAGTCTTTCTTTTATTACTCATTGTGCAGACTCATCCATGGGTGAGCTACTGGATCTGTACACTCACTCAGAGAGCCTGCAGGAGGAGATGGGAGAAGACTGGCAGAGGACATTTTTATTGTACCCTTGGTGCGTTCTCTCTGAGTCACTGCGAGAAGATGTTCAGAGAATTCTGAGAGACGGAACTTGGCCAAAATTAAGATTGAAAAGAAAACAGCCAAGGTTGCATCAAAACAGCTTAAAAATCTTAAATTCATCGGGGATACCTTCTGGGCTTCTTCAAAGTGTAATTAATTCCTGAATTGTGGATCCATTCCAAAAGCTGTCAGGAAAGACATTCTACCTGAACAAAATGGGATTATGACTATATAAAGGTTAAGGTCCTTGCATTTATGTAGTGCTCCATCACATCAAACCACCTCAATGTAAGAATTCCTTTTTTGGGGGTGGGGGCTGACTGATCTCATGTAGATCCTTACAATGTTTCACTGGTATATGTTTAATTAAGTACAGAGCCCATTGATCATTTTCTTCCACACCATTGCTGTGCCTCTCCCATTGAGATTAATGAGAAATAGGCTCGACACAAAGAGGTTATTGAGAGGTCTTTCCTCATTCCCTCCTGTTCTTTAGCTTCTCCTGCGCTAAAAAAAAATATTTGAGTGGTTTATAAAAAAAAAAGCAAGAACAGAAAGAAGAGTGTGCTTAAACTATGTGGCTGGAAGGCTGGCGAGTCACTGAGGGAGGGGGACAAGAAATGGCCCCGTCTCAGCGTAAAATAATTTATTTTCAGGAAAATAGCAATACGCCTTCCCAGTGACGGGGAGCGCTGCAGTCAAGTGAGGTAACAGACCCTGGGAACAGCTGCTGACGTTGAAAGGAATACAGCCTTTCATCAGTGCTAGTTATTCATAAAGGTGGAGTCGGACATGATTTACCACCTTCCTGCTGGTTGTAAAGGTTGTGGCTGTATACTTAAGATAAGGTCACCTTTGTCTATTGGTGATAGCCACTTGGTACAGTGGACATTAACCCTCACTGGCCCATATGTGGTTTAGGGTAGAAATGACTGTCAGTGATGTTTATGCAGAATACCTTAATACACTCTCATTAAGTTCCTTTCTATGCTATTTTAACGATGGCAAAATCTATTCTGATTAAAGAGGAAATTAATACAATAGTAAGGAAGGACATTAGCTTGGATGATGTGGAATCGGTATGGGTGGAGCTACGGAATACCAAAGGGTAGAAAATGCTAGTGGGAGTGTGTACAGACCTCCAAACAGTAGTAGTGAGGTTGGGGACAGCATCAAACAAGAAATTAGGGATGTGTGCAATAAAGGTACAGCAGTTATCGTGGGCGACTTCAATCTACATATTGATTGGGCTAACCAAACTGGTAGCAATGCGGTGGAGGAGGATTTCCTGGAGCGTATTAGGGATGGTTTTCTAGACCAATGTCGAGGAACCAACTAGAGGGCTGGCCATCCTAGACTGGGTGATGTGTAATGAGAAGGGACTAATTAGCAATCTTATTGTGCGAGGCCCCTTGGGGAAGAGTGATCATGATAAGGTAGAATTCTTTATTAAGATGGAGAGTGACACAGTTAATTCAGAGACTAGGGTACTGAACTTAAGGAAAGGTAACTTTGATGGTATGAGTCGTGAATTGGCTAGAATAGACTGGTGAGTGACACTTAAAGGGTTGATGGTGGATAGGCAATGGCAAACATTTAAAGATCACATGGATGAACTTCAACAATTGTACATCCCTGTCTGGAGTAAAAATAAAATGGGGAAGTTGGCTCAGCCGTGGCTAACAAAGGAAATTAAGGAGAGTATTAAATCCAAGGAAGAGGCATATAAATTGGCCAGAAAAAGCAGCAAACCTGAGGACTGGGAGAATTATATAATTCAGCAGAGGAGGACAAAGGGTTTAATTAGGAGGGGGAAAATAGAATATGAGAGGAAGCTTGCTGGGAACATAAAAACTGACTGCAAAAGCATCTATAGATATGTGAAGAGAAAAAGATTAGTGAAGCCAAACGTAGGTCCCTTGCAGTCAGATTCAGTTGAAATTATAATGGGGAACAAAGAAATGGCGGACCAGTTAAACAAATACTTTGGTTCTGTCTTCACGAAGGAAGACACAAATAACCTTCCGGAAATACTAGGGGACTGAAGGTCTAGTGAGAAGGAGGAACTGAAGGAAATCCTTATTAGGCGGGAAATTGTCTTAGGGAAATTGATGGGATTGAATACCAATAAATCCCCAGGTCCTGATAGTCTGCATCCCAGAGTACTTAAGGAAGTGGCCCTAGAAATAGTGGATGCATTGGTGATCATTTTCCAACAGTCTATCGACTCAGGATCAGTTCCTAAGGACTGGAGGGCAGCTAATATAACACCACTTTTTAAGAAAGAAGGAAGAGAGAAAACGGATAATTATAAACTGGTTAGCCTGACATCAGTAGTGGGGAAAATGTTGGAATCAATTATTAAAGATGAAATAGCAGCGCATTTGGAAAGCAGTGACAGGATCGTTCCAAGTCAGCATGGACTTATGAAAGGGAAATTCTGCTTGATAAATCTTCTAAAATTTTTTGAGGATGTAACTGGCCGAGTGGACAAGGGAGAACCAGTGGATGTGGTGTATTTGGACTTTCAAAAGGCTTTTGACAAGGTCCCACACAAGAGATTGGTGTGCAAAATTAAAGCACATGGTATTGAGAATAATATACTGACGTGGATAGAGAACTGGTTGGCGGACAGGAAGCAGAGAGTCGGGATAAACGGATCCTTTTCAGAATGACAGGCAGTGACTAGTGGGGTGCTGCAGGGCTCAGTGCTGGGACCCCAGCTATTTACAATATACATTCATTAATGATTTAGATGAAGAAATTGAGTGTAATATCTCCAAGTTTGCAGATGACACTAAGCTGGGTGGTGGTGTGAGCTGTGAGGAGGGTGCTAAGAGGCTACAGGGTGACTTGGACAGGTTAGGAGAGTGGGCAAACGCATGGCAGATGCAGTATAATGTGGATAAATGTGAGGTTATCCACTTTGGTGGCAAAAACAAGAAGGCAGAATATTATCTGAATGGCAGCAGATTAGGAAAAGGGGAGTTGCAACGAGACCTGGGTGTCATGGTACATCAGTCATTGAAAGTTGACATGCAGGTACAGCAGGCGGTGAAGAAGGCAAACAAAATTGTATGTTGGCCTTCATAGCTAGGGGATTTGAGTATAGGAGCAGGGAGGTCTTGCTGCAGTTGGTGAGGCCTCATCTGGAATATTGTGTTCAGTTTTGGTCTCCTAATCTGAGGAAGGACATTCTTGCTATTGAGGGAGTGCAGCGAAGGTTCACCAGACTGATTCCCGGGATGGCAGGACTGACATATGAGGAGAGACTGGATCGACTGGGCCTGTATTCACTGAAGTTTAGAAGGATGACAGGGGATCTCATAGAAACATATAAAATTCTGATGGGCTGGACAGATTAGATGCAGGAAGAATGTTCCCGATGTTGGGGAAGTCCAGAACCAGGGGACATAGCCTAAGGATAAGGGGTAAGCCACTTAGGACTGAGATGAGGAGAAACTTCTTCACTCAGAGAGTTGTTAACCTATGGAATTCCCTACCGCAGAGAGTTGTTGATGCCAGTTCATTGGATATATTCAAGAGGGAGTTAGCTGTGGCCCTTACGGCTAAAGGGGTCAAGGGGTATGGAGAGAAGGCAGGAAGGTGGTACTGAGGTGAATGATCAGTCATGATCTTATTGAATGGTGGTGCAGGCTCGAAGGGCCGAATGGCCTATTCCTGCACCTATTTTCTATGTTTCTATGTCTGAAATAATTAGGATAATGCCTCAGTTAACATAATGGAGAGAAATTTAAAACGAGCACATTAAAGGAGTGTACATGGAATTACATAGAATCTTCAGCATAGAAACAGGCCCAACTGGTCCATGCCGGTGCTTATGCTTCACACGTGTCTCCTCCCACCCCTCTTCATCTAACCCTATCACCATATCCTTCTATTCTTTTCTCCCTCGTGTTGATCTAGCTTTCCCTTAAACACATCTATGCTATTCTCCACAACTACTCAACATCCACATCCTCACCACTCTCTGGGTAAAAAGAAACACAGACTTGAATTTATATAGCGCCTTTCATGACCACTGGGCGTCTCAAAGTGATTTACAGCCAATTAAGTACGTTTTGGAGTGTAGTCACTGTTGTAATGTGGGAAACACGGCAGCCAACTTGCGCACAAGCAAGCTTGCACAAACAGCAATGTGATAATGACAAGATAACTCCCCTGCTCTTCTTCGAAATAGTGCCATGGGATCTTTTACGCCCACTTGCGAGCGCAGACGGGGCCTCGGTTTAACATCTCATCCAAAAGGTGGCACCTCCGACAGTGCAGCACTCCCTCAGCACTGCATTGGAGTGTCAGCCTAGAGTTTTTGTGCTCAAGTCCCTGGAGTGGGACTTGGACCCACAACTTTCTGTCTCAGAGGCGAGAGTGCTACCCACTGAGCCACAGCTGACACTACAAAGAAGTTTCTTCTGAATTCCCTATTGAATTAATTAGTGACTATCTTATATTTATGGACCCTGGTACTAGTCTTCCCCACAATAGCAGCCTCAATGGCAATTTCTACTCTCTCTTCCCAGAATGAGATCCCTGCTCTGACTACATAAAAAAATGTGAATTTAGAAATGAGGAGGGCCATTTTGCTCATCCAACCATCCGGGTCAGGGGTGCACACACTGGTCATTCTATATTTCCTACCACAAATCCAAGCCCATTCTACTTCCTGCTGAATCAGAAATCTGTCTGATTCCATCTTGAATCTTTAACTAAACCCACATTCACTGCACTAGACAGCTCCATTGCATATGTTAATAGCTCAAATTGAGAATAAACTATTCCTTAAATTAGATTTAGTTCATGGATTCCTCAGCTTTAATCATGTGCTATATTCTAGTATCTCAAAGTCTCTCCATCCATCTTAGTGAATTCTCTATTTGTTGTCTCTCCCCACCATAGAATGACCCTGGCTCCATTGATTCCAATAAGTAGTGTTAAAGATTCAAATCTATGTAACTCCCCATGTGCCACATAACTTGCTCGTATTGTGACCCAAGAAAATATGTAAATTTTCATGATTCCAATAAAACGTGTTTTAAAAGGGTTCAGAAACTATTTTACAATGAATTGTGTACCCCTTAGTCATTGTTTAAACCATTGAGATTAGATTTCGTTCCTCCCTCTCTTCCTCATAAAACCCAGAATCATCTTTGTTCTGTTTCTCTGAATCTCTTGTACAGAAGTACAGGGCACGCACCTCGTCAGACGTTGAGCTTGATCCCGCCTCTCCTCACCGCTAATGCTAAGTCAATACAAGATGATTGCAGCTATCTCAAATTAGCCCTTGCGGATCTGGTAATTTTACAATCTGATACCATGCCGCAGACTTCCTCTTAACTATCTCCCCCATATGTGCCTTGGATAAGATACGAGTTCATAAATCCCACATTCCCAACAGGGGATATGCTCAAAGGAAGCTTGGATTGGAGATAGGACTGCAGCACAAGGCTCCTTGCTAGGAGTATGCGACCAAGGAACTGACCTTGTAGTACATAATCTCTGGAACAATTATATGATGTATACTATACCATGTTGTGTATAGCAACAACTTGTACGCCTTTAACATAATAAAACATCCCAAGGTGCTTCACAGAAGCATTATCAAACAAAATTTGACACCGAGCCACATAATGAGATATTAGGACAAGTGACCAAAAGCTTGGTCAAAGAGGTAAGATTTTAAGGAGCATCTTGAAGGAGGAAAGAGAGGTGGAGAGGCGGAGAGGATTAGGGGGGGAATTCCAGAGCTTAGAGCCTAGGCAGCTGTATACCATATTATAGTATGCCATATTCCAGAATATTGCATACACTGTGTAGTATGTTATAGTGTATATGTTGTTTTTGGGTCTTTATAAACAAAAAGCACACAGTTGCTGGAAGAAGTCTACAGACATTTTGTGGACTGGTGCACTGGTCAGGTTGTGGTGATATGGTTTGGAGTGAGTGGTTGCGATAGAATCTAAAGGGCCTCAAATGGAAGCATTGGTGCAGACATAAAATACCTTCAGTTCTCTTTGAACGTAGCCAGGTGGGACCCCATTGGCCTATGCTAATCTGCCCTACCTTATATAACACGTATTCTTTCATCATACTTTGCAGCACAGAGAGAGCAATTTACAGACCATTGTAGGCACGTCAACCTTGTAAGAGAGATCCTTTCTTTACAAAGGACAAACAAGTAACTTGGAAAAATGAGCGGCTTTCCTTGGGCGTGAATAATTCACAACAGAAGCTGTGACAAGGAATGCTAATGTTTTTTGTAATGTTAAGCTTTGCTGGAATTTTCAGAATTTTGACTTAAAAGAGCACTGATTGAAGAATTGAAAAAAAAACGCATCTCAAAAACATAAATTCAGCTGGGCCTCTAGTTTGTTTAAACTTTACTATCCCAAGTGAGTAATATGTTAAACAGAGAATAAATAAAGGTTGGCTCAAAAGCATCCCATAGTGAATGATCAACCTTTCTGTGTGTGTGGTATTGAGACTGGTTTCACTGTGATCCCAATTGACTGAATATCCTGGTTTGTAGGTTACAAATCACAGCGCAAGTAAATAAACATTTAACTAATCACTGACGACTGTAGGCGGATTAGATGACCCTAACCTAACGACTAACTATATTACAATATACACTTTCCCCTCTTATTAGCCAATCAACATAATTCAATTTATGTACACAGACTGCACAGAGCCCCATCTCCCCCTCCTCCACTAAGAGTTACTTAGTTACACAGACTGAATGCAGTCATGTTCTATCTCTTCTGATTGATGAATCAAAGACAAAATTGGAAGAGTAACCTATCCAGAAGCATTTAGTTATATCAACTGAAAGCGTTACATTGTACCTTCTTTCGGATCAATGAATAAGAGATGCTGAGTGTTAAGAGAAGTGAATCATATATTGTAGGTCCTTCTGATAAGTGGCACTAATTTAATTACACAGATTAGAGAGAGTCTGTTTCTCCTTTCTCTTCCTCTGACTGAACAAGGAAATCTCTGTTACATAACACACCCATTCAGCAATGTCTTTTGGATGAGACATTAAACTGAGGCCCCGTCTGTCCTCTCAGGTGGATGCAAAAGATTCTATGGCATCATTTCGAAGAAGTGGGAAAACTGCAAATGTAACGCCCCTATTTAAAAAAGAAGGCAGACAAAAAGCATGAAACTATAGACCAGTTAGCCTAACATTTGTGGTTAGGAAAATGTTGGAGTCCATTATTAAAGAAGCAGTAGCAGGACATTTGATAAGCAAAATTCGGTCAGGCAGAGTCAGCAAGGATTTATGAAGGGGAAGTCATGTTTGACAAATTTGCTGAAGTTCTTTGAGGATGTAACAAACAGGGTGGATAAAGGGGAATCAGTGGATGTGGTGTATTTGGACTTCCAGAAGGCATTTGACAAGGTGCCACATAAAAGGTTACTGCACAAGATAAAAGTTCACAGGGTTGGGGGTAATATATTAGCATGGATAGAGGATTGGCTAACGAACAGAAAACAGAGAGTTGCGATAAATGGTCCATTCTCTGCTTGGCAACCAGTAACTAGTGGGGTGCCGCAGGGATCAGTGCTGGGACCCCAACTATTTACAATCTATATTAACGATTTGGAAGAGGGGACTGAGTGTAACATAGCCAAGTTTGCTGACGATACAAAGATGGGAGGAAAAGCAATGTGTGAGGAGGACACAAAAAATCTGCAAAAGGACACAGAGAGGCTAAGTGAGTGGGCAAAAATTTGACAGATGGAGTATAATGTTGGAAAGTGTGAGGTCATGCACTTTGGCAGAAAAAAATCAAAGAGCAAGTTATTATTTAAATGGAGAAAGATTTCAAAGTGCCGCAGTACAGCGGGACCTGGGGGTACTTGTGCATGAAACACAAAAGGTTAGTATGCAGATACAGCAAGTGATCAGGAAGGTCAATGGAATCTTGGCCTTTATTGCAAAGGGGATGGAGTATAAAAGCAGGGAAGTCTTGTTACAGCTATACAAGGTTTTGGTGAGACCACACCTGGAATACTGCGTGCAGTTTTGGTTTCCATATTTATGAAAGGATATACTTGCTTCGGAGGCAGTTCAGAGAAGGTTCACTAGGTTGATTCTGGGGATGAGGGGGTTGACTTATGAGGAAAGGTTGAGTAGATTGGGTCTCTACTCATTGGAATTCAGAAGAATGAGAGGTGATCTTATCAAAATGTATAAGATTATGAGGGGGCTTGACAAGGTGGATGCAGAGAGGATGTTTCCACTGATGGGGGAAGACGAGAACTAGATCTTAGAATAAGGGGCCGCCCATTTAAGACAGCAATGGGGAGAAATTTATTTTCTCAGAGGGTTGTGGATCTGTGGAATTTGTTGCCTCAGAGAGCTGTGGAAGCTGGGACATTGAATAAATTTAAGACAGAAATAGACAGTTTCTTAAATGCTAAGGGGATAAGGGGTTATGGGAAGCGGGGGGGGGGGGGAGGAGGGGGGATGTGGAGCTGAGTCCATGATCAGATCAGCCATGATCTTATTGAATGGCGGAGAAGGCTCGAGGGGCCGTATGGCCTACTCCTGTTCCTATTTCTTATGTTCTTATATAAGAGCAGGGGAGTTATCTCCGGTGTCCTGGTCAATATTTATCCCTCAATCAACATAACAAAAACAGCTTATCTGATCATTATCACATTGATGTTTTTGGGAGCTTGCTGTGCGCAAATTGGCTGCCATGTTTCCTACATTACAACAGTGACTACACTTCAAAAATGCTTCACTGGCTGTAAATTTCCTTGGGACATCCTGAAGTTGTGAAAGGCGCTATATAAATGCAAATCTGTCTTTCTAACTGACTATCCCTTGTTATGAACAGCATAGGAGTGAGGAAGCCAGTCAGACCATTTTGATGTTTAGCTCTGTTAAATGAGTTGATCTTGATCCCTTGGAGCTGGTTAGAAAGGCCCTCTTTTACCAGGAAACCAGGGTAAGGAAAAAAAGGATGAGACCTTTTAAAACTGTAACCATTGTCAGAATTGTATGCAGTTCTGTATAACCTATTTCCCTATGAAGCCAATAATTCCTTGAATTTGACCTCATACTCTATCTAGAGATAGAAAATGTTAAGAGATTGCAATAACAGTCACAAGTAGGGTTGCTAACTCTGATTGAACGTATTCCTGGAGGTTTCATCACATGACCTCCGACATTCAAGAAACAGCCTTAATTCACCACCTTCAATATTTTTATAACCAACAAACAAAGGAAACGAAAAAAACCCACGCAATCTTTTTAACGCCCTATGATTTTTCTCTCGGGTTATTCGCTATAGTTTCCAGGAGATTCATCTTTAATTCATGGACACTCCAGGACAATCCCGGAAGGTTGCCAACCCTAGTACTGAGTCTCTGTCCCAATCTAACTGTAACACATGTGAACACACACACAGGCACACACGCATGCTCACACATAGAAGACTAATAAATAACAAGCACTCGATGTGCAATGAGTTAATTTGCTCTCGTTTCAGCTTTGTCACATCGATTTGAATGAAGACTGATGTGATCAGTGTCTACTCCCTTGCTTCAGTTGCATCCTAAGTGACTTTCGGGCATTCCTAATCAAATCTCTCAAACACATGGGACCATAACACAAATTTCCTTTAATTTACTAGAAAATAGCATTGTTAGCAATCTTTAACGACAACTTGCATTTATATGGTGCCTTTAATGTAGTAAAACGCCCCAAGGTGCTTCACAGGAGCGTTAGCAAATAAAATTTGAGACCGATATTAGGGCAGGTTGGTCAAAGAGTTAGCTTTTAAGGAGCATCTTAAAGGGGGAGAAAGAGGTAGAGAGGCGGAGATGTTTAGGGAGGGAATTCCAGAGCTTAGGGCCTACGCAGCTGAAGGCACAGCCATCAATGGTGGAGGGATTAAAATCGAGGATGTTCAAGAGGCCAGAGAACTCATCCAGCAAGAGCCCGGAGTTAGCTGATGTGGGCTCTTCTACGACTGGGTTTAAGGCACCTTCTCCATTATTGTGAGTAGTATTTCTTGCCCCATACGCCTTGTACCAAGAGGTCGGTGGGGTGCGAGCCGAAAAATAGGTGGGTTATTCGGTCCCACACTTGCACAGCTTTAGATTAACACTGACAGAGACTGACTGCAGCACCTTCTGTGCTGGAGGAATGGTGTGTGGGATAGGGAGGCATGGAAGTGCTAATAACTTACTTAAAAATGCTTTAAAAAGAAATAAGACTGGGAGAATGGCGGGCAGGCGGGGGTGGGTTCAAGGTACTAGCAAAGCAGCTGTAGGTTGTAATCTACTCTCAGACCTCAATAAGTGCAATAACTCACCGAGACACATGTGGTGTGAATGGATGTGATCTGAGTGGGACTGTGACAGGAGGCAGTGATCTAAACCAGGTTCGATTCTGGCAATCACCCAGCACTAGAGAAACAAAGTCAGACACTGTTTATAAGCAAACAGCCAATTATACATTTCCTTATTTTCAAAAATTATATACACTTCAGGCTCGCTGCAACAATAAAACCAGCTTTATAAATTGGGGGGCAAAAAGAGTGAAGCTTTATCTCTTAGAAACATTCCCTTTCAGGATCTGTACTTGGGGATCAACAATGCAGGTCTTTTAGAGGGGAACTGCACTCGTCCGAAATGCCAGACTGCCCCCACTTAACAGGCAGAGGAATCAATCCGCTCATGGAGGCTCTTTAGTCTTCCTAAAGTCCGAGCACGGGAATAATGACGTTTTCACAAAGAACCGGGACATTCATTGCAAACGATCAAACTGGAATAATGTGGGACACCCAGAAAGAGGTCATTGTTCCACTCTCCTTGGAAAACAATATTGGTGACTGGAAATAAATGATGCTCGACAGGGCTGTCTGTCTCTGTTCTTTTAAGCTTCCAATTATTTTTGTGAAGTTCCTCCTTTCATAGCTTTCCCCACTAGCGACAAACAAGACCGAAAGAAACGTCAAGGAGAGGAAAAGTCCATTCTACCCATCAATGCTCATCCCTCTAGTACACGAACTCTCCCATTATATTGTCAAATTCCTTTTCCAAATTCCCAGCATTGCCCCAAATGCCATTTATCATTCATTGAGTCAAGATGTTTTTCCTAATATCTGATCGAAAAGTATTTTTCACTAATATAAGTTTATGATCTCCGACCCTGCTTTCCTGGCTTGCTTTGAAGTAATATTCATGGTTTACTGTATCTGTTCTATTTAATATGTTGGATCCATCAATGAGGTGCACTCCCTTAATTTCCTCCTTGCTTGCCTGCGGGGCTTATACTTGTCTAATCTAGCAATGCAAGTTTTTTCTTTCATCATAGCTCATCCCTTTTGCAATCGAGACCAGTCTTATTCCCCCAGGCACTCTCTCCAGTGACCAGAACCGAAGATAATACTCCAAATAAGATTTGACCAATGCACTATAAAACCACAGAATAACCATGGAGGAGAGGACATAACACAAAATGGCTGCTTTCAGTTAAAATGGCTGTCCTGTGGTTCTACATCATTAAACAGGGAAACAAGAGTAAGGACTGGAAGAGATGAGTAAGTAAACAGATTGCAGTGTTGATACCCGCCCTCCTATATGTTTCAGAGACATGGACTATGTACATTAGGCACCTCAAAGCACTGTAAGAAGTACCACCAACGCTGCCTCCGCAAGATCCTGCAAATCCATTGGCAGGATAGGCGCACCAACGTCAGTGTTCTTGCTCAGGCCAACAACCCCAGCATCGAAGCATTGACCACACTCGATCAGCTCCGATGGAAGGGCCACATCGTCCACATGCCCGATACGAGACTCCCAAAACAAGCGCTCTACTCGGAGCTCTGACACGGCAAGCAAGCCCCAGGTGGGCAGAGGAAACGCTTCAAGGACACCCTCAAAGCCTCCTTGAAAAAGTACAACATCCCCACCGACACCTGGGAATCCCTGGCCCACGACTGCTCAAAGTGAAGGAAGAGCATCGGGAAGGTTCTGAACACCTCGAGTCTCTTCACCGGGAGCACATGGAAGCAAACAGCGGAAGGAGCGCACGACAACCCAAGCACCCCACCCATCCGTCCCTTCAACCACCGTCTGCCCCACCTGTGACAGAGACTGTAGATCCCGCATCGGACTCATCAGTCACCCGAGAATCCATTTTTAGTGTGGAAGCAAATCATCGTCGACTCTGAGGGACTGCTTAAGAAGAAGATCTCCTGTAGCTACAATTAGGATCTTGTGAAAATCCAACCGAGTTTACAGGAGGAGTCTCACCATCAGTATTAATATTAAAAACCTGTTGTTAAGGTACTTGAACACCTTCACACCGCCAGACTAACTGGGGGTGAAATTGGTCCTGGGTGGCAGCGTAAAATGGGAAATAGTGAATCGCCAGCCCATTTTATATGCCACTCGGTTATAATTCCATAAACCAAATTCACCCCACCAGCTGCTCTCGATCACTTCCCCATATGATTTAATCAGCCAATGTTCACTGCTCAAACAAAAATTTTTATTAAAAGTCAATGGAAATTGAAAGGAAAATACAAACATAAAATTCTTTGTAACTTTTTTACTGAGGGATTTTAATGGTGGCATATCAAGTTTAAAGTAGAAGAGGTGCTGAAGGAGAAGGGGTTAGTGTAACCTATCATTGCAACAACTGGAACACAGCTATAGGTTTCCACATAACTGCAGGAAAATTGATATTCTGTCCATTGGACACCTTACCTGCCTAATGAGATAATGAATTAATATATAAGTAAGAGTAGCACAAACCTTCAACCTCTCTCTCAGTCTCATCCTTATGTTATTGATACTAAAATGCTTTTTACTCTTAAGAACTTTCCTCTCTTATTCCTCCTAAATATGCCACCTGATAAAATCTTTCTCCTCGACGTAGCCACTCTGTATTAAAATCAAAACTCATCCCATACTGTTACATTCTTTTCCTATATCTCAAAACTGTGGTACTGGTTACATTTCCTCAGCTTTCCTCTTACAAGCTACAGGCTTTTGATACCAATTTGATGTGACCTAGGGGTCGAAATTCACCGTCCCCGAAGGGACGGCTACTGCAGGGTTTGAGCGGCTATTCGAAAAAATCAATTGGCCGCCGCGGTCAGGTACTTTCCCCTTCCTGGGCCGTATTCAGCTCGGGGAGGGGGTTTGAGCAGTGCTCACTTCCACCGGAAACGGTGGGGTGAAGCCACTGTAAAGGCAGGTATCTGGCATTGAGGTCTGCAGCGGGCGGGCCGCTGGAAAGCGGCCAGGACAGAGATTTTCAGCTCCAAAAAGGTAGGTGTTCTTCGAGGTATTCGAGTCGGTGCTCGAACGTGACACTGCTGGAGTGTTGCCGCAATCGGGGCCCTTTGGTAGGGAAATAGTTTTATTAATTTTATTGGTTTAACGTCAGAGTGCACCATCTGCAATATTTAGCTTTTCATATAGCTTTACTAATTATTAGTGTTTTTACGTCAGATTGCAGCATCCGCAGTATTTAGCTTTTCATATCGTTTTATTAATTTTTTTGGCTCCATTAAACCTGCTGAGTGCTGCTCAGAGGTTTGCACATACTTTTGTACAACTTTCAGGTCTGTCTCTTTAGTGGAGGCCTGTGGGTGCAGAGACCTGCTTGGCAGGGTTCACCCTGAGGATGGGAGGAGTGTTGGGAGGGCGACACCTGCTGTACCTGCTCAGAAGCAGGGCAGCACGCAGGAGAAGGCATCACCATCAGCACCATGCAGAGAGGCAGCAGGCCAGGGAGGCAGCAGCCATGATTCATTCATTCTGCGCCAGACCAGTGTGCCTGCTGTCTTCACCGGCCCCAATCAGGATTGCGGTTGGCTGCTTGGGGATATCCCCTGTCCACTTGGCTGCTCACTGCACTGTGGAACCCCAGGACAGCGCCAGAGCATGCGTACAATGACGCTCATTGTGCCACCAGGTGTATCATCGAGCAGTGCATAGGCATCCTTAAGCAGAGGTTCCAGTGTCTGGACTGCTCTGGTGGCACTTTGCAGTACTCTCCTCAACGGGTCGCCACAATCGTCGTGCTCTGCTGCATGCCGATAAGGGAATAAGAGGTTATGGGGAGCAGGCAGGGAGATAGACCTGAGTCCATGATCGGATCAGCCATGATCGTATTAAATGGCGGCGCAGGCTCGAGGGGCCATATGGCCTACTCCTGCTCCTATTCTTATGTTCTTATGTTGCACAACCTGGCTATCCTGAGGGGACAGCCACTGGAGGTCGAGCCAGCAGGAGCACCTGAGGAGGAGGAGGCGCAGGAGGAGGAGGAGGATTCCCATTGCCCCATAGCTAGGAGGTAGCGCTACCCTGGAAGGGCCAGGTGCAGACTGGCCAACACGCATTTGGGAGAGTGCGTCCTCACTTATATGGAGGTGCCTGACTCCTCCCCTGCAACCTCCCTCCAAGTGTTATGTACTGGCGGTCTGCGAGGTCTCCCCACATCAGGAAACAGTATTTTTCTTCTGTCCTCCACACTGTCTATCAGTGTCTCCAGCTCCATACCAGTAAACCTGTTGGCTCTCCTTGCATCTCTTACACCACGCATCCTTCCAAACTCCTTCCCCCCTCAGGACCTTGCTGTAAACCCTGGTCTTTAAAAAGGCCAGGGAGCAGCTGGCTTGTTAGAAATCCTTACCTGCATGCTGAATTTCTCAGTGGTGATAACGCTCAAATTAAGACAGCCACACCACTGAAAAATCCACATTGGAAGGGTTCATTAGCGCTGGAACCCATTTGTTCACTTTTGGAGCTGAAGATGGGTGGCCCAGTCACGAAAACATTTTGGCGCTAATGACCCCAAAAAGGTGGGGGGAGCACCAGCTTTTTAGTGGTACTGAATTTCGGACCCCTAATCTTTATTAATTTGGTCTTCTGTTCTTTTCAACCTATGGCCTTTCTGCTAGATCTAGTGGTGTCTTGCACTATGACCTTTCTCCTAGATCTGGTGGTGTCTTGCACTATGGGTCTGACCAATCACCTAAATTTCTCAGTAATAGAACACAAAGTGGGGCCAGTCATTATTTTGGCATTAAGTCAAGCGAAGGTTGAAACAGACATAGGTGTGGCAAAAATCCGATTACCCACACCTTGGAGCTCATTACAGCCATGTGGTCCTGTGTTGAACAGAGACTGGGTGTTTGTTTCATGTAATTTAATAACATAATGCACAACAGATGTCAAATGGTGTTACCAAGTACAATGACAGCCAATTGCACCAACAAATTTTGTATAGGACACAATTACAACCCAAAGATCAACATTATGAGTAAATGTAGCAGGAATTTTGCAATGCAGTCAATGACAACTCTGACACTGATGCTGCTCTTACAAGTTTTGACTAGTTCAAGCTACTTGTCCAATGAAGATTGAACAATTCAGTTGGACATTGATTAAAAAAAAGGAAGACTTGGATTTATAAAGCACCATTCAGGACCACCGGATGTCCCAAAGCGCTTTACAGCCAATGGAGTATTTTTTGGATTGTAGTCACTGTTGTAATGTAGCAGCCAATTTGGGCACAAGCATGCTCCCACAATCAGCAATGTGATAATAACCAGATAATTTGTTTTTATTATGTTGATTGAGAGATAAATATTGACGAGGACGCCAGGGATAACTGCCCTGCTCTTCTTCGAAATAGTGCCACGGGATCTTTTACGCCACTTGAAAGAGCAGATGGGGCCTCGGTTTAACATCTCAATTGAAAGACGGTACCTCCAACAGTGCAGCACTCCCTCAGCACTGCACTGGTGTATCAGCCTAGATGCTTTCGTGTTGCAGTTTCTGGAGTGGGACTTGAACCCATAACTGTACCCATATCCTTCTGACTCAGAGGCGAGCAAGCTATCCACTGAGCCACAGCTGGCACTGATGAGGGAATGAAAGGCCTCCAAACCAGAGTGACTGCCATAACAAAACAGCAATAAGGATGGAGTGCTGATATTCTGCTGGTACATGTCACCAGCACATTTAGTAACCGTGTGTACAAAGCATCCAAAACTTCATCAACACTTTGTCCACTCTGATTCCTTGAAGCCAAAGTAGAATCTGAATGGAGTCTTGTTGTCACCATTCTGGGCCTCACAGTATTGTACTGACCCATCTACAAAAGGAAATACTCCCAAGTCTTTGCCTGTAATGTGGCAACTCGTGCCCACCAACGTGCACCAAAAAGTCCCAAGCAACACTCACAATTTTCCAGTACGCACTGGCAGTGGGTGAAGTGGGCTACCACAGTTAATGACTTGGAAAACCTGCTCTCTATTACTCACGGCTTATGGTATCGTTCGAGAAGTGGCGGCTTTGGCTTTTGAGTTTGCACGTGCAGAGTATGGAATTTAGTCCACACAAACAGTCGCTTGGAACTACTTTCCTACAAGTCACCCACAGTTTTAAAAGAGATTACATCAAACAGCTGCACACTCACTCTCACCATCAGTGAGTGCGAGCTATAACCATGGCAACTCTCCCGATAACTACCCAGAGGCATTCTGGGTGTCACTGATACTGCAAAAAGGTGCTTTTCACAATAAAATTTATTGTGTTTACTAAACAGTGTAGCCCTGATACTCCTTATTTAGATCTACTCATTGTACAAGTTCATCTGGGTATAAATATATTGTTTTACATCTTTGCAATACAATACATCAAGATTCCAACTGTCTAATTGATGTGTTCATTCCGTTAATTCACAATGTAATTCAACACTGACACTCTCCCTTTAATTCTCTGCCACAAACTTACAGAAATTCCTTCTAACTAACTCCAAGCCAACACTCTTGCCTCCTTATAAGGCAGCAGTGCATGCAAGTGCGCACATACACAGACACATAATCCTGTTGTATTACCATATACTGATGAGGATCATGCAACAAACTATAATACCATAGCCAACAGTTCCCAACAGAGGAGTGTTGAGTTTAATTATTAACTCTGGTCGTACATATGTCTAATAAACAGAATGCTTGCATGTGAAATTGTTTATTGCACTTGTGAAGGATACCTTTATTACTTTCAAATATTGTGCATAATTCATAATGCATATAATGCGTAATGTCAATGATATAAAATGTTATATATTATATAGTGTGTAGCAAATATTGTATGTGTAGTGTTCCATATTACATTGTACAGCATAATGTATATTTAATGTGCAGCATATTATATTTAGAATACATTCCTGAGATGAAGGGGTTGTTATATGAAGAAAGGTTGAGCAGGTTGAACCTATACTCATTGGAGGTTAGAAGACTTAGAGGTGATCTTATTGAAACGTATATATTCTGAGGAGGCTTGACAGGGTAGATGCAGAGAGGATGTTTCCCCTCCTGGGGGAATCTAGAACTAGGGGGCATAGTTTCAGAATAAGGGGTCGCCCATTTAAAACGGAAATGAGGAGATATTTCTTCTCTCAGAGCATCGTGAATCTTTGGAATTCTCTACCTCAGAGAGCTGTGGAGGCTGGGTCATTGAATATATTTAAGGTGGAGATAGATAGATTTTTGAAAGATAAGGGAGTCAACGGTTACAGAGAGCCGGCAGGGAAGTGGTATTGAGGCCAGGATCAGATCAGCCATGATTGTACTGAATGGCGGAGCAGGCTCGAGGGGCCAAATGGCCTACTCCTGCTCCTATTTCTAATATTATGTTCTTATATTAAAGCTCATACATCATGCTCCAGAGGCTACACACCGACTGTTGCAAGTTTTATTGTCATATTTTATACCAGAGCCAGAATGTATGCAGCTTCTTCTGAATTGACCTTCCCACAAACAACTGAAGGATCTAATCTACAGCCTGGCTTGTAATTTATCCAAGCAGTCATGTTTGAGAATGCAGAGCGATTATATCTTGAGTAGTATAATGTTTCCTCCGCATAAAACAGCACACCCTCTGAGCTGTGCTGTGCTAGAATCACTGGCAAAGTACACTCAGCGTAGACCGAGGGTCATGTTAAGAGTTGGTCCTGCCCCCGTTTGCCGACTCCGCACACGTAATCATTGAGTGCGCTGCACAAACTCACGGTTTCACGATGCTGGACGGAACCCTACAATGGATGGAGAATCCGTAGCTTTGTGTCCGTGATCTCCTGATATGTGCCAGTGGCTGAGGAAAAGTTGTAAAATAGGCCTATGGTATCTTTTCTTCTGAGGCAGTCCCTCGGAGTCGAGGATGACTTGCTTCCACACTAAAATGAGTTCTCAGGTGACTGAAGAGAGTAATGCGGGACCTAAAGTCTGTCACAGGTGGGGCAGACGGTGGTTGAAGGGACGGGTGGATGGGGCTCTTGTGTTATCGTGCGTTCCTCCCTCTGTTTGCGCTTGGCTTCCGTGTGCTCCCGGGAAGAGATTTGAAGTGTTTGGCACCTTCCCATTTGCTCCTCCTCCACTTTGGGTGGACTTGGGACAGGGATTCCCAGGTGTCGGTGGGAATGTTGCACTTCTTCAAGGAGGCTTTGATGGTGTCCTTAAAGCATTTCCTCTGTCCACCTGGGACTCGCTTGCCATGTCGGAGCTCTGAGTGGAACGTTTGTTTTGGGAGTCTAGTATCAGGCATGCGGATGATGTGGCCCACCCAACGGAGCTGATCGAACGTGGTCAGTGCTTCGATGCTGGGGATGTTGGCCTAACGTTGGTGCGCCTATCCTGCCAACGGATTTGCAGGGTCTTGCGGAGGCAGCGTTGCTGGTTCTTCTCCAGTGCTGTACATAGTTCATGTCTCTGAAGCATATAGGAGGGCGGGTATCACTACTGCTCTGTAGACCATGATCTTGGTGCCAGATTTGAGATCCTGGTCCTCAAACACTCTCTTACTCAGGCGACCGAAGGCTGCACTAGCACATTGAAGGTGGTGTTGGACTTTGTCATCAATGTCTACCCTTGTTAACAGTTGGCTTCCGAGATATGGAAAATGGTCCACGTTGTCCAAGGCCTCGTCATGGATCTTGATAATCGGAGTGTAGTCCTGTGTGGTGGGGTAGAGAACCATTGTGTTAAGGATGTTTAGTGTAAGGCCCATACTCTCATATGCTTCGGTGAAGGTGTTGATGATGGTTTGGAGTTCGACCTCTGAGTGTGCGCAAACACAAGCGTCGTCTGTGCACTGTAATTCGATGACAGCGGTTGGGACGACCTTCGATCTGGACTATGGTGTATTCTTCTGATAATAGCACGTGGTGATGAAGGAGGTGAAGCTATGAGCCGACATCACACTATTTTCCTTATTCATCTTTTCACTGCCGTTCAAGTTAGGATGAGGGATTGTCACCCCCTCGACCAAGCGGAGTGCAGCAAATAGAAGGAAACAATAAAGGAAACGTGGTGCCATGAAACAGAGGCTTCCAGCAAGAATTAGGGACTGCTAAAAGAAAGTATCAAATCTGTAACCAGATCATTGCTACACTTTAATTTTAGCTTCAGTGCAAAGTGTTTAGAGCGACTTGCCTGGAGTTTTCCTCTAAATTTGTAATTGGACATAATTTACTTTTCTCACTCCACTCCCCCCTCCAATCCCCCACCCAAACCCCACCACACTCTCCCCCCCCCCATCCCCACATTCTTCCCCCCACATCCCCACACTCTCCCTTTCCCCTCACACACTCTCCCCTCCCTCCCCCCTACACTCTCCCCTCCCTCTCCCCCCACACTCTCCCCTCCCCCCATGCACTCTCGCACTCTCCCCTCCCAACCTCTCGCACTCTCCCCTCCCAACCCCCCACACTCTCCCTTCCTCCCCACACTCTCCCCTTCCCCCCACACTCTCCCCTCCCTCCAACACACTCTCCCCTCCCCCCCACACACCACTCTCCCCTCCCTCCAACACACTCTCCCCCCTCCCCCACCACTCTCCCCGCCCACCCCACCCCACAATCTCCCCCACCCCCACACTCTCCCCCCCCCACCCCCACACTCTCCCCCCCCACCCCACCCCACAATCTTCCCCCCCCACCCCCACACTCACCCACCCCACACTCTCCCCCCCCACACCCCCACACTCTCCCCTCCCACCCCCCACCCTCCCCTCCTGCCCCACACTCTCCCCTCCCTCTCCACCAACCTCTCCCCTCCCTCCCCACCCCAGCACTCTCCCCTCCCCCCCGCACTCTCCCCTCCCTCCCCACCCCTGCACTCTCCCCTCCACCCCCGCACTCTCCCCTCCACCCCCACCCTCCCCCCAACACGCTCCCCTACCCCTAACACTCTCCCCTACCCCTAACACTCTCCTCTATCCCCCCACCTCTGCACTCTCCCCTCCCCCCAACACTCTCCCCTCCACCCCCGCACACTCCCCTCCACCCCCGCACTCTCCCCTCCCCCCCACTCTCCTCCCCTCCCCCCCCACTCTCCTCCCCCCCCACTCTCCTCCCCTCCCCCCCCCACTCTCCTCCCCTCCCCCCCACTCTCCTCCTCTACCCCCCCGCTCTCCTCCCCTCCCCCCCACACTCTCCTCCCCTCCCCCCCCACACTCTCCTCCCCTCCCCCCCCACACTCTCCTCCCCTCCCCCCCACACTCTCCTCCCCTCCCCCCCATTCTCCTCTCCTCCCCTCCCCCACACTCTCCTCCCCTCCCCCACACTCTCCTCCCCTCCCCCCCACACTCTTCTCCCCTCCCCCCCCACACTCTCCTCCCCTCCCCCCCACACTCTCCTCCCCTCCCCCCCACACTCTCCTCCCCTCCCCCCCACACTCTCCTCCCCTCCCCCCCACACTCTCCTTCCCTCCCCCCCCACACTCTCCTTCCCTCCCCCCCACACTCTCCTTCCCTCCCCCCCCCACACGCTCCTCCCCTCCCCCCCACACTACCCACCCCTCCCCCCCATACTCTCCCCACCCCTCCCCCCCACACTCTCCTCACCCCTCCCCGCACACTCTCCCCCATCCCCAACACTCACCCCTCCCCCACACTCACCTCATCGCCACACTCAACCTCTCTCCCCACACCCACACCCTTCCCTCCCCCCACACTGTCACCCCCTCCCCCCCAACATTCTTGTCTCCCCCCCACACTCCCCCATCCCCACACTCTCCCCTCCCCCCCACACCCACACTCTCCCCTCCCCCACACACTCTCTCCCCCTGCCTCCCACACTCTCCATCCCCACACTATCCCCTCCCCCCACACTCTTCCCTCTCCCCCTCCCCCGCACTCTCCCCACTCTCCCCCACACTCCCCCACATCTCTATCTCCACAATCCCGTCCCCACCTAAACCCCACCACACTACCCCTCATCCCCACACTCTCCCCTCCCCCACCCTCTCCCCCTCTCTCCCACCCTCTCCCCCTTACCCCCACACTCCTCCCGCCACTCCCCCACCCACCCCCTCACATACTCAGACCAAATTTCTGCAGTGCTAACTAAATCCTCAGACAGCACAAGCCCTTTTAGTTATTTGTTGTTTGAGGAACATTGGCAAAGCAAAGTAAATAACAGATGACGGACAAGTTATACAAGAACGATGTAGCGCCATCGAAATGTTTTGAGAGACCCAGACATTTTAAACAATTTGTTTCAGTAATTCAGCAGAGATAATCTCTGCCCAAGTGACTGGAACGTGACTTGTCTCCAGCAACAATCGACATTGTTTATAAGTGAAATCAGTTCATAATCACATCACAGCCATTACCATAGTGGAGAGTCACGTCAATCCTCAGCCTGACTAACTGCTGTGAACGTAACTTTGTTGTGCATATTGGAGTCTCACATACAGCAGTGTTATATAGTATATATGGTCAGCGGTGGCTCAGTTGGTAGCATTCTCATAGAATCATAGAATCATAGGGCTAGAACATCCACTTTTGGGCTTATCGGCCAAAAATGGACGTTATTTCCAGTGTGGGCGGTAAAAAAGGGTTTTGAGATCGCCGGCTTCTCGCCCATTCTCAAAACACGAGTTTACAGTTTTGAAAATGGGCGTTACCGTGAGTGATATTAAATCGGCAGTAGCGTTAATTTTTTGACCTTTTGCAGTAAAGTGTGGCCGTCCTTAGCAACGGCATGGCAACGCTCGATTCCCACGATTCAGAAGGGTCACCATGACATGCACAGAAGAGGAGACCGAGAGAGAGGGAGTTCAGAGGGACTGAAGGCGTGGCTGTGTGTGGAGTGACTGCTTTGGGAGGAAGGAGGGAGAGTTTAGAGCTTCACAGCAAGTAGGCAAATGAAAAGTAGCTGTTACCAGCCACATATTTGACCGAATTTGCCCTATAATGGAGGGAGAGACTGATGCTGGAGAGAGCAGTGAGGTGGGGGAGGAGCATATTGGAGGCCACAAAAGAGCGAGGAGGTTCTCGGACGAGGCAAATGCCTCCCTCCTACAGGAGGTCGAGTTATGCTGGGGTGATTTGACACAGGGAAGGCGTGGGAAGCCCACTCCAAAGGCCTACCAGAGGATATGGACCAAGATAGCAGAGGTGGTCTCGTCGGCGACCAACGAGGTGCGTGAGGGCAATCAATGCCGCAAACAATGGAACGACCTTGTGGGATCCGCAAGAGCAAGTATTACATTGATTTACATGTACTTATGTATTTATATAATTTGATTTGTAACAGTCATGAGTGACTATCAGCAGATGTGAGGTCTTGCACTTTTTCCGTGAATGTTTTACTCAAAGCCTGCGGTCACGGTGTACGTTTTTGGGTAAAGAATGATAATAATCACAATAATCATGTTTACATCTGTCAGTTATGTGTTGTATCAGTGTCTGTGACAGTACCTAGCAATGATATCATGCAATGATCTCATGTCATGTCGTCCTGTCATCTTTTACAGAAGAAGCTATTGACGATGAGGTCCGTGCAGAGGTGAACGGGTGGAGGACCACCAGTCCCCAGTGACATCACAGAGATGGAGGAGCGAGTGCTCGCACTCGTGGGGAAGCACCCCCGGACAGCCGCGGACGCATCTGCAGACGCTGAAGTGATGCCACGTGATTAAAGCTTACACCATTGTGTGATGTAAAGTCTATAGATGCCACGCCAACTCATATCTGAACAATCATAGAAACATAGAAACATAGAAAGTAGGTGCAGGAGTAGGCCATTCAGCCCTTCGAGCCTGCACCGCCATTCAATGAGTTATTGGCTGAACTTGCAACTTCAGTACCCCATTCCTGCTTTCTCGCCATAACCCTTGATTCCCCTAGTAGTAAGGACTTCATCTAACTCCTTCTTGAATATATTTAGTGAATTGGCCTCAACAACTTTCTGTGGTAGAGAATTCCACAGGTTCACCACTCTCTGGGTGAAGAAGTTTCTCCTCATCTCGGTCCTAAATGGCTTACCCCTTATCCTTAGACTGTGACCCCTGGTTCTGGACTTCCCCAACATTGGGAACATTCTTCCTGCATCTAACCTGTCTGAACCCATCAGAATTTTAAACGTATCTATGAGGTCCCCTTTCATTCTTCTGAACTCCAGTGAATACAAGCCCAGTTGATCCAGTCTTTCTTGATAGGTCAGTCCCGCCATCCCGGGAATCAGTCTGGTGAACCTTCGCTGCACTCCCTCAATAGCAAGAATGTCCTTCCTCAAGTTAGGAGACCAAAACTGTACACAATACTCCAGGTGTGGCCTCACCAAGGCCCTGTACAACTGTAGCAACACCTCCCTGCCCCTGTACTCAAATCCCCTCGCTATGAAGGTCAACATGCCATTTGCTTTCTTAACCGCCTGCTGTACCTGCATGCCAACCTTCAATGACTGATGTACCACGACACCCAGGTCTCGTTGCACCTCCCCTTTTCCTAATCTGTCACCATTCAGATAATAGTCTGTCTCTCTGTTTTTACCACCAAAGTGGATAACCTCACATTTATCCACATTATACTTCATCTGCCATGCATTTGCCCATTCACCTAACCTATCCAAGTCACTCTGCAGCCTCATAGCATCTTCCTCGCAGCTCACACTGCCACCCAACTTAGTGTCATCCGCAAATTTGGAGATACTATATTTAATCCCCTCGTCTAAATCATTAATGTACAGTGTAAACAGCTGGGGCCCCAGCACAGAACCTTGCGGTACCCCACTAGTCACTGCCTGCTATTCTGAAAAGTACCCATTTACTCCTACTCTTTGCTTCCTGTATGACAACCAGTTCTCAATCCATGTCAGCACACTACCCCCAATCCCATGTGCTTTAACTTT
The DNA here is from genome assembly GCF_044704955.1 of Pristiophorus japonicus. Classification (NCBI taxonomy): domain Eukaryota; kingdom Metazoa; phylum Chordata; class Chondrichthyes; family Pristiophoridae; genus Pristiophorus; species Pristiophorus japonicus. The sequence goes on from NC_091988.1 coordinate 58,012,509, forward strand.
GCACATTGATCTCTTGTGTGGGACCTTGTCGAAAGCCTTCTGAAAGTCCAAATATACCACATCAACTGGTTCTCCCTTGTCCACTCTACTGGAAACATCTTCAAAAAATTCCAGAAGATTTGTCAAGCATGATTTCCCTTTCACAAATCCATGCTGACTTGGACCTATCATGTCACCTCTTTCCAAATGCGTTGCTATGACATCCTTAATAATTGATTCCATCATTTTACCCACTACTGAGGTCAGGCTGACCGGTCTCTAATTCCCTGTTTTCTCTCTCCCTCCTTTTTTAAAAAGTGGGGTTACATTGGCTACCCTCCACTCCATAGGAACTGACCCAGAGTCAATGGAATGTTGGAAAATGACTGTCAATGCATCCGCTATTTCCAAGGCCACCTCCTTAAGTACTCTGGGATGCAGTCCATCAGGCCCTGGGGATTTATCGGCCTTCAATCCCATCAATTTCCCCAACACAATTTCCCGACTAATAAGGATTTCCCTCAGTTCTTCCTCCTTACTAGACCCTCTGACCCCTTTTATATCCGGAAGGTTGTTTGTGTCCTCCTTCGTGAATACCGAACCAAAGTACTTGTTCAATTGGTCTGCCATTTCTTTGTTCCCCGTTATGACTTCCCCTGATTCTGACTGCAGGGGACCTACGTTTGTCTTTACTAACCTGTTTCTCTTTACATATCTATAGAAACCTTTGCAATCCGTCTTAATGTTCCTTGCAAGCTTCTTCTCCTACTCCATTTTCCCTGCCCTAATCAAACCCTTTGTCCTCCTCTGCTGAGTTCTAAATTTCTCCCAGTCCCCGGGTTCGCTGCTATTTCTGGCCAATTTGTATGCCACTTCCTTGGCTTAATACTGTTCCTGATTTCCCTTGATAGCCACGGTTGAGCCAACTTCCCTTTTTTATTTTTACGCCAGACAGGAATGTACAATTGTTGTAGTTCATCCATGCGGTCTCTAAATGTCTGCCATTGCCCATCCACAGTCAATCCCTTAAGTATCATTCGCCAATCTATCCTAGCCAATTCACGCCTCATACCTTCAAAGTTACCCTTCTTTAAGTTCTGGACCATGGTCTCTGAATTAACTGTTTCATCCTCCATCCTAATGTAGAATTCCACCATATTATGGTCACTCTTCCCCAAGGGGCCTCGCACAACGAGATTGCTAATTAATCCTCTCTCATTACACAACACCCAGTCTAAGATGGCCTCCCCCCTAGTTGGTTCTTCGACATATTGGTCTGGAAAACCATCCCTTATGCACTCCAGGAATCCTCCTCCACCGTATTGTTTCCAGTTTGGTTAGCCCAATCTATGTGCATATTAAAGTCACCCATTATAACTGCTGCACCTTTATTGCATGCACCCCTAATTTCCTGTTTGATGCCCTACCGAACATCACTACTACTGTTTGGAGGTCTGTACACAACTCCCACTAACGTTTTTTGCCCTTTGGTGTTCTGCAGCTCTACCCATATAGATTCTACATCATCCAAGCTAATGTCTTTCCTAACTATTGCATTAATCTCCTCTTTAACCAGCAATGCTACCCCACCTCCTTTTCCTTTTATTCTATCCTTCTTGAATGTTGAATACCCCTGGATGTTGAGTTCCCATCCCTGATCATCCTGGAGTCACGTCTCTGTAATCCCAATCACATCATATTTGTTAACATCTATTTGCACAGTTAATTCATCCACCTTATTACGGATACTCCTTGCATTAAGACACAAAGCCTTCAGGCTTGTTTTTTTAACACCCTTTGTACTTTTAGAATTTTGCTGTACAGTGGCCCTTTTTGTTCTTTGCCTTGGGTTTCTCTGCCCTCCACTTTTCCTCATCTCCTTTCTGTCTTTTGCTTTTGTCTCCTTTTTGTTTCCCTCTGTCTCCCTGCATTGATTCCCATCCCCCTGCCATATTAGTTTAACTCCTCCCCAACAGCACTAGCAAACACTCCCCCTAGGACATTGGTTCCGGTCCTGCCCAGGTGCAGACTGTCCGGTTTGTACTGGTCCCATCTCCCCCAGAACCGGTTCCAATGCCCCAGGAATTTGAATCCCTCCCTGCTGCACCACTGCTCAAGCCATGTATTCATCTGCACTATCCTGCGATTTCTACTCTGACTAGCACGTGGCACTGGTAGCAATCCCGAGATTACTACTTTTGAGGTCCTACTTTTTAATTTAGCTCCTAGCTCCTTAAATTCGTTTCGTTGGACCTCATCCCTTTTTTTACCTATGTCGTTGGTACCAATGTGCACCACGACAACTGGCTGTTCTCCCTCCCTTTTTAGAATGTCCTGCACCTGCTCCGAGACATCCTTGACCCTTGCACCAGGGAGGCAACATACCATCCTGGAGTCTCGGTTACGGCCGCAGAAACGCCTATCTATTTCCCTCACAATTGAATCCCCTATCACTATCGCTCTCCCACTCTTTTTCCTGCCCTTCTTTAAGTTCTGGACCACGGTCTCTGAATTAACTGTTTCATTCTCCATCCCAATGTAGAATTCCACCATATTATGAGCACTCTTTCCCAAGGGGCCTCGCACAACGAGATTGCTAATTAATCCTCTCTCATTATACAACACCCAGTTTAAGATGGCTTCCCCCCTAGTTGGTTCCTCGACAAGCCTTTAGGCTTGTTTCTTTAACACCCTTTGTCCTTTTAGAATTATGATGTAGTGTGGCCCTTTTTGTTTTTGCCTTTGTTTACTCGGCCTTCCACTATTGCTTTTTACCTTTCTACCATCTGTTTCTGACTCCATATTACTTCACCCTATCTCGCTGCATAGGTTCCCATCCCCCTGCCATATTAGTTTAAACACTCCCGAACTGCATTAGCAAATGTTATCCCCAGGACATCAGTTCCAGTCCTGCCGAAGTGCAGACCGTCCCTTTTGTACAGGTCCCACTTCCCCCAGAACTGGTTCCAATGTCCCAGGAATTTGAATCCCTCCCTCTTGCACCACTGCTCAAGCCACATATTTATTCGAACTATCCTGCTCCCTCTACTCTGATTAGCACGTGGCACTGGTAGCAATCCAGAGATTAGTACCTTTGAGGTCCTACTTTTTAATTTAACTCCTAGCTCCCTAAATTCAGCTTGTAGGACCTCTTCCCGCTTCTTACCTATATCATTGGTACCTACATGTACCATGACAACTGGCTGTTCACCCTCCCTCTCCAGAGATGATTTCTAAAAGTGTCATATAAATAATGCTGACCTAATGAAAATTATTGCAATGCACAATGTGTTGATGGAGTGAAATGTGATGTCTGCGATGATTTTGAGAGCAGTGGTGCTTTTGTCGTGCATATGCCGTGTGTAACGCTGGACTCACCTTGTCACCCTAGCACCCCTTCTCCTCTAATAACCTCATTTGTGTCTTGCAGCTCAGCCAAGGCCACAGCAGCGCGGCCCAGGCAAGGCCACAGAGGCCAAAAGATGGGGGCGCGGGGCAGGAGTCAGCAGATGATCCTACTACATCTGGTGCTGAGGAGTTCCGATTGTCGCCCATCAATCCACTGGGTCTGTTCTCGACGGATGAGAACGTGGACTTCGAAGAACCTGCATCGCCATGGTCCAGAACCCATTCCACCCCAAGGCCATCTAGTGATCCTCTGGTCATTCCCGCCTCCACTCTGGAGGTGCCGGCCCCAAGCACCTCTCCACAGGGCACCCCATTTGTCCCCAGGACTGCGTCAACCCCGCGGAGGCCTCGTGGATGCGGCAGGTCTGTTCCACGAGCGCGACATGACAGCAGAGAGATGGTACAATTGTCCAGGAAGACTGTAGACATTGGGGGGCATATCCCGACACCTGGCCACCATGACTGAGTTCATTTCACGCATGCCGGAGCCCCTAGATGCGCTAGCCAGGAACACTGCTGCCACAGGCCTCCCAGTGGTCCGCAAGCACGGCACTCCACCCCTAGGTTCCACACCACCACTGCGAATGACAGATGAGAGCAAGGACCAAGATCCTGCTTCTGCAGCAGAGAATGTTGCCCCCTCAGCACCCACCGCTCCCATACCCGTACAACCAACGCATCTGCCTTCATCCCCTCCCAATGTGGCACTGCCTGAGAAGCTCCTCAGCCAGGCGCCATGGAGCAAGGAGGGGAAGGTGTAGAGGTGGGGAGAAGGAGAGGGGGGAAGGAAAGTGAGGTGCATGTGCGCAGGTGATGGCTGTGTTATATCTCCATCTGGGTGTATGCAATTTGCAATGTATGGGGGCTGGGGACCATGCTCCTGCTTTGCCTTTGTATTCTGTATTGTTGAACATGCTGAACACGTGATTTATGTCAATGGTGGAAAAAATGGGGTGTGGGCAGGGGTTGGGTGTTATTGGCTGTGATACTTATGATTTCAGACCAATGTTGGTATTAAACTTTTGTTAGTGAACATAACCTTGTTGCGCATTGTCTCAGATAGCTGGACCGTTATACACTGGTGATTCCTTACTATGAAAGGGTTAAATACAACTTAACATCAATCAACGTACACTTTAACTGGCACCAAGGTGATGGGCACCATTGATGTCTGAGCTGCACACACACAGCGGTGTTTCAGCGTTGTCATTCACATCAGCGCTCTTTCAGGCAAATCTTTCAGCTATCAGCTCCTCACGCAAGAGTGGGATTTAACAAATGCCAGCCACACCACTGGTGTTCATCCCGGTTAGTTCCACTTTTTGTGGGTGGTTTTTTGAGTGGCCGATATTCTGGGTGATATGTGTGCGAGGTGGTGAAATTGACGATGGATGATCTCCATGGCCGCGAGTTTGGGTAAATATGCTCTTTCCGACAAAAAACAGTGCGCGGGCGTTAATATTGAATCTCAGCATTAATTCCGTGAGGAAAGTACCGCTGGGCGATATTATGGGCGTTGAATTTGCCCATTCTGCTGATTTCACCCCAAAAAAGTGGTGGGCAGTAATATTTTTTCTCGCCGTTAAGCCCATTGGGGAAAATAACGCTCGGCGATAAGTTTGCTAAAAAAGCCCGTTAGTTTCCATTTTGTGCCAAAATGGGCGATATCTGGGCGTTATATGTCATTTCCTCAGTAAAATGGGCGTTAAGTGGGCATTAAGCATGGACAAAATGTGGAGGTTCTAGCCCACAGAAATTTACAGCACGGAAGGAGGCCATTTCAGCGCATTGTGTCCGTGCCGGCTAACCAAGAGCTATCCAGCCTAATCTCACTTTCCAGCTCTAGGTCCGTAGTCCTGTAGGTTACGACACTTCAAGTGCATATCCAAGTACTTTTTAAATGTGGTGAGTGTTTCTGTCTCTACCGCCCTTTCAGGCAGTGAATTCCAGACCCCCACCGCCCTCTGGGTGAAAATATTTCCCTTCAAATCCCCTCTAAACCTCCTACCAATTACTTTAAATCTATGCCCCCTGGTTGTTGACCTCTCTGCTAAGGGAAATAGATCCTTCCTATCCACTCTATCCAGGCCCCTCATAATTATATACACCTCAATCAGGTCTCCCCTCAGCCTCCTCTGTTCCAAAGAAAAAAACACCAACCTATCCAATCTTTCCTCATAGCTAAAATTCTCCAGTCCAGCAACATTCTCGTAAATCTCCTCTGTACCCTCTCTAGTGCAATCACATCTTTCCTGTAATATGACCGGAACTGCATGCAGTACTCTAGCTGTGGCCTAACTAGTGTTGTATGCAGTTCAAGCATCCCTGCTCTTGTATTCTGTGCCTTGGCTAATAAAGGCGAATAGAAGGACCTATTTCCCTCTCGTCTCTGTGTCATAAGGTGGTGGGTTCCAGTCCAGCTCCACAGACTTGAGCACATACTCCAGTGCAGTACTAAGAGGGCGCCGCACTGTTGAAGCTGCCATCTTTCCGATGAAATGTTATACCAAGGCCCCGTGTGCCCTTTTGAAGAAGAGCAGGGGAGTTCTTCCCCACGCCCCCGGGTCCTGGCACAATAGTTATCCCTCAACCAGCACCAAAACAGAGGATCTGGTCATTACCACATCACTGTTTGGGGTACCCTGCTGCTGGCAATTTGGCTGCCACATTTCCTACATTATAACAGTGACTACACTCCAAAAAATATTAATTGGCTGCAAAGCACATTGGATCGTCCTGAGGTTGTGCAACTCTTTTATTTCTAATACTTTGTAAATTTATTTTATTGTCTTTCTACTTGGCCTTTGCCCAGTTCCCAGAAGATGTGGTCCCAATACAGTAAGTCTCAGCAGAGCATGATTATTGGCAGCAAAAGGGAACAGTTTTTTTTTCCCAAAGTCAGCAGGAATTCCTCGTGGAGTCACACTTCTGTGCCTGGTTTCCCCCCTACCTCCCTGCGAGCTGGCCATGGAACAGCATTGGCAGAGGCTGTTGAGTGATGGCCAGTGCAACCTGCCAATTCCGTCATTCAGAAGTTCAAAATGGGGGTCACTAAGAGGAACAAACGGGGATTAAACACACTTTTACAGATTCTGCTTGTGCAGCCAGAAGCCAGAAACGTGTGAAAGGCTGAAATCGCAGTCCGCTTGAGTTAATCTGGTCAGCAACGGGATTACTTTCTGAGGCCAACAGTTCCTTTCGGGACTGTACAGCACTGGGTGACTGTGGCCAAGGGCGAGCAGGCTTACTTGGATTTTCTAGAAATCGTAAACGGAGACACAACTCATTTTCTGACACTTCTGCGTACACACTGTGTGATGTGTGTGTGGGATGTGTGGTGTGGGGAGTGTGTGTGGTTTATGTGTGAGTGGGGTGTGTGTGTGTGGGTGTGTGTGTGTGTGTGTGTGTATGGGGTGTGTGTGTATGGGGTGTGTGTGTATGGGGTGTGTGTGGCGTGCGTATGGTGTGGGGAGTGTGTGTGGGGTGTGGGGAGTGTGTGTATGGGGTGGGGAGTGTGTGTGTGGGGTGTGTGTGAGTGTGTGAGTGGGATGTGTGTGTGGGGTGTGTGTTTGTGAGTGGGGTGTGGGGTGTGGGGTGTGTGTGAGTGTGTGAGTGGGGTGTGTGTGTGTGGGGTGTGTGTGTGTGGAGTGTGTGTGTGTGTGAGTGGGGTGTGTGTGTGTGTGTGTGTGTTTGTGGGGTGTGTGTCTGTGAGTGGGGTGTGCCTGTGTGAGTGGGGTGTGTGTGTGTGGGGGGGGAGGGGTATGTGTTTGAGTGGGGTGTGTGTGTGTGTGTGTGTGGGGTGTGTGTGTGTGGGATGTGTGTGTGTGGGGTGTGTGTGTGTGGGGTGTGTGTGTTTGGGATGTGTGTATTTGGGATGTGTGTGTTTGTGTAAGTGGGGTGTGTTTGTGTGAGTGATGTGTGTGTGTGGTGTGTGTGTATGTGGTTGTGTGGTTGTAGGATGTGTATGGTTGTAGGGTGTGTGTGTGGTGTGGGGAGTGTGTGTGGACTGTGTGTATGGTGTGTGTGTGGGGGGGGTGGTGTGTGTGTGGAGGGAGTGTGTGTGGGGTGTTGGGTGTGTGTGGTGTGTGTGTGGGGTACGTATGTAGTGTGTGTGTGTGAGGTGCATGTGTGGGGTATAGGGTTGTGCGAGCACCATTGGAGCAGGCCGGGGAGAGGAAGGAGCAGTGTGGCGGCATACCACTCCAGGGAGCAGCACATGTTGGAGCAGGAGAGCAACGACAGCGAAGAGGATGACTGGATTTGACGTCACCAAGATCCAGGTCGGTGATTGGAGCGTGGGCAGGTACAGCAGGAGCGGCAAGGCCAGGGTGAAGGAGCGGCGAGAGATTGTAGAGGGATGTGATCGGGGCCCAGGAGAGGGGTGAGTTCGGGGCCCAGAAGGGGCAAGGGCCCAGGGGCAGCAAGGGCCAGCCCACACTGCAATATGTGTGCGCACTAGGCCCGTGCAGCAGAGCAGGTCTCCAGTCGTCCTGGTTGATCCTTGCCACTGGACCAAGACCTAGCTCTGTCAAGCCCGTGTGGTGGCCGGTGTGCAACGGCCACCACACGTTAAAAAAATCCACGCACAGGTATCTTCCACCTTTCAACATGTAGTTCGGGATCTGGAATATTAGGTCCTTCATTGAAACATCTGTGAACTTTTTGGCATGGAAGCAAATCATCCTCGATACGAAGGACCGCCTATGATGATGATATGTGTGTGTGTGTGTGTGTGAGTGGTGTGGGGTGTGTGTGTGGTGTGGGGTGTGTGTGTAGTATGTATGTGGGAAGTGCATGTGTGGGGTGTTTGTGTGAGTGGTATGTGTGGGGGGGCTGGTTTGTGTGTGGGGTGTGTGTGTGTGTGGAGTGTGTGTATGAGTGTGTGTGGGTGGTGTGTGTGTATGGAGTGCGTGTGTGCATGTGTGTGGAGTGTGTGCGTGTGGAATGTGAGTGTGTGTGAGGGGTGTTTGTGTGGATGGTGTGTGGAGTGTGTGTGTGTGTGTGTGTGTGTGTGTGTGTGTAAGTGGGCAGCCCTGTAGTCTTGGCAAGCTCACAGTTAAACTGACATAACCCCACACAGCGAAGAGTCCTTGGCAAACTCCTTAATAATGTGTCCAAGGTAAGTCTCTGTTTCTGCTTTCTTGGCAGTTCATTCATATTTCATGACAGCTCTTAGCAGTAACTGGCCAAGAGTTATCTCAAATCTGCAAATACATTTACAAGTCCCTGGTACGAACACGAGAATTAGGAGCAGGAGTAGGCCATTCGGCCCCTCGAGCCTGCTCGCCCATTCAATGAGATCATGGCTGATCTTCTACATCAACTCCACTTTCCTGCACAATCCCCATATCCCTAGATTCCCTTAATATCCAAAGATCTATTGATCTCTATCTTGAATATAATAAACAACTGAGCCAGCACAGCTCTCTGGGGTAGAGAATTCCAGAGATTCACCGCCTTCGGAATGAAGAAGTTTCTCCTCATCTCAGTCCTAAATGGCCAATACCTTATTTTGAGACTGTGACCCCTGGTTCTAGACTCCCCAGCCTGGGGAACCATAGAAACATAGAAAATAGGTGCAGGAGTAGGCCATTCGGCCCTTCGAGTCTGCACCGCCATTCAATAAGATCATGGCTGATCATTCCCTCAGTACCCCTTTCCTGCTTTCTCTCCGTACCCCTTTCCTGCTTTCTCTCCATACCCCTTGATCCCCTTAGCCCTGAGGGCCATATCTAACTCCCTCTTGAATATATCCAATGAACTGGCATCAACAACTCTCTGCGGCAGGGAATTCCATAGGTTAACAACTCTCTGAGTGAAGAAGTTTCTCCTCATCTCAGTCCTAAATGGCCTACCCCTTATCCAAAGACTATGTCCCCTGGTTCTGGACTTCCCCAATATCGGGAACATTCTTCCCGCGTCTAACCTGTCCAGTCCCGTCAGAATCTTATACGTTTCTATGAGATCCCCTCTCACCCTTCTAAACTTCAGTGAATAAAGGCCCAGTTGATCCAGTCTCTCCTCATATGACAGTGCAGCCATCTCTGGAATCAGTCTGGTGAACCTTTGCTGCACCCCCTCAATAGCAAGAATGTCCTTCCTCAGATTAGGAGACCAAAACTGTACACAATATTCCAGGTGAGGCCTCACTAAGACCCTGTACAACTGCAGTAAGAACTCCCTGCTCCTATACTCAAATCCCCTAGCTATGAAGGCCAACATACCATTTGCCTTCTTCACCGCCTGCTGTACCTGCATGCCCACTTTCAGTGACTGATGAACCATGACACCCAGGTCTCGTTGCACCTCCCCTTTTCCTAATCTGCCGCCATCCAGATAATATTCTGCCTTCGTGTTTTTGCCACCAAAATGGATGACCTCACATTTATCCACATTATACTACATCTGCGATGCATTTGCCCACTCACCTAACCTGTCCAAGCCACCCTGCAGCCTCTTAGCGTCCTCCTCACAGCTCACACCGCCACCCAGTTTAGTGTCATCCGCAAACTTGGAGATATTACACTCAATTCCTTCATCCAAATCATTAATGAATATTGTAAAGTTCATGGTCTGCGAGAGGCGGGAGATCGCTGAGGCAGGCCTATAAAGGCCCAGCCGGTGCAACTGCAGCAGGGAGGCAAAAAAGAAATAGAAAGAAATCGAAAAGTGACGTCACAGCAAAGGGGGTAAATGATTGGCTGGTGATTGGTAAGTAGCTTTTCTTTTTTCTTTATCATTAAGTAACCTTTAGCATTGTTGTTGCCAATTTAAGTTTATCTAAGGGTTAAGTCATGGCAGGACAGCTCGGTTATGTGTTATGCTCCTCCTGTACCATGTGGGAAGTCAGGGACGCTTCCAGTGTCCCTGACGACTATGTGTGCGGGAAGTGTATCCGTCTCCAGCTCCTGATGGACCGCATTGCGGCACTGGAGCTGCGGGTGGATGAACTCTGGAGCATGCACGATGCTGAGAATGACATGAATAGCACATTTAGTGAGTTGGTCTTACCGCAGGTAAAGGGTCCACAGCCAGATAAGGAACGGAAGAGCAGTGCAAGGAAGGTAGTGCAGGGATCCCCTGCGGTCATCCCCCTGCAAAACAGATACACCGTTTTGAGTACTGTTGAGGGGGATGACTCATCAGGGGAGAGCAGCAGCAGCCAAGTTCATGGCACCGTTGCTGGCTCTGCTGCACAGGAGGGCAAGAAAAAGAGTGGGAGAGCGATAGTGATAGGGGATTCAATTGTAAGGGGAATAGATAGGCGTTTCTGCGGCCGCAACCTGGACTCTAGGATGGTATGTTGCCTCCCTGGTGCAAGGGTCAAGGATGTCTCGGAGTGGGTGCAGGACATTCTGAAAATGGAGGGTGAACAGCCAGTTGTCGTGGTGCATATAGGTACCAACGATATCGGTAAAAAAGGGGATGAGGTCCTATGAGACAAATTTAGGGAGCTAGGAGTTAAATTAAAAAGTCCGACCTCAAAAGTAGTAATCTCAGGATTGCTACCAGTGCCACGTGCTAGTCAGAGTGGGAATCGCAGGATAGCTCAGATGAATACGTGGCTTGAGCAGTGGTGCAGCAGGGAGGGATTCAAATTCCTGGGGCATTGGAACCGGTTCTGGGGGAGGTGGGACCAGGACAAACTGGACGGTCTGCACCTGGGCAGGACCGGAACCAATGTCCTAGGGGGATTGTTTGCTAGTGCTGTTGGGGAGGAGTTAAACTAATATGGCAGGGGGATGGGAACCTATGCAGGGAGACAGAGGGAAATAAAATGGAGTCAGAAGCAAAAGATAGAAAGGAGAATTGTAAAAGTGGAGGGCAGAGAAACCCAAGGCAAAAAACAAAAAGGGCCACATTACAGCAAAATTTTAAAGGGGCAAAGTGTGTTAAAAAGACAAGCCTGAAGGCTCTGTGCCTCAATGCGAGGAGTATTCGGAATAAGGTGGACGAATTAACTGCGCAGATAGCAGTTAACGGGTATGATGTATTTGGCATCACGGAGACATGGTTCCAGGGTGACCAAGGTTGGGAACTCAACATCCAAGGGTATTCAGCATTTAGGAAGGATAGACAGAAAGGAAAAGGAGGCGGGGTGGCGTTGCTGGTTAAAGAGGAAATTAATGCAATAGTAAGGAGGGACATTAGCCTGGATGATGTGGAATCGGTATGGGTGGAGCTGCGGAATTCCAAAGGCCAGAAAACGCTAGTGGGAGTTGTGTACAGACCACCGAACAGTAGTAGTGAGGTTGGGGACAGCATCAAACAAGAAATAAGGGATGTGTGCAATAAAGGTACAGCAGTTATCATGGGCGACTTTAATCTACATATTGATTGGGCTAATCAAACTGGTAGCAATGCGGTGGAGGAGGATTTCCTGGAGTGTATTAGGGATGGTTTTCTAGACCAATATGTCTAGAAAGCTGGCCATCCTAGACTGGGTGATGTGTAGAAGGGAGAAGGGACTAATTAGCAATCTAGTTGTGCGAGGCCCCTTGGGGAAGAGTGACCATAATATGGTAGAATTCTTTATTAAGATGGAGAGTGACACAGTTAATTCGGAAACTAGGGTCCTGAACTTAAGGAAAGGTAACTTCGACGGTATGAGGCATGAATTGGCTAGAATAGACTGGCAAAGGATACTTAAAGGGTTGACGGTGGATAAGCAATGGCAAACATTTGAAGATCACATGGATGAACTTCAGCAATTGTATATCCCTGTCTGGAGTAAAAATAAAATGGGGAAGGTGGCTCAACCATGGCTAACAAGGGAAATTAAGGACAGTGTTAAAGCTAAGGGTAGAGGCATATAATTTGGCTAGAAAAAGCAACAAACCTGAGGACTGGGAGAAATTTAGAATTCAACAGAGGAAGACTAAGGGTTTAATTAAGAGGGGGAAAATAGTATACGAGAGGAAGCTTGCAGGGAACATAAAAACTGACTGCAAAAGCTTCTATAGATATGTGAAGAGAAAAAGATTAGTGAAGACAAACGTAGATCCCTTGCATTCGGATTTAGGTGAATTTATAATGGGGAACAAAGAAATGGCAGACCAATTGAACAAATACTTTGGTTCTGTCTTCATGAAGGAAGACACAAATAACCTTCCGATTGTACTAGGGGACAGTAGGTCTAGTGAGAAGGAGGAACTGAAGGATATCCCTATTAGGCGGGAAATTGTGTTCGGGAAATTGATGGGATTGGAGGCCGATAAATCCCCGGGGCCTGATAGTCTGTATTCCAGAGTACTTAAGGAAGTGGCCCTAGAAATAGTAGATGCATTGGTGATCATTTTCCAACAGTCTATCGACTCGGGATCAGTTTATATGGACTGGAGGGTAACTAATGTAACACCACTTTTTAAAAAAGGAGGGAGAGAGAAAACGGGTAATTATAGACTGGTTAGCCTGACATCAGTAGTGGGGAAAATGTTGGAATCAATCATTAAGGATGAAATAGCAGCACATTTGGAAAGCAGTGACAGGATCGGACCAAGTCAGCATGGATTTATGAAAGGGAAATCATGCTTGACGAATCTTCTGGAATTTTTTGAGGATGTAACTAGCAGAGTGGACAAGGGAGAACCAGTGGATGTGGTGTATTTGGACTTTGAAAAGTCTTTTGACAAGGATCCGCACAAGAGATTGGTGTGCAAAATCAAAGCGCATGGTATTGGGGGTAATGTACTGACGTGGATAGAGAACTGGTTGGCAGACAGGAAGCAGAGAGTCGGGATAAACGGGTCCTTTTCAGAATGGCAGGCAGTGACTAGTGGAGAATCACAATTGACTCCCTCTCTCCCCTTGCCTTGCCCTGCCCCCTCCCCCTGGGTCGTTCTGTTGTGATGTTATCACAGCACCAATAGAAAGGTCTGGCTGGCAATATAGCTGAGGAAACAGTAAAATAAGTAATTGTTGCCCGAGTGTTTCATTAGCTCTATCTACAACAGACTAAAGTTGCTCGGTAAACATGCACCCCTTATTTGGACGTCACCATTCGATGAGGCACATGCATGCCTGCAGCTACACCCTCCTGCCACTAGATGGAGCTTCATAAGCTGCAGAAGCTGTAGCTCCCCATATCGATACCTCACCAATTCGCTTGACTTGACTCTCCATGGGCAAAGCTGTACGCGATCCAGGGAGAATGAAACTCTGAATACCTCACGTCAAATGGGTAGCACAACTCCTCAACAGATTGTTTCTCAGTTTCCTACATTACATTAGGGCATACAAAGTGGGCCAAAACTAGTGGGAGGACAGAAGATTGGGAAGCTTTTAAAAGCCAGCAAAAAATGACTAAAAAAATGATTAAGAAAGGGAAGATAGACTAAGAAAGTAAACCAGCACAAAATATAAGAACAGATAGTAAGAGTTTCTGTAGGTATTAAAAAGAAAAAGAGTGGCTAAAGTAAATGTTGGTCCCTTAGAAGATGAGGCCGGGGAATTAGTAACGAGGAACATGGAGAGGTCAGAAAATCTAAACAAATGTTTTGTATCAGTTTTTACAGTAGAGAATGTCATGTATCTCACATTACAGTATATAACTGTATCTTACCATGTTTTACATGACTGTAACTGGACATGACCTGTAACAATAAGCAGACCTTACCACCAGGGGTGCACTTGCAGGAGACACTCCATACCTGTCCCACTGTGGTATATAAACGGAGGTCTCAGGCAAGTGCAGCACTGAAGAGCTGGAATTAAAGGTGCAGGTCCTGAGTGACCTTGACTTCAGCATGTGTCTCGTGTAAGTCAGTACATTAGAGTCAAGACTTAACAGTAGCGACGAGTTACGGGATCACAGAATCCACAGAATGGCTACCAACAGCTCAGATGAGAAATACAATGCCGGAGACAATTGGGATGACTTTATAGAAAAGCTCCAGCAAAGCTTTGTGACCAAAGACTGGCTGGGCGACGATAAGGCAGACAAGAGAAGAGCCCATCTCTTGACCAGCTGTGGCACGAAAACATACGCTTTAATGAAAGACCTGCTGGCACCCGAGAAACCAGCAAGCAAGTCGGTTGAGGAGTTGAGCACACTGGTGAGAGACCATCTGAAGCCAGCGAGCCTACACATGGCCAGACACAGGCCCCAAGTTTCCACACGTGGCGAAAAAGGCGCACCTCAGAGCTGGGCGCTTGTTTTTCGTGCCTAAAACGGCGCCGGAAAAAAAACGCGGTATTCTCGAGCTCCTTTGAGCTCGATGTCTGCTTGGCGCGGCGCACAGGGAGCGGTGCCTACCACTCGCGCTGATTTTGTAAGTAGGAGGGGGCGGGTACAATTTAAATGAGGCTTTTGGTGCCGGCAACCCTGCGCGTGCGCGTTGGAGCGTTCGCGCAGTCTGAAGTAAACATTGGCACTCGGCCATTTTTAAAAGTGCTGCAGAAAAAGTGAAGATTTGTTTCTTGGACCCCTGCAAAGACTTGTATTTTAATTTTCTTGATATTTTTGTGTGTCACGGAGTGCTTTTAGCAGCACTGCTGAATAAATCACCTGCTAATCTTATAGTGTAAATGCTCTCACATTTTTTTGTATCTGATTTAATTTTGCACCTAAAAAGTGATCCTGAAGTTTAAGTGTTCTTCAGAGTGTAAGATTTTTCACAATGAAACTGTTTTGTAAGTGGTGTTGACAATGCAGCACCCATTCTGCAAATTTAAATATAAAACTGTCTATGTGGCTGCCTCTCCCTGTCCAAATGGCCTCAGTCCCCCTCACAGCTCGAAGGCTGCTGCTGGATCTTTGGCTGCCGGCCAGCCACTGACGCCGCCCCTAAAGCATGGCCGAATGGCCTCAAGAACCTTAATGAGCTGCGTGTGTCCTGGGTTGATTCTTCGGCTGCCGGCCAGCCACTGACGCCGCTGCAATCCCATGGCCGAATGGCCTCAAGTCCGTCCGGGTGCTGCATCTTCGCGGGGAATGAAGGCCTGCCTCAAGCACCGCAGCTCAGCTCGAAGGCTGCTTGCTGCCTGCCCCTGCCGCCAAGACACTGACACCACACCGCTGCCTGAAAGGCCTGCCTGAAGCACTTTCACACAGGTAGGAACATGGTTTATTTAATCTTTTCTTTGCTTATAAATTTTTATTCAGGTTGGATTTATTTCTTTAATATTTGTATAAGTATAACTAAGGATTGATTGTAGAATTTAATGACTTCCCTTCCCCCCGCTACCCCCCCCCCCACCTCGTTCCCGACGCCTAATTTGTAACCTGCACCTGATTTTTTAAAGTGTAGACAAGGTTTTTTCAAGCGTACAAAAATCTTCACTTGCTCCATTCTAAGTTAGTTTGGAGTACGTTTTCACTGTGGAAACTTTCAAATCAGGTGTCAGTGGCCGGACACGCCCCCTTTTGAAAAAAAAATTCAGTTCCAAAGTGAAACTGTTTTACCTGACTAGAACTGCAGAAAACTAAATGTGGAGAATTCCGATTTCTAAGATACTCCGTTCTACACCAGTTGTTCCGAAAAATCAGGAGCAAATCATGTGGAAACGTGGGGCCACAGATTCTACAACTACAGACGCTGTGTGGGCCAAAGCATACCCGATTTCGTGGTGGAACTTCGGAGGCTGGCTAGTTCATGTGAGTTCCCTGATGAACTAAGGAGAGAAGTACTGAGAGACGTTTTTACTGAAGGAATAGGCCACGCAGGCATATTCCAAAAGCTTATAGAGACTAGGAACTTGATTCTAGAGGCAGCAGCACTGGTCGCACAGATGTTCTTGGCATGCGAAGAAGAAACAAGGCTGATCTATACTTCGGGTACGACAACCAACAAGGCATCGGAACAAGGGGTTCACCTTGTGAAACAAACCGCTACCCCCACACACAGACAAAGGCAGGAAAACAGGCCTTCAACAGCAGGCAGTGGTGCCAGAGGACATCAAAATCAAGGGCCACATGAACGGCCAATCACACCTCATCAAACCACAATGCGAGCAATCAACAACAGATTGAAAGAAGATCAAATGAGCTCAGACGCAGCTCATACTTTGGAAACAATGGAAACGGTCTGTGTTGGAGATGTGGGGGAAGGCACTCAACCAGGGTGTGTCGATTTCAGCATGCTGTTTGCAGAAACTGCAACTACACAGGGCATCTGACTCGCATGTGCAGAAAAACAGCAGCTCGGCTGGTATACGAATCGGAAGGGTTGGAAAGCGGACCAGAAGACGGTTGGAACAGTGCACGGGACGCCAAGGTACAGCGGGTTAACACGATCAATGTCCACTGTTCTTACACCAAGACGCCTCCAATTATGATGAGGGTTCTACTCAACGGGATACCCGTCAACATGGAACTGGACACGGGGGCCAGTCAATCCCTCATGAGCGTTCAACAATTTGAACAGCTGTGGCTGCACAAAAGCAACAGACCAAAACTCACAAAGATCGACACCAAACTAAGGACCTATACCAAAGAAATCGTCCCAGTCCTTGGCAGCGCCATGCTCTCAGTCACACACAAAGGGATGGTGAACCGACTTTTCCTGTGGATTGTCCCCAGGGATCTCCCAGCCCTGTTGGGGAGAAGCTGGCTAGCAGAACTTAATTGGAAATGGGATGATGTTCACGCCATGTTGTCAGAGGAACGGACCTCCTGCTCAACAGTTCTAAGCCGTTTTGAATATCTCTTTCAGCTAGGTGTGGGCACCTTCAAAGAGGCTAAAGTTAGAATCTACATCACACAGAATGCCAGACCGGTCCATCACAAGGCTAGAGTTGTGCCTTATGTGATGAGGGAAAAGATTGAAAACGAACTGGACAGGCTTCTGCGGGAAGGCATAATTTCTCCCGTGGAATTCAGTGACTGGGCAAGCCCCATCGTCCCCGTCATGAAGCCTGATGGATCCGTGTGGGGATTACAAGTCTACCATAAACAGAGTCTCCATACAGGACCAATACCCGCTGCCCAGAGCAGAGGACCTATTTGCCACGTTGGCTGGAGGAAAACTCTTCTCGAAACTTGACCTCACATCTGCGTATATGACGCAAGAACTGACCGAAGAGTCGAAGCTACTCACCACCATCAACACACATCGAGGCCTTTTTGTGTACAATTGATGCCCATTCGGCATCAGGTCGGCAGCTGCTATATTCCAGCGCAACATGGAAAGTCTGCTCAAGTCCATCCCGGGGACGGTTGTGTTTCAAGATAACATACTCATCACGGGCAGGGACACCGACTCTCATCTCCGCAATCTTGAGGAAGTACTAAGTCGATTGGATCGGGTAGGCCTAAGAGTTAAGAAATCCATGTGTCTGTTTCTCACGCCTGAGGTTGAATTTTTGGGCAGAATGATTGCCGCTGATGGAATCCGCCCAACCGAATCCAAAACCGAAGCGATTCGGCTGGAACCCAGGCCCCGGAATGTCTCGGAACTACGCGCCTTTCTCGGGCTACTCAATTACTTTGGGAACTTTATGCAGAACTTGAGCACGCTGCTGGAGCCTCTCCACGTGCTACTCAGAAAGGGGTGCGATTGGTTTTGGGGCGATGACCAAGAACGCGCCTTCAATAAGGCACGCAACCTTCTATGTTCCAAGAGTGTTTTAGCCTTTTTTGACCCAGGTAAAAAGTTAGTCCTTACGTGTGATGCGTCAGCGTACGGGGTCGGGTGCGTTTTACAGCACGTCAATGATGCGGGTAAATTGCAGCCCGTTGCTTGTGCCTCCAGGTCACTTTCGCGGGCGGAGCACGGGTACGGTATGGTTGAGAAGGAGGCGCTCACGTGCGTGTACGGTGTCAGAAAGATGCACCAATACCTTTTCGGGGCCAAGTTTGCATTAGAAACCGACTACAAACCCCTCACGTCCCTACTATCCGAGTGCAAGGCAATCAACGCCAATGCTTTGCCGCGCATTCAGCGGTGGGCACTCATGCTGGCGGCTTACGACTATACGATAAGGCACAGACCAGGCACAGACAACTGTGCCGACGCACTTAGCAGGCTACCCCTGGCGACCACAGAAGGGTCCGACGAACAGGACTGTGAGATGGTCATGGCAATCAATGCCTTTGAATCCACAGGTTCGCCCATGACGGCTCGCCAAATCAGAGCCTGGACGACCAGCGACCCCACGTTATCGCTCGTTAAAAGATGCGTTTTAACCGGTGACTGGGCAGAGGCTCACGATGCCTGCCCCGAAGAGGTCAAACTCTTCCACAGGCGCATGCATGAACTCTCACTACAGGCAGACTGTCTGATGTGGGGCAGCCGAGTAGTTATGCCCTTACGAGGCAGGGAGGCGTTTGTCCGGGAGCTCCATCGCGAGCACCTGGGGATCATCCTTACGAAGGCCATAGCCAGATCTCAGGTCTGGTGGCCTGGCATTGACACGGACTTGGAGCTCTGCGTCCGTCGGTGCACCATTTGTGACCAACTCAGTAATGCCCCCAGGGAGGCCCCCCTAAGCCCCTGGCCCTGGCACTGGCCCACCAAACCGTGGTCGCGGGTGCATGTAGACTATGCGGGCCCATTCATGGGCGAAATGTTCCTCGTAGTCGTTGATGCATTTTCAAAATGGATCGAGTGCACCATTTTAAACTCGAGCACCACCTCCACCATGTAGAGAGCCTTAGAACCATGTTTGCAACGCACGGCATTCCTGACATATTGGTCAGTGATAATAGTCTGTGCTTCACCAGCGCAGAATTTCACGATTTTATAGTTGACCACGGTATAAATCACGTTAAGATGGCACCTTTCAAGCCAGCCTCCAATGGCCAGGCAGAGCGAGCAGTGCAGATCATTAAACAAGGCATGCTCAAAATCCAAGGTCCCAGGCTGCAGGGTCGCCTGTCGCGACTGCTGCTGGCATACAGATCTCGTCCGCATTCGTTGACTGGGGTTCCCCCCGCGCAACTATTGATGAAACGAATCTTAAAGACCAGACTCTCGTTAATCCTCCCAGACATGCATGAAATTGTTGAGGCTAAGCGTCAAAAGCTAATTGAGTACCATGGCCAAAATTCGAAGGGGAGGTGGAATGAGATAGGGGACAAAGTGTTTGTGCTAAACTTTGGCCGGGGTCCCAAATGGCTTGCAGGGACAGTAACAGACAAAGAGGGAAACAGGCTACTGGTTGTACAAATGGACAATGGCCAAACCTGCCGGAGGCATGTAGACCAAGTAAAAAGTAGATTCACTGATAACACTGAAAAACCAGAGGCAGACTACAATGTGGAACTCACACCACACCTGGTGGACAGACAGGTGGAACAACTTGCGGAAAGGGCAGTCTCAACAGATAGCCCAGGCGAGATACCAGCAATCACATCGAACGAAACAGACAGCCCAGGCAAGATACCAGCAATCTCACCGAACGAAAAACAGGCACCAAGGCAAACAACTGAACCACAACTAAGACGCTCCACGCGAGAGTGCAGACCACCTGAGAGACTGAATCTATAAAGGTAATAAGTACTTGGGGGAGGGTGATGTCATGTATCTCACATTACTGTACATAACTGTATCTTACCATGCTATACATGACTGTAACTGGATATGACCTGTAACAATAAGCATACCTTACCACCAGGGGTGCACTTGCAGGAGACACTCCATACCTGTCCCACTGTGGTATACAAAGGAAGGTCTCAGGCAAGTGCAGCACTGGAGAGCTGGAATTAAAGGTGCAGGTCCTGAGTGACCTTGACTTCAGCACGTGTCTCATGTAAATCAGTTCATTAGAGTCAGGACTTAACAGAGGACACTAACAATATTCCAACAGTAGATAGTCAAGGGGCTCTGGGGGGTGGGGGGGGGGAACTTAACACAGTCACAATCACTAAGGAGGTGGTGCTCAGTAAGATAATGGGACTAAAGGCGAATAAATCCCCTGGACCTGATGGCTTGCATCCTAGGGTCTTAAGAGAAATAGCGGCAGGGATTGTGGATGCATTGGTTGTAATTTACCAAAATTCCCTGGATTCTGGGGATGTCCTAGCAGATTGGAAAACTGCAAATGTAACGCCCCTATTCAAAAAAGGAGGCAGACAAAAAGCAGGAAACTACAGACCAGTTAGCCTAACATCTGTGGTTTGGAAAATGTTGGAGTCCATTATTTAAGAAGCAGTAACAGGACATTTGGAAAAGCAAAATTTGGTCAGGCAAAGTCAGCATGGATTTAAGAAAGGAGAGGTCATGTTTGACAAATTTGCTGGAATTCTTTGAGGATGTAACGAACAGGGTGGATTAAGGGGAACCAGTGGATGTGGTGTATTTGGACTTCTAGAAGGCATTTGACAAGGTGCCACACAAAAGGTTACTGCACAAGATAAAAGTTCACGGGGTTGGGGGTAATATATTAGCATGGATAGCAGATTGGCTGACAAACAGAAAACAGAGAGTCAGGATAGATTGTTCATTCTAGCAACCAGTAACGAGTGGGGTGCTGCAGGGATCCCAACTATTTACAATCTATATTAATGACTTGGAAGAGGGGACTGAGTGTAACATACTCAGGTTTGCTGACGATACAAAGAAGGGAGGAAGGGTAATGTGTGAGGAGGACACAAAGAGGCTGCAGGAGGACATAGACAGGCTAAGTGAGTGGGAAAGAATTTGGCAAATGGAGTATAATGTTGGAAAATGTGAGGTCATGCACTTTGGCAGAAAAAAATCAAAGAGCAAGTTATTATTTAAATGGAGAAAGATTGGAAAGTGCTGCAGTATAGCAGGACTTGCAGGTACAGCAAGTGATCAGGGAGGCCAATAGAATCTTGGCCTTTATTGCAAAGAGGATGGAGTATAAAAGCAGGGAAGTCTTGTTGCAGCTGTACAGGGTATTGGTGAGACCACAGCTGGAATATTGCGTGCAGTTTTGGTTTCCATATTTACGAAAGGATATACTTGCTGTGGAGGTAGTTCAGAGAGGTTCACTAGGTTGATCCTGGGGATGAGTGGGTTGACTTATGAGGAAAGGTTGAGTAGGTTGGGCCTCTACTCATTGGAATTCAGAAGAATGAGAGGTGATCTTATAGAAACGTATAAGGTTATGAGAGGGCTGGACAAGGTGGATGCAGAGCGGATATTTCCACTGGTGGGGGAGACTGGAACTAGAGGGCATGATCTTAGGATAAGGGGCCGCCCATTTAGAACTGAGATGGGGAGAAATTTCTTCTCTCAGAGGTTTGTGAATCTATGGAATTCGCTGCCTCAGAGAGCTGTGGAAGCTGGGACATTAAATAAATTTAAGACAGAAATAGAGAGTTTCTTAAATGATAAGGGGATAAGGGGTTATGGGGAGCGGGCAGGGAAGTGGAGCTGAGTCCATGATCAGATCAGCCATGATTGTATTGAATAGCGGAGCAGGCTCGAGGGGCCTTACGGCCTACTCCTGCTCCTATTCTTATGTTCTTATGTTCTTATGACAACAGTGACTACACTCCAAAAGTACTTAATTGACTGTGAAGCGCTTTGAGACGTCTGGTGGTCGTGAAAGGCACTATATAAATGCAAGTCTTTCTTTCTATCAGTGCTCTGTGCCCTGAAGACACAAGATGTGGTTTCCATTTTGTGAAAATCCACTGAAGGGGTTAAATCGGAACTGCAGCTCTTCGCATTACTACAGACTCAGTGTCTGCAGTCGGCAAAATAAAGTAAACAGGCAAACCCTCATTACTATACTGAGAGGACAATTTGATTATTTTGCTGGATAATATTTACTGTAAGATATTTATTAGCTAAATCAAAATTACAAATTGAGGAGGCACATCGAGATTTGAATAATTGAGGATCTGACACGTGCAGTGGATCCTTCACAATGTGAGCACAGACACAATCTTTATTTAACTCTTTTACCACATCGTCACATAGCTACTCTCCATAGCTCAGGGCTGTCATTATGTTATAGTTCTCGCTGAATGTTCTACCCTTGGGGTTGACAAGAGAAAGAGAATTGGTCACGGTTCCCACCTGTAATGTGTTTACTTCATGGGTTCTTTGCCTAAGAATTCATAGCAACACATTACTATTAAGAACTAGTTGGTTTATTAACAAAGGTTTAACAATCACACTACACATTACCAGTTCATCCACTAGGCTCACAACTGCGTGCCTCATCGTGGGTGACCTAGACCCAACTGACTGGGGTTTTATTGAGTCTTGTGAACATCACGTGACTGGCTAAGCCACTCACAATGCAACAGCTCTACAAACCTGTGGGCATACTCACAGGTGAATACATTAGACCACCCTTGACTGATTTCCAGTCACCCCTACTGAAAAGTTTGGTATGTGCATGTGGAAGTCGGGTGAGGACTGGACTGGGCTCAGTTGTGATGCCCACTGTAGTCAAATGGACGCACAAGTCTAGGCTCACAAGTGAAAACTGGCCCGTGGGCAAAGTACTGCCAGTGCGCTTGGAACTGGCATCCCAGCAAGAGTCAGTCCCTTGAGGAGAAGAGGGGTGAAAACGGTGCTTGCTGCTGTTGGAATGTTACTGGTCCAGCTTACCAACCTTACAGCAACATTAGATGCAATTATTATCATTTGTTTTGCAATCCCATTATCCCCAGTCCTCTTCAATCCCCCCATCACCTCTTTCCCCTTCTGACTTCATGTCAAAATGCTAATCCTCGCCTTCAATTCTCTCTGTTGTCTCGCTCCGCCCCACCCGAGTGACCTTCTCCAAGCTTATGTCCCTGCATGCATGTCTTCTGCCGCTCCTTGTGCCCCTCTGCTCCACCATTGGTGATCCCTCATTCATCCATTAATCTCCCATCCTCTGGTACGCTCTTCGTAGTTTCTTCTGGCTTTGTCATCTCTCTTCCTGCTTTCAAAAAGCTCCTGAAGACCTTTTGCTTCCACCGTGCCCCCCCTTCTCCTCCCCCCCCCCCCCCACCTTAGCCCACTCAGTCTTCCCTGTGTGCCCTCCTCGTTTGTGGCCACTATTGCAAAGTGTTCTGAAGTGTCTTCCTGCATGAGGAACAGTCGTTGTGATGCCGCATCACAACAGCATCATTCCACCACTTCTAAGTGGCCACCAACAATAACATCTTGCATTTATATAGCACCTTTAGCGAAGTAAAAATGTCCCAAAGCGCTTTACAGGAATAGAATCAGGCAAAATTTGACACCGAGCCACATATTAGGGCAGGTGACCAAATACTTGGTCAAAGAGGTAGTTTTTAAGGAGTGTCTTAAAAGAGGAGAGAGAGGTAGAGAAACGGAGACGTTTAGGGAGGGAGTTCCACAGCTTAGGGCTCAGGCAGCTGAAGGCATGTCCGCTAATGGTAGAGTGAAGGAAATCGGGGAGGCACAAGTGGATAGAGTTGGAGGAGCACAGAATTCTCAGAAGATATGGAGATGGAGGAGGTTACAGAGCTAGCGAGAGGCGAGGGCATGGAGGGATTTGAACTGAAGGATCACAATGATGAAAGTGACAGGAGTTCTTCCAACATCTGTCCTTTCACAAAGAAGTGACGATCCCTCCTTAATCAGAGAATCTGCTCGCTGAATTCCTTAGTCATTCACGTCTGTTCCCTTCACAAATTGGATGTTTGCTTGTCCTTTATTTTTTGGATTATAAATCTCACTCAGTGCTTAAAGCTCTGATTTTATGAGGTACTCCTTTATTGTTCCCGACTGCAGTTTAAGGTGACATGCCATTTAAGGAACGTCACGTTAACCCCGACTAACATGACCGCAGACATTTTCATGACAGAAACCCAGAAAACAACGTAACTCGTTAAGTAATTGATTATAATCGCTCAACCATTGGTGGCCGTACCTTCTGTTGCCTCGGGCCCAAGCTCTGGAACTCCCTGCCTAAACCTCTCCGCCCCTCTATCTCTCGTTCCTCCTTCAAGACGCTCCTTAAAACATACCTCTTTGACCAAGCTTTTGGTCACCTGCGCTAATTTCTACTTATTCAGCTGGGTGTCAAATTGTTTTATCTCATATTACTCCGGTGAAACGCCTTGGAGCGTTTCACTATGTTAAAGGCGCTCTATAAATACAAGTTGTTGTTGTTGTTGTTATATTCTATGTAATTGTATGCAGCTTTCAGCTGGTCAGAACAGGGGAACCAATCCTAAGTAGCGTCTGATCAGGAGCCTCCTCCTTGTTCTAGTAATCTCTTGGCGACGCAGGTTGGTTGAAGAGGTGTCTGTAGATCACCCTGGGCAATTCATTGTTCTGTATGCCTCAATTCTGTCACAAAGCCCAATCACACGGTTACAGGTCTGGGTTTAGTGCCGGAAAAATGTACCGACTTCATTCATGTTCCTGAATCACTGCCGATGACCAGAAATTTTTTTTTTTTTTTGAAATTCGTAGCCAATCGTTCCAATTCTTTGTCAAATCACAAACGCCAGAGGTCACCTTGCACACGCCAAGGATCACTCTGCGCCAATGCTCTTAGCCAAAAGGCCTAGAGCCACTGCACCGTTCCTGGAAGTACTGCAATACCAGGTTCGTGCGATTGAGGTGGATGGGTCAGGTCCCCCACACACCTCCGTGGAGGTGGATGGGTCAAGCCACCCCACCCACCTCCTGTTTCCAAAAAAGCAAGCATATACCTTCCTGATCCAGGGAGAACCACCCGGAGGTCATGGTGGCTACTCCCCTGTCAGGTCAGTTACGCATGATCTTAGCCAAAAGGCCAAGAAGCGATGAAATACTCCAGCACTCACCACTGGCTGCCTCCAACACTCCATGTGTGGCTTAGCTCTAGCTTTATTTGTAACTTGGTTTCTAATGTTGTATTTTGGTGGACTTGGGAATGATTAAAGGAATAGTCCATACAGTGCTATCAAGAATTTGAGTAAACAGAACTTAGTCGTAACATAAAATCCCTGCCAAGTCCAGCCGTATGTTTAATTCCCCCCCAAAATTCTGAGGTGGAGCACTCTCGATTTACTGCGTGCATGATCTTAGAATTTGCCTCAACCCAAATTATATCTGTCAAAAATAGCCAATAGACGAGGACAATGCCTCCCAATCATTCCCCAGCCGCTTCCGAGTGGTTTGCCAGATTGCGTTACTGGTAAGTCATGGAAACTGAGATAGAATAGCTGGGTCTGGAGTCTCCCTTTAACGCTGCAGCGTTGGGACTCAAGGATGGGCCTAAAGGACTATCGCTGGCCCGGTAAAGTGACAATGTGTCACTTTATGCGTTTTTGATGCAGAAGCATTCAACGGTGTGAAGTGCCACGCGACAAAATCAACTCACACCCGACTCTGCAAGCTGAAAATGTTCACATCAAGGAATCATTTTCCAGAACAGTGACTGTTGTTATGTAAGGGTCAAGCTGGAGTACAGTGTGTAGCACTGTGCAATGGTAGCACACGGGTCAGATAGTTGCTGAGTTACCAGCCACCGTTGGGCTTTAGTTGGCAGCTGATTAGTATGATCTAGGCAGCTCCCTGAAAGCAAGGGAATGAGAAGGAGAACTGCCCCATGTCTCTCCCAAATCCTTGAACTCCACCACCTAGAAGGACAAGGGCCGCAGGTGCAAGGGAATACCACCACCTGCAAGAACATAAGAAATAGGAGCAGGAGTAGGCCATACAGCCCCTCAAGCCTGCTCCGCCATTTAATGAGATCATGGCTGATCATCGACCTTAATTCTACTTTCCTGCCCGATCTCCATATCCCTCGATTCCCCTAGAGTCCAAAAATATATCTAGCTCAGCCTTGAATATACTCAAAGAATCACCATTCACAGCCCTCTGTGACAAAGAATTCCAAAGATTCAGAACTCTCAGTGAAGAAATTCCTCCTCATCTCGGTCTTAAATGTTGTTCAATGGCCTACCCCTTATCCTGAGACTGTGCCCCCCAGTTCTAGACACTCCAGCCAGGGGAAACAACCTCTCAGCATCTACCCTGTCAATCCCCTTCAGAATTTTGTATGTTTCAATGAGATCACCTGTCATTCTTCTAAAATAGGCTATGTGGTTGATAATGAAGAAGAAAGTTGCGGACTGCAGGAAGATATCAATGTACTAGTCAGGTGGGTAGAACAATGGCAAATGAAATTCAATCCGGATAAGTGTGAGGTAATGCATTTGGGGAGGTCTAACAAGGCAAGGGAATACACATTAAATGCTATGACAGTGAAAAGTGTAGAGGAACAAAGGGACCTTCGAGTGCAGGTCCACAGATCCCTGAAGGTAGCAGGCCAGGTAGATAAGATGGTTAAGAAGGCATATGGAATACTTGCCTTTATTAGCCGAGGCATGGAATACAAGAGCAAGGACGTTATGCTTGAACTGTATAAAACACAGCTGTAGCTGGAGTACTGTGTGCAGTTCTGGTCACCACATTACAGAAAAGATGTGATTGCACTGGAAAGGGTGCAGAGAAGATTCACAAGAATGTTGCCTGGAGAATTTTGGCTATGAAGAAAGATTGGAGATGCTGGGTCTGTTTTCTTTGGAATAGAGGAGGCTGAGGAGAGACCTGATTGAGGTGTATAAAATTATGAGGGGTCTGGATAGAGTGGATAGGAAAGACCTTTTTCCCTTGGGCAGTGGGCTCAACAACCAGGGGGCATTGATTTAAAGTAATTGAGGGGAGGTACAGAGGAGATATGAAGGGAAATGTCTTTACCCAGAGGGTGGTGGGGGTCTGGAACTCACTGCCTGAAAGGGTGGTAGAGACAGAAAGCTTCACATTTAAAAAATACTTGGATGTGCACTTAAAGTGTCGTAGCCTATAGGACTACGGACCAAGAGCTGGAAGGTGGGATTAGGCTGGATAGCTCTTGGTCGGCTGGCGCGGACACGATGGGCCGAAATGGCCTCCTAACGTGCTGTAAATTTCTATGATTCTATGATAAACTCCAGAGAGTAGAGGCCCATGCTACACAATCTCTCATCACACCATCCCGACTTGGAAATATATCACCGTTCCTTCCTCGTTGCTGGGCCAAACTCCTGGAACTCTCTACCTAACAGCACTGTGGGAGTACCTTCACCACACAGTTCTTTCAGTGGTTGAAGAAGAAAGTTCACCACCACCTTCTCAAGGGCAATTAGGGATGGGCAATAAATGCCGGCCTTGCCAGTGACGCCCACATCCCGAGAATAAATTTAATTTAATTTCCTAAAGGTAAAGCAACAATGGCTGGGATCTGGGAGCCCTTTGGACTGGGATGTCACAGGCAGTGGGGAGGGAAAGAAAGAAAGAAAAGAAAGAAAGACTTGCATTTATATAGCACCTTTCATGACCACCGGACGTCTCAAAGCACTTTACAACCAATGAAGTACTTTTGAAGTGTAGTCAATGTTGTAATGTAGGAAACACGGCAGCCAATTTGTGCACAGCCAGCTCCCACAAACAGCAAAATAATAATGACCAGATAAGCTGTTTTTTTAGTGATGTTGATTGAGGGATAAATATTGGCCAAGATACCGGGGATAACTTCTCTGTTTTTCTTGGAAATAGTGGCATGGGATCTTTTGCGTCCACCTGAGAGAGCAGACAGGGGCCTCAGTTTAATGCCTTATCCGAAAGACGGCACCTCTGACAGTGCAGCACTCCCTCAGTACTGCACTGGAAGAAAAATAAACTAATAAGGAACAAAGACACTGACTCTCACCAATTGACATGAATGTCTCATTCCCAATGGCAACTTTAAGTGGAGTTTTTAGACGTAGCTAATCCTGCCTGTTCAAAGAACTGAATCTCGTCAGAACTTCCCACTTCCTTTGAAAAAAATCAAAGCAGGTGTTTAATGCTATTTTTGGAATCCAGATTACGTGATAAACATGCCAAAGTGAACGTTATTTTATTACTGTCGACCAAAATATGAATTGGCTGTGTGGTTAGCCATTCACAAATGTTGGCAAGTCTCTGAAATGCAAGAGGGATTGAAAAAGTATTGGTTTTAAGTCATTTGGCACAAATGTGAAAAACGATACTTAAGGTCCGAAGTGCTTGCTTTCTGGGCTCAAATCTCTGGCAAAATATCTCAATATCACTTTACTGGCACAACTCACAGCACTTTTTGAATTAGAGATGAGAGCAGGAAGCCTTTCAAACAACAAGTTCCAATTTTCAGGCGAGCAGAGGCGGAATTTCCACTTTTTGATCATTCGGTCGGGTCATTTGAGAATGCTTGGTGCCTAATTTTTTCTGATCATTTAAATTAACAGTTGAAAATAATATGCTCAGTGCGTGCCTGCATTTCCAATATGCGCTGCTGCTGGAAGGTCAGGTTCCACACCAGAAGGTCGTGGGTTCAAGTCCCACTCCAGAGGCCTGAGCACAAAAATCTAGGCTGACACTCCCAGTGCAGTGCTGAGGGAGTGCCACACTGTCGGAGGTGTTGAACCGAAGCCCCATCTGCTCTCTCAGGTGGACGTAAAAGATCTCGGGGCGCTATTTCGAAGAAGAGTTTTCCCAGTGCCCTGGGCTAATCTTTATCCCTCAACCAACATCACAAAAACTGATTATCACATTGCTGTTTGCGGGAGCTTGCTGTGCGCAAATTGGCTGTCGTGCATTACGACAGTGACTACTCGGGTTTGGATAAGGTAAACAGCTGATGGTACAAGGACACAGATTTAAGGTTTTGAGGCCAGAGATGTAGGGGGGAACGTGAGGAAGAACATTTTTATGCAGCGAGGGGTAATGACCTGGAGCTCGCTGCCGACGAGGGTGGTGGAAGCGGAGATGATCAATGATTTCAAAAGGAAAGTGGATGGGCACTTGAGGGAGGTAAACTTGCAGGGCTCCGGGGATAGAGCGGGAGAATGGATTGCTCTACAGAGAGCCGGCATGGAGTCAATGGGCTGAATGGCCTCCTTCTCTGCCATAATGACTATGATTTTGGTTGTAAAGCACTTTGGGACATCCTGAGGTCGTGAAATGCACTATATTAATACAAGTCTTCCGATAACACACAAAGGAAATGCATACTCGGTCAAGAAACACATATGTTCACAGAGCCCAACATCTGTTATAGGACTCTGCACCAACATGTAAGTGCACAGTATAATAAAAAACAAGGAGTGGTAAGCTGCAATGACCCATAGCATTTTTAAAGAAAAAAAATAAAGGGATCTAAACTTTGCTGAAGATGGTATTTTTCTTACAGACACCACCAATAAAAGCAGTCTGGCTGCTTCAGAGCTGATGGGGTTGCCAGGAAATGGCGATATCCCCCTGCTCTGTTAAGCCTGCTGTGCCAAAATCCACATCGAAATGCACAGAGAGGTGTTCACCGAAGCCCAGACTCGGCGAGGTGAAGAGTTTGGTGCTCATTAACGTGAAGGGTGTTATTTTCTTGCACCTTGTCTTCGCGCGAAGTACTTCCAGGTAAGGTGGAAAACATGGCCAGGTGCAAAGCAGCCCCCTCTCCTGCGCCCTCTCCCAGGACAGCGCCCTCTACTGTACCTGTATGGCACTTCCATTCCCCACCTCAATCATCCGTATGGTCTTTCCAATTGAGATTAGCAAATTAATTCCAATCGGTGAACTCAAGACATAACAGGAATTGCATTAAGATTGCCCACATTTGTCTCATTTCTTTCCTTTAATTCCAGAGGTGGTGAATGACCAATCCTGGCCTTACCAGAGACACACACACACACACACACACACACACACAGACACATATACAGACACACACACAGACACACCTCCAGCAAGTGTTCAGATTAGGAGTGGGAATCATAGAATCATAGAAATTTACAGCACAGAAGGAGGCCATTCAGCCCATTGTGTCTGCGCCGGCCGACAAATAGCTCTCCAGCCTGCTCCCACTTTCCATCACTAGGTCCGTAGCCCTGTAGGTTACGCCGCTTCAAGTGCATATCCAAGTACTTTTAAAATGTGGTGAAGCTTTCTGCCTCTACCACCCTTTCAGGCACTGAGTTCCAGAACCCCAGCACCCTCTGGGTGAAAAGATTTCCCCTTCAAATCCCCTCCGTGCCTCCTACCAATTAAATCTATGTCCCCTGGTTGTTGATCCCTCTGCTAAGGGAAATAGGTCCTTCCTATCCACTCCTCACCTTTCCCCTCCCTAACCCCGGGCTGTTGTGGCCATTTGCAGCACCCCGACTGCTGCCTGGCTAAGATCAACCATCACTGTGGATCAAACGGAGACTTTCCTGGCCGCATCTGCTAACGTTTAATTAACATTTTTTTTTAAATGATGAGGGGTTTTGATAGAGTAGCTGGGGAGGAAGTGTTTCCACTGGCAGGAGGGTCGGTAACCAGAGGACACAGATTGAACATAATTGGCAAAAAAAGCCAGAGGGGAGATGAGGAGAAATTTTTGTTATGATGATCCGGAATGCACTGCCTGAAAGGGTGGTGGAAGTAGATTCATATAAAAAGGGAATTGGATATATACTTTAAAAGGAAAATTTTGCAGGGCTATGGGGAAAGAGCAGGGGAAGTGGGACTAATTGGTAGCTCTTTCAGTGAGCCAGTACAAGCATGATGGGCCAAATGGCCACCTTCTGTGCTTATATGATTCTACGATTCATCATTGCTCCTTTAAGAGGAATTGCCGGTGTATAAAAGCCTTTTCGGTGCACACTACCGAGCTGTGTCTGTACTTGCAGTGGCTACTGATGGCCAATCCATCTCTGCCATAATACCTGACAAATCATTGTTAGTAACTGCTGTGGTATGTCAGTGATGGAATCCTTAATGTTTCTCATCCTGCAGCCTCTTCACCAGCACATGCTGCATCCTCCCCTCCCTAGAGCACAGCCCTTACACCAGTACATTCACATTTAATGAGATACCATTGATTAACATCTCTCTTTGCACGGTGAGATTCATTTTGTTTTGGTGAAGCAAAAACACTTCACGTTTGGGTGACACTGTGCGAATCAGCGGAATGTGATTTCAGAAGAATTTCAGTAAGTGGGGAGTGGGGGGAGGGGGGGCGAACATAATTAACAGACAGAAATTCAACTCAGCTTTGCACGTGCGGGAGTGTCCACAGAAAGGGTTAATTTAGCAGCATCATATTTTTTTTTAAATGAACTATTTTTATTCAATCATAGATTGCTGGGGGAGGGAGAGGAGACAAGACAGAGAGGGCTGGGGCAGAGAGATGGCAGGGAATTCCTGGCCAGATGTCCCAGGCAGGTACAAATATGCTGGGGCAAGTCAGGATTTATCATCGTCTGTCTTTAAAGACTTTGAAAAACGTTAAACCAAATGGTTTACAGCTCAAGTTAAATAACCTTGAGTGATTTCCCACTCCCCCGCCCCCATGGTTTTTACCCAGTGACTTTTGCTGCCATTTTCCATGTACTGTTCCAGTATAACTCATGACCAATGTTCCCCGTTAATTTTTTTGGGTGCACAGCCCCTTTAAGGGGCTCTGCTGCCCTTTCGCAGTTTGGCACACACGTGGACTTTAACATTGTAAAAGCAGGCCTTGGGCTGTGCTGGTCCGGCAGAGAGCTGTGCGACTGCACAGACGTGCAGGTTATAGAGAGTGTTGCTCGTGACCTCCTAATTTCCCCCAACCCCATTCAAATGCAAGATCCATACTTTGCAATCCCCCCTCACCCACCCACCCCACCACAGCAGGACTAGGGAGGCCTGTGGGCATTGTGGCACTGTGCAGAACACTGTGCGATCTACCTGACACATTTATTTCTGACCCCCTAAGCTTTCATCCGGTTTTGTCTACTCCTTTCCACTGCAGATCCAAATGTACCGTCCCAGACGAGGCGCTTTCTGGCAGACTCTTCCGACATTTATCAGAGTTGAACTCTACCGTGAAGAATACAATCCAACGTTGCAAAGAGAGGCTTGACAAGTGCTGTCAGATGGTCCTGTGCACACGAGCAGCTGGCAGCATTCAGCTGCATGTGGATCAAATACAATGAGGCACAGCCCCCTCCCTCTATGCACGGCCAATTGTTTTATTGTAGGAAGCTTTCCATTCCCAACGTGATTGCGGCAGCTTCATCCACAATCGACAAGACGGCCACAATCGGGGAGGACAGGGACCTTCTGAAGGTTCCTGGTTTCAGAAAATTACCTGGGTCTTGTGCTCCCTGACCCCCTCACCGCCACCCCTCATCCCCACCCCACGTGTTCTGCGCACAAAGTCAGCCTGAACAAAATGCTAGATTGACACATAAAGAAAGCCGTGTCATTCAAGTGACTGCTGCAGAGAATCAAGGTTCAAGGTCACAGGGAAAAGGGAAAGGGAAAGGTGACCAGGTTGGCAGGGGTGGAGACAGAAGACTGGACAGGGTCAGTACAGGGAGAAAGAACACTGCCCAGCATCACAACAGGGTGGGAGGGAGGTATGACAAGGGGAGGGGAAGAGAGTGCTGCAGTGACGAGTGAGTTGAGGTAGCATTTCGTGCACGACGATAGATCTTTTTTTAAATATATAAATCATTCCTTCCATTTTGTTTCCCAGAAATTGAGGTACAACATTGTGAAATGAGGACTGTGTGTGAAAACGGAGACTGCTGGGGAAAATATCCCAGAGGGTAGCAGCAATGTTCAGTTGCCGATCAATCACACCATCACTTTCTCTTGTGGTTACTGTGCTGTGGGTTCAACACCCACCCCAGAGACTTGAACACTGATCCTAAGGTGACCCTCCAGTGCTATACTGAGGAAGTGCTGCACCGTCGTTCGGGTGAGACGTTACACCGAGGGCTCCGCCTGCCCTCGCAGGTGAGCATAAAAAAATCCCTACCTCAAATAACAGCAGGGGAGTTTCTCTGCGGTGTCCTAGCCAATTATTCCTCAATCAATACCTAAAATTAGATTCAAAAGCAAAATACTGCGGATGCTGGAATCTGAAATAAAAACAGAAAATGCTGGAAATCTCAATGGGTCAGGCAGCATCCATGGAGAGAAAAACTGAGTCAGAACTGGCGAATGCTCGAAAAGAACACATTCTTGAGGAGCACTGAAAGGGGGAGGGGAAGCAGGAACAAATGGGAAGGTCTGCGATAGGGTGGGACAGGAGGGATTAGAGAGACAAAAGGGATGATGGGCCGACTTGAGATGGTAATGGCAAAAGTTAGAAAAAGGTTAGTCTAGATAGGGTGTGAATGGTGGAATAATGACCAGCTGCCATTATAGACAAAGAGAAAAAAATTACATCAGATCAGGGGGGGTGGGGGTGGGAGCGAGCCAAATATGGGAAGAGGTTATGGTCTGAAATTGTTGAACTCGATGTGAGTCCAGAAGGCTATAATGTGCTTTTTCTCTCCACAGATGCTGCCTGGCCCATTGAGATATCCATCATTTTCTGTTTTTATATTTAAAACTAAATTATCTGGTCATTGCCACAGTGCTGTTTGTGCACAAATGTCTCGCTTGTCCTGATGGTATATTTTCAACCTTTTGTTGATTTTATTAGGTTCCTCCAATAGCTTGAATCACTTCCTCCTTCAGCAGTGCACAGACTCCCAGTGGACTGAAGTACTTCCCAATAGACTTCCATTGTATAGAATTCTCAATCCCAACATAAATGTTTCCTGGGTTATCCTGCTTTTAGATATTCAGTCCACCATCAATGTTCACAACAGCACATTTCAGGAGACGGATCCCGTCTGGGGTTGAATTTTCTCTGTCAGTGCACTGGTTCATGCATCAGAACAAAGCTCCTCAGAGCAGCATTTTACCGCAGGTTTACCCTCTTTATTTTGGACAGGTTAACAACTGTATTGAAATAGCACACGACAGAATTTTACCCAAATGCATTACCCAATGCAGTTCCAGAGGAAATGAAACCTCCTCGACTTTAATTGTCTTCTGTTCAGGTTTATTTTTGATTTGTCCCTCGACCCGAGCTACTGACTGAACAGTTTAATGGGCTGTACCATGCTGGCTTTTTGCTGCAATGTGTAAAGTGTAACCCCAAACTCAGGATCTGTGCTGTGGGTAATTGTGGCCACAGACTTGTACCTCATTTCTCAGTAAGTGGCACATGCGAGACTGGCAACTGCTTCATTACCGCCCTGGTACAGTGTTATGTTTTATTGTCTCTGGTTGCTGGCTGGAATCATTTAGCTTCAACCTCCCACCCTATCTGTTCCCCCTCCTTTACCCAGTGCTTCAGTCCCCCGCCCTATCTGTTCTCCCTCCTTCACTCTCCATTGCCCAGCATTTCAGTCCCTCACCCTCTCTGTTCTCTCTACTTCACTCTGAAGTATCCCAACAAGATAAAATTTGAATTCATTGGAAAAGTAGAGATTGGCATGCAATGGTGGTGCCTGCTGAGGGCGCTTTCACCCATGGCGATGCACTCAGTGGTTAAAATGGTGCCTACACCAGGCTGAATCCAGAATAGAGCAGATACAAGACCTAAGGCCTCAGCTTTCAACAATTAACTTATTACTTTAAAAAAAGTGCCGGAAATAGAGAGCAGATTCAACAGGATCTGCAAAGAATCCGTGGCCTATCTCCTCAGAAAAAGATGGATCGCTGTGTATTTGCAACATTTTTTTTGATTTTAATTTAAGATTCCAGGGTCGCTTTGATCTCAAGTTGATGACATTAATTTTCCCATGAGTGATTGAAGCTGGATTTGTCCTGGGGTAAAAGAAAATTCCTGTCTGGAAAGGATTACATCCCATTTTCCTGCACCTCTCCAGCGCAGTACAATAGCAGGCCAAAACTGCAAAAACAAGAATCAGGCTGCTAGCTCGGCCCGCAGAGTGATGTAGTTCCAGCGAGTCAACTGAAATCAAAGCCAGTCAAACCTTTGATGTCAGGCCAGTGATGTCCCCCCCGTTAGAAACACGGATGAGAGGAACAGGAAAGCAGCGAGGGGAGGGGAGGGAGAGGAAGTGGCAGGCGTCGTTGAACACTACACCGAGCATCCATCACTGGCCGGTGCTCGCAAAGGACGGCAGATGCCGAGGAACAGTATCACTGGGCCTTGCTCATTTCCACTGCCAGACGTGCTTCACATTTCCCAGCTTCTCCTCAACATGACCAAGTCCAGCTGAGTGAACGGGAACAGTGCGGATTGCTTATTCTGTGATCATAACTTTTAACCTCTTCGTTAGGGTGCCAGATGTTCGCACTTGGGAATGGAAATCTCTTCATTTTGAGCATCCAGTGTCAGCAGCAAACACTCCCCAAGATAGGAACAGGGGTAGGCCGTTCAGCCCCTCGAACCTGTTCAATTAGATCAGCAGGGAAGTGGAGCTGAGCCCAAGATCAGATCAGCCATGATCCGATTAAATGGCAGAGCAGGCTTGAGGGGCCAAATGGCCCATTCTTGCTCCTATTTCTTATGTTCTTATCCGGCATCTGAACTCCATCTACCTGCCTTGGTTCCGTAACCCTTAATGCACTCACCCAACCAAAATCTATTATTTTTGAAATTTTCAATTGACCCCCCGAGCCTCAACAGCGTTTTGAGGGAGAGAGTTCCAGACTTCTACTATTCTTTGTGTGAAGAAGTGTTTCCTGACATCTCCCCTGAACGGCCCAGCTCTAATTTTAAAAGTTATGCCCCCTTGTTCTGGACTTCCCCAACAAAGGAAATAGTTTCTCTCCATCTAACCTAACAACTCCTTTAATTATCTTAAACACCTCAATTAGATCCCCACTTAAACTTCTATACTCAAGGAAATACAAGTCCAAGCTATGCAACCTGTCCTCATAATTTAGCCATTTTAGCCCTGGTCAGGTTGATCGCACGACTAGATGCAGAGAAAACGCCCTCTACTCGGTGTGAGCAAAGTGCGTCCCAGTCCATAACCTTGTGCACCAGTGTCATGTTTCGTCATTCTCGATACAAGGCCTCGTTTTGTGAGATTTCTGAATTGTGGAGAGTTTTGTGCTGCACAGCCAGGAGCGGACTGGCCAGATGGGAAATCAGGAGATTTCTCCAGTGCCCTCGTGGATGGTTCCATAGCACTGCATTATCAGTGACCCATTTTTTTCTGTGAGAATCCCAAAGAACGCTGTGCCCTTTCAGGTGTGCCAGTCCGCCTCTGTGCAGGCCCACCACCAACTAGAACAGGACTGAGATTCTCCAAATGCATTTCAAGGAGGGAAGTTTCACCCTGTCAGTTCGAGTTGGATTTGCCTCCAGGTACCACAGATGAAAGTCTGGTGTCTAACCAACTGGGCCTTCCAATATCTGATTATCTGCTTTATATACAATAACTTATATTTATATAGCGCCTTTAACATAATGAAACCTTCCAAGGCGCTTCGCAGGAGTATTATGCAATAAAAATCTTGACACCAAGCCACATAAGTAGAAATTAGCGCAGATGACCAAAAGCTTGGCCAAAGAGTTATGTTTTAAAGAGCATCCTGAAAGAGGAAAGAGAGGTAGCAAGGCGGAGAGGTTTAGGTAGGGAGTTCCAGCGCTTGGGGCCCAGGCAACAGAAGACAGGGCCACCGATGGGTTGAGCGATTATAATCAGCGATGCTCAAGAGGGCAGAATTAGAGGAGTGCAGACATCTTGGGGGGGGGTGGGGTGGGGTTTGTGGGGCTGGAGGAGATTACAAACATAGGGAGGAACGAGGCCATGGAGGGATTTGAAAATAAGGATGAGAGTTTTGAAATCGAGGCATTGCTTAACCAGAACCAAGAAAACAAAATATGAGAAAAAGCTATTCATTCCATCAAACCTGCCCCTTTCATACAACAAGTGCAGTCTACCATATCATGGACACCACTTCACTTAATTAATCTCCTGAGAAAAATAATTCCCTATCCCCTAAGGAAACCTATCAAAACTCCAGAATATTTATGACTTCCTGCATTGTTCAGCCCTGACCTCTGCCCTTGACAGACACAACATCTTCCTTTCAACACAACTGCTAACGTGGTATCAGCAGTCAGTCCAGGGTGTATTTCATTCTCATTTCTCCCGAGACGCTTTACCAGGCAACCGTGCCCCTTCTGTGAAGAGAAGATGTTGTACCCACATCCACTCATGGAAAAGCCACACTGCACAATAGGAATCATACTCAGGTCCCCATGCCAACCCCAATGCCAGTGGCATCAGCATTATCCTCCATTATCTCAACAACCTGACAAATCCACCTCATCACAATATCAGTTCCATGGGCTGATTTCAGATCTCCCCAGATAATACATGGTGTTGATAAATTGTGAGCCGCTTACCCTGGACCTAATCCCCTATAGACTACCTGTTCTTTTCCCTGCTGATGGCTTTAGAATTCAGAGTTAATGTATTTCTAAGTTAACCGACATCCTTTTCCACCATATCTGCCTGTCATAAATCAAACCTGACTTCAGCTTATACAACAGAATATTGCAGACTCCTTGCATCGTGATGCATTAATCAATTGCTTTGCTTCCAGGGTTACTGCTCCTTGTTGTAAGCAATAAAAAAATACTGCCAGGGCTCTAAAGAGGAGTTATAGATAAAGAGCATGCTTCAGGGTCAGTAGCGCTTCATATACAATTTTTTTTTAATAGCTGTATCACTTAACTGCTTTTTATTGATTTTAATCCCCTCCCATTTTGAAAGTATCTTTTTGTTTAACAGTAGTGTTTTCCTGGCAGTGTCAGCCATGGCTCAGTGGGTAGCACACTCGTCTCTGGGTTAGAAGGTTTAAGTCCCACTCCAGCGACTTGAGCACAATAATCTAGGCTGGCCCTCCCAGTGTAGTGCTGTCTTTCAGATGAGACATTAAACCGAGGTCCCGTCTGCCCAATCAGGTGGGCGTAAAAGATCCCATGGCACTGTTTCGAAGAAGAGCAGGGGAGTTTTCCCTGGTGTCCTGGCCAATATTTATCCCTCGATTAATATTGATGATTATCTGGTCATTATCACATTGCTGTTTGTGGGAGCTTGCTGTGCGCAAATTGGCTGCTGTGTTTCCTACATTACAGCAGTGACTACACTCCAAAAAGTATTGCATTGGCTGTACAGCGCTTTGTGAAAGGCGCTATATAAATGCAAGTCTTTCTTTCTTACTGGGCAGATCCAGAGGCATTAAATTAATCTCATCACTTGTGCCCGATGTTACTAAAATACAGCTGTTCTGCCTCCCTGTGACAGGTCAATGGTGATGATGGCATCCGGGGAACTGGATTGGAAGAATATTAAAACAATGCGAAGGAGATGAACTAATATCAAAAGCAATAGGATATTATTAATCATTTAGTGGCCCAGCCATTTTAGATATAGGGGTGAGTGTGCCTCCCTCACATCATCAGCTCAATAAAGCTTCCAGGCCAATCACCATTGGCACTCATTATTTACGCAGAAATACTTTTCGCACACAAAACAAATGATTGGAACGTTTTGCGGGTAAATGTTTCACCGACTGTAGTTTGTACTGTAGCCATACAGGCCAACAGAGCACCAGGCCTGTGCTGAATTCGCCCATCTCAGCCGGTGTAGCGATAGGAATATTAAAATTGGCCTCCGCGTCCTTCAGCCTAAAGGCCGTCAGGACCTCTGCTCCTGGTTGCTGTCCAGGCTCTGCACGTGTGCGGACATTGGGTGGTGACAGGATTTGGTTGGAATGTTTGAGTGTGCAACCAGCTCACACTGTTAAAGCACGGTGACTTGGTCGGGGGGGGGTGAGGGGGGGGTGCTGCAGCAATCCCAGTGCGTTTGGTACCCCATCCCCTCCATCACAGCATGATCATCTTCATAGGTGATTTGAAAATTGGAGAAAAAAACACCACAGATATGCATAGGAAAAATAAACCTAAAAAAAAGGACAGTGAATCATAATTGACCAGAACTACCCAGGGTTTAAAAAGGGGTCACGATGGGGAGACTCACTTTTTAAGGCTGCACTCCCTGACACTATTTCATTACTCAAGCTCTGAAGAAAGCCTTATAAATGCTGAGGCCTTGGTACAAATGGAGAATCTTATCATTGAATCATTGGGGGAATATGTCCCAATAATCAAAAAAAGTGGTTTCAATCAGGAGTCTGCATTATCTGCTCTTCGCATTCCACCTGCTTTTCTGTCGCTCAGATTTACAACCGTTCTCCTTCTCACTCTCCCTCCGACCCCCAGACCCATAACGGCCAGTATTGCTGTCAGTTTGATTTGCATCAAACCTCCTCCCCTTCCTTCCAGAGGGCTGTCTGTATGAAGATTTGTTAAAGAGAGATTAAGCGAGACATCATGCCCCAGCTCATCCCCATGGTGATCGTCCCTCCATTCACCTTGCAGGAATGCCAATGTCAGAATGGCAGGGAGCTGTCTGGGTAGTCAAAGGCGTCTCAGCCTCACTTCGTTTTTTTCTTTTCTTCTTCGCTCTCTTCATCTCTCTGCCACTTTGGTCTGCACACTGTTGAGAAGCAGCACGGGAGATAAAGCTCTCTCTCTAAGTGGTGATGAGTCTGATGTGAGCAGTGCCCTGTGGGTCATGGCGATCTGCCTTCACTCCCCAACACTCACGGCTGCAGGGGAGGTGCGCAATACAATAAGGGCGGGTGGGGGCGGGGGTCATGGACATCAGCTGTGAACCTGCCTGAGAACGGCTTCATGGTGAATATGGATTTAACCCTTCAAGGAAATGTAGCACAAAGCAAATTCTACATGGCCACAGCTGGCCTTCGAGCGTCCACCTCAACAATCGGGACTCGAGGGGTTGTGCACTTAAATTATGGAAAATCGCCTATACTGTTGTAACTACTGATGTAATAAGGAAAGAATTTTCAGTCCTATAATCAGTGTGAAATAATCAACTTCTGTTCATTTGGAACCTACTTGCCTGTAGGCCGTACTGCCTCAATCATTTTAGCCCCCAA
This sequence comes from Pristiophorus japonicus, assembly GCF_044704955.1. Lineage (NCBI taxonomy): Eukaryota > Metazoa > Chordata > Chondrichthyes > Pristiophoridae > Pristiophorus > Pristiophorus japonicus. The sequence continues at coordinate 58,052,582 of NC_091988.1, forward strand.
TTTATCATTCGCCATAATTTCCTCTTTAAAATAAGTGGCTTAATGTCGCTTCAACAAAAGAAAAAGCAGAGAGCAATTTGATACGAATGTGATTGTTTTAAAGTACTCATCCTTGCGTTCAGATCCCTCTGCCTTCGCCTGCCCTGCGACCCTCCCCCAACTCTCCGTTCCTCTGTCTCCAACCTCAGCCTTTATTGAGCACTCACTTTCCAGTTTGCTGTGTTGGCGATGAAAGTCATCATTATAGGCGGTCCCTCGAAATTGAGGAAGACTTGCTTCCACTCCAAAAGTGAGTTCTCAGGTGACTGAACAGTCCATTATGGGAATTACAGTCTCTGTCACAGATGGGACAGACAATGGTTGAGGGAATGGGTGGGCGAGTCTGCTCTGCTGATCATGGCTGATCTTCGACCTCAACTGCACTTTCCCGCCTGATCTCCTCTTCCCTTGATTCCCCTAGATTCCAAAAATCTATCTATCTCAGCCTTGAATATATTCAATAACTGAGCATTCAAAGCCTTTTGGGGTAGAGAATTCCAATGATTGACATCACTCTGAGTGAAGAAATGTCTCCTCATCTCAGTCCTAAATGGTCGACTCCTTATCCTGAAATTGTGCCCTCTAGCTCAACACTCTCCAGCTGGGGGAAACAATTTCTCAGCATCTACCCTGTCAATCCCCCTGAGAAGCTTATGTTTCAATGCGATCACCTCTCATTCTTCTAAACTCCAGAGTGTATAGGCCCATTTTACACAATCTCTCCTCATAGGACAATCCCCCCATTCCAGGAATCAATCAACTGAACCTTTGTTGCACTGCCTCTCAGGAAAGTATATCCTTCTCTTGGTATGGAGACTATTTAACACGATGACACTTCAAAAGTAATTCATTGTTTGTGAAGCATTTGAAACATCCTGAGGCAGGAAAGGCACTACATAAATGCAACAGGGTGGAAACTCCAGAGACATTTTTAAGGAGCCAGGAGCAGGTGGGACTTCCAGCTGAGAGAGGATGGGTGTTATTTAAATATTTAAATATCTGGGGTGGTGCTCCTGCTTTACAAAAGCAACATTACAGATTACAATATTGTCTACTTTGAAACTGTCCGACAGAATCAGATAAGTTGGTTGTTTGGTCTGTTTATCAAGTATGTGGCTGCAAAACCCAACAACCGATCAGCAGATATCCGTCCAAGTTTGTTGGTTGGCTTAGCAACGAGCTTCCAGAACTTATCGAATCCATGTGAAGTGCATTTATGTTTTGCAATCTAATTACTCATTTATTGAGCAGATCTGGAAATCTATTGACAAAATCATTGTTAAATGGAGGATAAACACTTTCTTTTGTCACATCCCTTTTGTCTCATTCTGCCAGGTGAATCCAAAAACTGATCAGACGAACCCGCTGGCATCATATCAATCGATCCTCCGAGACTTTGTGCAAACGGATCCCAATAAAAATTCTTTCAGCTTTTATGAGCAGGCACCTTTAACAATAAATAAATGCAGCCGGAGTTTCTGTCAATGCAACAACATCACTAAACACGCACCGCAAGACAGGAAAATAATGGGCCCAAATTTAGTGGACTTACCGCCGGCTGCCACTGAGTTTTCTCAGGTGGTCTCCCTGTTTTTTGGGTGCTCTCTCCTCTGAGTGAGTTTGGTGAGGCCCTCACACCAGTGGGGAGAGAAGATCGCTGGGGAGCGTCCGCTGGCGTGCAACGCCGACAAAAGACCTCCCGCCCGCTCCTTACCGAGATTGGTCCGGGCGGTCCTCCACTCCAGCAGCAGAAGAGACCACTGCGTTGAGGCAGGTCTTACCTGAACGGTAAGTATGAAGACCTGCAAGAAAAGGTTAGTGCACTTGTTTTCTTCATTTCTTTTGCAGGAGTTTTGGTGGATAGGGTCCTCTGAAGGGTTTCTAATAGTTTTGTTTTTCATTTGTTGAAAAAAAAAATGTTTTCCCGTTCCCCCCTCCCTGGGCCCGACTCTATCCTCAGCGTTACTTTGCCGAGGATCGCATTTGCTGCTCAGAATCCGACCTATCGCCCGCTGCCGCCCAGATTCGGTGTGTAAGGCCAATTTTTTCCGCCGGGCGTTTTTTCCCTCCATTTTTCCACCAAACCTCCGCCCAAAGTCCCGTCAGGATCTTAGCGGTGCTTTTGATGGTACATGGGCAGAACTTAGGTTTGACCAAACCTGGGCCCAATGTGTTGTATAATTTCCTTCAAACAGTTTGCCCTTCTGAATTAAGTCAATGCAGCTTCAATAGTGACTGCCTGAATTTAAAAAAAAATTATTTTACAGGTTTAACTCGTTTACAAACAACCTACTGAAATATATGCACACACAAAAAAAATAATCGCCACAGAAACTTTCACAGTAACACCAGAAACATTGCTGCCGAAAGTTCGGAAAATGGTGCGGGAGTGATGTGGAGGGTGACTGCCAACTGTGGACAGCGGTGCTGGTGTCAACATCCGGCCCAGGCCCCATTTTAACCCCCTAGGCCTCACCACCATATTCCAGGACTGAGTCCCGTCTGAACCCAGCAGGAATGACAAGGAATCCGTCAGGTGAGAGGAGATCACTGCTAGGGGCACCAGGGAACACTAAGGTTGGTGGGCGGAGAGGGTGGGGGAAATCAGGGGAGGGGGAAGGGAAAGCGCCGGGCAGGGGAGGGCCCGCAGGAACACTCCTGCCACCGGTTTTCACTGGAGCGTTCGGTACCCAGCGAGAACCACATGGCCCGGGGTTAAAATTGCACTGGGGTCCGAAGAATATCATTGGACCTTTTGAATATTAATGAGGCTCCCGCCTGTCTGTGGTGACGGCCTTGCTCGCCTTCCGAAACCACAGGGTTAAAATAGCAGCCAGCGCGACTGCAGTGCAGGCGGCGAGGTAAGTACTCTGCCCCATTCCTCTCGCTCCAAGGCCTCAACCCACGAGCCTGATATTAGGAGGTACCAGGGGAAAGTGACTGGGCCCTGATTGGCACATAAGAAATAGGAGCAGGAGTAGGCCGCAAGGCCCCTCGAGCCTGCTCTGCCATTCAATAAGATCACGGCTGCTCTGATCTTGGCCCCAACTCCACTTTCCTGCCTGTTCCGCATAGCCCTCGACTCCCCTGTAGTTCAGGCACAATCAGGAAGGGAGTGCACGCCACAAAATGGGATCCTATCACTTTATAAATGACAACATTGCAACAAGAATGTGCTCATTACAGAAAGGACTTGTTCCAAAGCATCCGGGGCATTGTGAGCCATTGGTCTCCACTGTGTAACTGTTTTGCCTGTCACCTCCCAGACAAAGGCAGGCCTGCTCCAAGTGCAGAACCGAGGGCATCAAACCGTGAACCATTCATTACTGCTAAGCACAGCTCCCGCTTCAAGCTCAAGCACCTAACAATAAATTGTAAAAGGAAGCAATTCCAAGCGTAAAAGTGCTCCCAGTGATTCCATTTTGAAAGCTCAGCCCAACACACAACACAAATGCTATTACACCCAGAGGCAAACTGCACAGTTTACAAATGTAATCACTTTGGTGTTAAATTTATGTTTTCATTCAGTGTTTTCTGCTATTTGCGTGGATCTACTGAATGATTTGCAAGCTCCAGATTTGATACTCCCTACGTAGAAAACAGAACTGTGCTTGGCATTTACCAGGATTAAGATGAGGGCCTTGTATCACTGACAACTCCCGTTGTGTTGTATGGCTAACAAGGACACAACTAATAAGGTGCAATACTGACCAAAAATCCATCCGATTCCCGAAACCTATTCATCAAAAAAGACCAGCTACTACAGGAGTAAGAGCAGATGGCCACCTTAGGAAGGGAGGAAAGTACAACAATAACAGCAAAGGAATTTTTTTGCGGTGATTTGGAACTTAAAAGCATTTTTTGTGACTTTCTGTTACAAACTATTGCTTTTCTCTGGAGAGGGTCTGTTTTAAAGCTTTCTGTTGCTTGAACTTGGACTGTAATCAGATCTGGAGAGTTACAAAAACGGTTGAATAAAAAATTGTGTTAAAACTTTTCAGCAGATGCTCCAGCAAGTCGCTGGGGTCCGTGTGATTTAATTAAGTCTGTGCTGGCAGCTCATCCTTCACAATTCCTCTCCGAAGCCATCCTCCCCACACTGCAGTATCCTCTGTGGAGTCACGGCCACAGTCGCATTCTCCAGCAGTAAACGCTCCTCTGCTCGATCAGCGAGTGCGGAAGCTCTGATCCTCCACTTGGGAACCTCAGTAAACTCGCCTGTTGTGACAGAGTCAATGGTTTTCCACTCCGCATCACGCAGGGAATCTCAGAGAGAGTCCGACTTGAAACAACAACTTGCATTCCTGCAGCGCCTTTAAGGTAGAAAAACGTCCTAAGGTACTTCACAGGAGCATCATCAAACAAAATTTGACACCTGTAAAGTGTTTGCTCCATGGGCTCTTTGCTTAAGAATTCATAGCAACACATTGCTATTCAGAACGGATTGGTTTATTAACAAAGATTTAACAATCACACTACATCCACGAGGCTCATAACTGCATACCTCATCGTGGATGACCGAGACCCAACTGACTAGGGTTTTATTGAGTCTTGTGAACATCACGTGACTGGCTAAGCCACTCACATTGCAACAGCTCTACAAACCTGTGAGCATACTCACCGGTGCATACATTACATCACCGAGCTACGTGAGGGGATATTAGGACAGGTGACCAAAAGCTCGGTCAAAGAGGTAGATTTTAAGGAGCGTCTTAATGGAGGAAAGTTAGAGGCGTAGAGAGGTTTAGGGAGGAAATTCCAGAGCTCGGACCTAGGCAGCTGAAAGCACAACCGGCAAAGTTGGAGCAATGAAAATCAGGGATGCGCAAGAGGCCAGAATTGGAGTAGTGCAGAGATTTTATTGGGTTTTGACCTGGAGGAGGTTGAAGATACTTTTCAGTGTCCGTTGAGGAATGCCTCCAGTGAAACATCCAAGGGCACAGAACAATACCTCCAATGAATCGCTCAAGCAAGGTTGGAGATTAGGTGAAACTTTCTATGCTACAGAATAGTCGACGTGACAGAGAGAAGGCAGCTGCTTCTTTGCAAAGGAGCTCAATTGATAGTTAATAAGAAAAAGAGATTGAAGGTTTATAGCACAGACCCTCTCCAGAGAAAAGCAATCGTTTTTTCAGGGGAATGGAAGAGAAGGAAATTAATGTTCCTTGCAATAAATGACCATTAACTTGTGGTAGTGGCAATAATCATAAATCGACTCCAGGTGAAGTGGGTTTGATCAAGGGGCCTTTTTTCACTTCAGACTTTCTCACGTCCTTAGGAAATTCCCCCTTCTCTCTGTGTCAGTAAAGATTCAGAAGTTTCAGAGATCGGCTACAAGGGAGATTTCATGTATCCATTGTTAGGGAAATTCCACTTTAGCCAAGTGCTGCTGTGTTAAGAACAGAAAAAGCTGGAAGTACACAACAGGTTGGTACTGTATACCCAGCTGGCAATGAAATGTCCCAGCTTGGGCACATCACAATTAGCGTCTCGGGCTGGCTGATCTGACACTCTTGCACCAGGAATTAGCTCACAATGAGCACTGGGTTCAGGGGGTAGTGTTGGCTTCTGCTGTTAGACTGAAGATGACACAACATTATTCCACCCACCTGCCCAGGTCATCAATTGGCAACTGGAGCTACTTTCCATTTACCTGCTGTGCATTACGATTTTGAAAGTGTTTAGCACACAAGTCCTAGAATGAAAATGATTAACAGTGAGGTTTCACAACATTGCCAACAGATTCCACGTTACTTGTGCAATGGCCTTTTGCAAGTGGCATTCATTCCTGTCAGTGTACAAATTCAGCAGACAATTCATCCTGCATCACCCTGGGCTGGATTTCAATTCATAGCCCACAGGCAAAAGGGTAGTGTTCTACCCAATGACATTGGCCACAAGTGTCAGCCGTGGCTCAGTTGATCGCACCCTTGCCTCTGAGTCCGAAAGTTGTGGGTTCAAGTCCCACTCCGGGCACTTGAGCACAAAAATCTAGGCTGACATTCCAATGTAGTGCCAAGGGAGTGCTGCATTTTTGGAGGTGCTGCCTTTCGGATGAGATGTTAAACCAAGGCCTCATCTGCTCTCTCAACATAAAGGATTCCATGGCACTATTTTGAAGGGGAGCAATCATAGAATGGTTACAGTACAGAAGGAGCCCACTGAGCTTGTGCCAGCTTTCTGCAAGAGTACTTCAGCTAGTCCCTTTCCCTATAGCCCTGCAATTTATTTTCCTTCAGGTACTTATCCCATTCCCTTTTGAAAGCCAAGATTGAGTCTGCCTCTACCAGGCAGTGCGTTCCAGATCCTAACCATTTGCTGCATACATTTGTTTTCCTCATGTTGCCTTTGGATCTTTTGCCAATCACCTTAAATCTGTGTCCTTTGGTTCTCAACCCTTGTGTCCTGGCCAATATCTATCCCTCTACCGACGTCACGAAAAAACAGCTTATTTGGTCATTATCACATTGCTGTTTGTGGGAGCTTGCTGTGCACGAATTGACTGCTGCGTTTCCTATATTACAACAGTGACTGCACTTCAGAAAGCACTTCATTGGCTGTCTGGTGGTCGTGAAAGGTGATACATAAATGCAAGTCTTTTTTTTTCATTCCTCACAAGTTTATGTCGGTTGTTGTTGTTGAGTCTTCCTGCAGTTTATTACTAGGTCCAACCAGTAGATTGAAATTTAAATTGAACTACAATAATTCCATTGTTATTACAGACTATCACATGACAGTTATTAGTCATATGTTAGTAACTTTGTAATTACACAGTTAAAGTAGTAACAATCATTCTAACCACTAAAAACCCAGTTGTGACAGTCTAATCCTGGAGACTTGGAGAAATGTGTTGACGTAATGTCAGGTAGGTCATAGGAGTGACTCGAATAGAGAAAGATAGAACTTGCATTTATATAGCACCTTTCATCACCGCAGCACTTCCCAAAGCGCTTCACAGCCTATGAAATATTTTTGAAGTGTAGTCACTGTTGTAATCTAAGGACATCTTAACATATACCCAACATCGGTCAGTGCAATACATTCAATATCCATCAGTGTAACTCTCATATGCCAAACATCATCATCATCATCATCATCATCATAGGCAGTCCCTCGGAATCGAGGAAGACTTGCTTCCACTCCTGAAGTGAGTTCTTGGTGGCTGAACAGTCCAATACGAGAGCCACAGACTTTGTCACAGGTGGGACAGATAGTCATTGAGGGAAGGGTGGGTGGGATTGGTTTGCCGCATGCTCTTTCCGCTGCCTGTGCTTGATTTCTGCATGCTCTCGGCGTTGAGACTCGAGGTGCTCAGCGCCCTCCCGGATGCACTTCCTCCACTTAGGGCGGTCTTGGAGCAGGGACTCGCAGGTGTCAGTGGGGATGTTGCACTTTATCAGGGAGGCTTTGAGGGTGTCCTTGTAGCGTTTCCGCTGCCCACTTTTGGCTTGTTTGCCATGAAGGAGCTCCGAGTAGAGCACTTGCTTTGGGAGTCTCGGTGTCTGGCATGCGAACTATGTGGCCTGCCCAGCGGAGCTGATCGAGTGTGGTCAGTGCTTCAATGCTAGGGATGTTAGTCTGGACGAGGACACTGATGTTGGTGTGCCTGTCCTCCCAGGGGATTTGTAGGATCTTGCGGCGACATCATTGGTGATATTTCTCCAGAAACTTGAGGTGTCTGCTGTACATAGCCCATGTCTCTGAGCCATACAGAAAGGCAGGTATTACAACAGCCCTATAGACCATGAATTTGGTGGCAGTTTTGAGGGCCTGGTCTTCATACACTCTTTTCCTCAGGCGGCTGAAGGCTGCACTGGTGCACTGGAGGTGGTGTTGGATCTCGTCGTCAATGCCTGCTCTTGTTGATAGGAGGCTCCTGAGATATGGGAAGTGGTCCACGGTGACCAGGGCCGCGCCGTGGATCTTGATGACTGGGGGGAGGGGGGGTGGGGGTTGCGGGGAGTGCTGTGCAGTGAGGACAGGCTGGTGGAGGACCTTTGCCTTACGGAATTTGTTTACCCAATATCCCTCGGTATAAGGCCCATGCTTTCGTACGTCTCAGTAAATACGTCGACTATGTCCTGGAGTTCAGCCTCTGTATATGCGCAGACGCAGGCGTCAAACACCCCTTGCTATAACGCACTGTGTAACACACTCAGATATACCTAACATCCCTCAGTATAACACATTCAGATATACAGGCAACTCTCGATTATCCGTACACAGATCCAACGGAAAACCATTGTAACGGGATTTAAAATTCTGTTGCTAACAAGTGAAAAGACAGCCTCAAATAATTTGGAAAAATCTCCTTGCAAACACAGTGCTCATTTGTATTTGCTCATTCTCTCTCACACACACACTCTATCTTTCTCTCTCACACTCGCACATTCTCTCTCTCTTTCACTCACCGTACAAATCACCCTCCTCTGCCCTTGTTTTGCTGGTGTGTGTGTGTGCACGCTGCTGCAGCCGCTGTCTCTCGCGGCCGCCGCTGACGTTGGGAACGGGGGCAGTGCCTGCACCGAGTTCCAGGCACAGAACCTGTACATACATGCTGGTAATGTCCATCCTTTTTACTGTTTGTAGCTGATTGTATTGACTCATTAAAGTTTTAACTTATAAATGTAAACTTGCCCTAACGATTGTATTTATTCATTAAAGTTTTAACTTTAAAATGTAGACTCACCTTAACGGAAAAATCGTTTACTCAGAATAGCCCAATCCCTGAGGAACCCGGATAATCGAGAGTTGCCTGTACCCAATAGACTTCAGTATAACACATTCAGATATATACAATATCCCTCAGTATAACACACTGAGATATACTCAATATCCATCAGTATAACACACTCAGGTACACCCAACATCCCTCAGAATAACACACTCAGATACACCCAACATCCCTCAGTATAACACTCCTTGATATTCCCCCAATGTAATACTAATATATCCTGTACAGTTTGCTGTAATGCTCTTAAATATAGCCTTTACAAGTCAGCCGAGCACAAGGATTCCTTATTTTGGCCATAAATGCTGCAGCCCTTTGTGTAAGAAAAGAGGGGAAGTGAGTTCTACTCGTAGACCTGTTAATTCAAAGGCACCTTTCCAAAGCCCAGGTTCGCTATGTGACCTGCAGGGGTGGGGGGATTTATATTTGGGTCCTGGTTTTCTTTCACACAAAGGATGCCGTAATGTCTCTCCTGCACCCTCCAAGGACATCTACACAACCACTACTGAATGTTCATGACCTGTCAGTAATACACAGCAATAGTTGTGGCATTTCCTACATTCAGGCAGTGAAAAACTTGCTAATTGCGTAATGCTTAAACAAATATAGCACAGCAACTAAACCCCAGTGGTGAAGTCATTCCTCTCATTACATCACTCACCCTTCTCTCCATTTAATTACAATGTACTTAAGCTAGTTCCCATTTCTCTTATTCAAGCGCTTTGTTCTTCCACACCTTTTATTTTCCACGCCATCGTTTTGTACTCAGAATTATGCATCAGCTATACTGCTTTCCGCTTCTTCCCGAGTGCAATGACATCATTGCCCTGCATTCTGCCCACTCTTCAGCTGCCAGCGTTGACTCTTGCTGAGCTGTGGTCCCAGAGACACTGGCAGCACCTCACCCAAGTGGCCATTGTTCATGGGTGTTAGTCCGCTACGGGGCAACAACTCATATTTGAGACTAATCCTATCCTTATCTGGTGTCCGCTCGTGCAATTTTCAGAAGCTGTCACTGGACAGTGGGATTCCTGGTCAACTTTTCCTCCTCCTGTCCTAAGGGCACTGAGAGAAATTTTATGTGACAATAACTCTATTACCCAAGTGGGTGGGGTTATGGAGGGTTATAATAATATAGTACTTCCATCTATATGCCACCTTCTCTGGTTAAAACACCCCAAAAATACTTCAACACTGAATTCATCTTAAGTGCAATGCCCATTGCGATGTAGACAATTGTGACAACCATTTTGCACCAGTAACCTCCCATAATAGGGTTGCCATGCCAACCTTCCAGAAATGTCCTGGCATCTCCAGGAATTAAAGAACATTGCTCAGGAGAAAATTCATTGGGGCAGTAAATGAAATGTTTCGTTTTTTTATTTTTTTTCAAACACATTTATATTAGTTACAAAAATATTGGAGATGGGAATAAAGGCTGTTTGACTGACAATCAAGGATTGTCCAATTGGGTAACAGAGAGTTTATTCGCTTGCCGATTGGTCTAGAAAGGCTGTGAGGATGGACATATTGGCGAGAGCGTGGGGGCAGGGCGATTGGAGGAGGGATATCATGTGATGAAACCTCCTGGAATACATCCAACCAGAGCTGGCAACCCTATCCTACAATGAGACGAATGACTGTTTAGAATTATCTCAATTTTTTGACATGACAACTCAACAACAACAACTTGTATTTATATAGCACCTTTAACGTAGTAAAATGTCCCAAGGCACTTCTCAGAAGTATTAAAAGACAAAAAATTGTAAACGGGTGTCAAGGCTTGAGTTTTCCAGTCAGGAATCCACACATAAGAGGAAATTAGAGCAGATGACCAAAAGCTTGGTCAAAGAGGTAGATTTTAAGGATTGTCTTAAAGAAGGAAAGAGAGGGAGAGAGGTGGGGAGGTTTAAGGAGGGAATTCCAGAGCTTAGGGCCCAGGCAATAGAAGGCATGGCCACCAATGGTTGAGTGATTATAATTAGGGATGCTCAAGAGAGCAGAATTAGAGGAATTAGGGAGGTTGTGGGGCTGGAGGAGGTTATAGAGATAGGGAGGGGGCGAGTCCATGGAGGGATTTGAAAACAAGAATGAGAATTTTGAAATCGAGGTGTTGCTTTATCGGGAGCCAATGTCAGTCAGAGAGCACAGGGGTGATGGATGAGCGGGACTTGGTGCGAGTTAGGACACTCACGGTTGACCAAGTGCAAGAGGGAGTTAAGACTTGAGTCAGGAGTCCACCACTTGATCAGTAAAGCATCTTGAATAATGCCGTGTACATTAACAGGCTGTGTGTGTGTGTGTGTGTGTGTTGCTTGTTGTATTTGCCAAATCATTTACTTTCAGTCTATTACATGGATCTCACCTCCTCAAAATCTCCTCCTGTTCCTGTTTTACGCACAGCAGCTTCTGAATAACCTCCCGGGAGGGTTTTAATTAGTTTAAACGCAGGAACAAAGATGAAAACAGATGACAATAAAAACTCAACATCTCCCCGCTCTCCCCCACCCCCCTCACCTCATGAGGCAACAGTTAATCAGCTTTTAAAGTACATTGTTAGCGATAAGCTTACACAATTCGATATCACCCATTTTACATTATCACTAGAATGATCAGCAAACTTGTCACACAACCAGAGAGTCTCAGCAGGGAGTTTGACAATTAGGCTTAAAGGCACAGAGCCCTAAAATAAAGCTTTTGAACATTAAGTAATATGAGATCAGATTTTACCAAATAGTGTGCTGCAAATAGTTTAAAGATTTTTTTGGAGGGGGTCCTGTCCCTTCCTTTCACTTCACCCTATTATTACATAGAATGTACAGCACAGAAACAGGCCATTCTTTGCAACCGGTCCATGCTCCGCACGAGCCTCCTCCCACCCCTCTTCATCTAACCCTATCAGCATAACCTTCTCTTCCCTTCTCCCTTGTGTGGTTCTCTAGCTTCTCCTTAAGATAGTCACCAAGACACCCAATAGGGAATTCAGAAGAAACTTCTTCACCCAGAGAGTGGTGAGAATGTGGAACTTGCTACCAAAGGGAGTGGTTGAAGGGAATAGTATAGATGTACTGAGGGGGAGGCTAGTCAAACATATGAGTAAGAAGGGGTTATGCTGATAGATTTAGATGAGGAAAGATGGGAAAAGTCTTGAGTGGAGCATAAACGCCGCCATGGACTGGTTGGGCTGAATGGCCTATTTCTGTGTCATATATCCTATGTATGTAAATGCACCCTATTCTATTCGCCTCAACTATTCCCTGTGGTACCAAGTTCCACATCCTAATGTATTACCAGCAGGGTGGTAAGAAAAATAAATAACTGCACTTGTAGAGAGCCTTGTCATGTTGGGACCTGTGACCACACCTCTGTCCTCTGTGTAGTGGCATTCGCTGCTACACAGAGAACAAGAATGGCAACCGAGGCTGCCTTGGCTCCCCCACCCCCAGCCTTCCATTTGCTCCAAGTATTGGGTTGGCTCACAATCAGGAGCTCAGCAAACTACAGGCATGGTCTTGCACCCAGCTCATAGCCTATTAGAGTACCAACGTGCCCTTCACCTGATTTTAATAGTTTTACTTTTAAAGCATTTCTCGAAGCAGAGATTGAATTCTACAAATGCATATGCAAACAGGGTCGAGCACTGTAGTGCACAACTTGATCCTGTATCTGTGATTAGCAGCACCATCATTATAATTCCTCTTCCCCCGCACCCACCCACTCCTCCCCACCCCCCCCCCCAACCCAACCACATGCAAAAGACATCTGTACAACAAGATCAAATTTATGACAATGTGGTATGTATTTGGTCATCCTGAATGCTTTCAGATAGGGGGAATTGTCCTATGAGGAGAGATTGAAGAGACTAGGTCTATATTCCCTAGAGTTTAGATGAGTGAGAGGTGATCTCATTGAAACATGTAAAATCCTTGCAGGGCTTGACAGGGTGCATGCAGGAAGGATGTTTCCCCTGGCTGGGGAATCTAGAACCAGTCTCAGAATAAGGGGCCAGCCATTTAGGACGAAGATGAGGAGAAATTTATTCACTCAGAGGGTGGTGAATATTTGAAATTCTCTACCCCAGAGGGCTGTGGAGGCTCAGTCGTTGAGAATATTCAAGACAGAGATCGATAGATTTTTTGATATTAAGGGAATCAAGGGATATGGGGATAGTACGGGAAGGTGGAGTTGAGGTAGAAGATCAACCATAATCTCACTGAATGGCGGAGCAGGCTCGAGGGACTAAATTTCTTCTGTTCTTATAACAGGGCCAACTCCTGGAAAAGCCATTCTAGGTGTCCTAGGTTGGCTACCAGTGTTGTTCACTCACTGGCTGATGTGGCACTGAGCCAAACAGATCATGAATCTCCCAGGTTTGATCCTGGCCTGTGCTTAGTTTGCTGATCGTAAGCTCTGGCAGTGGTGAGGACACTGCAGTCGGCCTCAGTAGTTCTCAGTTAAGGAGCAGGAAACTCAGCCAGGATCCCAGCGGCTGAGCACTTTCCTAATAGCCTTGCTGGAAAGTGCGCGCATGTTAGATGTCAGATGAAACAGGAGAGATTTACACTCCCGTCTCCAATCGAGCCACCTGGCAACAGTTACTATCAGATATTCACATATCAAGTCCGGCCACTTGGCTCAATGGAACACCAACATAGGCGAGATGCAGGTGTGCCCACTGAACTGCCCTGCCAGTATGAGTCACTGCCTTCAGGAATGGAGGGGAGGTGAAAAAAAAAATCAAATTTATATTGCGGCATTCACCGGATCTGCACCACTGCCAACTTATTGAAACATATAAGATTCTGAGGGGGCTTGACAGGGTAGATCAGAGAGATGGTTCCCCTCCTGGGAAAAATCTAGAACTAGGGAGCATCGTTTCAGAATAAGGGGTCGCCCATTTAAACCAGAAATGAGGAGGAATTTCTTCTCTCAGAGGGTCGTGAATCTTTGGAATTCTCGGCCCCAGAGAGCTGTGGAGGTGGGTCATTAAATATATTTAAGGTGGAGATAGACAGATTTTTGAACAATAAGGGAGTTAATGGTTATGGAGAGCGAGCAGCGAAGTAGAGTTGAGGTCAAGATCAGATCAGCCATGATCTTATTAAATGGCGGAGCAGGCTCGAGGGGCCAAATGGCCTACTCCTGCTCCTATTTCTTATGTTTTGCAATTTGTTTTTCATTTTGTAGGCTACTGTTCAAGGCCCACATCAGGCTGACACTTCAGTGCAATACTGAGGGAGTGCTGCATTGTCAAAGGGGCCATCCTTTGGATGAGATGTTGAAGACCCCCTCCCCCCTACCTGTTCTGGTGCTTCAGATTGATGTAAAAGATCCTGTGGCATTGTGTGAAAATGTACAAGGAGTTTTCCCACTTCCTAGCCAACAATCCTCCCTTGACCAACAGGGGCTGGGGGCCAGGGGGGTGGAGGCTGGGGGCTGTGAGCCAGGGGGTGGTGGCTGGGGGCCAGAGGGATGGGGGCTGGGGGCCAGAGGGGAAATAGGGCTATGAGGAGGCGGGCGTGGGAAGGTAGAATTGGACACAAAGCCTCTCCGCAGTTGGCTCAAAATGCCTTGTGGTTGATTGATGCCGGACTTACAGAGGACTCCATCACACAACAACAAGTATTTATATAGCACCTTTAACGTAGTAAAATATCCAAAAGGTGCTTCACAGGAGTGTTATAAGACAAAAATTGACACCAAACCATACAAGAAGAAATTACTGCAGATAACTACAAGCTTGATCAAAGAGGTAGGTTTCAAGGAGTTGCTTAAAGGAGGAAATAAAGGTAGAGAGGCAGAGAGGTTTAGGGAGAGAATTCCAGAGCTCAGGGCCTAGGCAACAGAAGGCACGGCCACCAATAGTTGAGCGATTATAATCAGGGATGCTCAAGAGGACAGAATTTGAGGAGTGCAGATATCTCGGGGAGTTGTGAGGCTGGAGATTACAGAGATTGGGAAAAACTCATCCCTCCAAGTCAGGCAAATCCTGGTGAAGATGCTGAAGCACTTTTCCTACAGCATCTGAAGAGGCAGGTGGTCACTTAAAGGGTGTAGAAGTGTGGTGAAGAAGAAGCTTCTTTAAGTTTCGGGCACAATCGAGGCCTACTAAAGTAGGTGTTTGGGACCAAATTTGAGGGAGAGGAGGCCCTTTCCCTCGGGTCTGAGACATCAGGGCTTTTCCGTTACTAGTCCCGGAACTATCACCAGGCTTCTCCTGGCAGTCCTGGTGACCTGCGGTAAGAGGACCAGATGGGAGGGGCATGAGGAAAAGGGACGTTTAAAGAGAGTGTGGCAAAAACATGCAGGGCTCATTTATTTCCAAATTGATGGCTGTGAGCACAGACTGAGTGACCGCTGTGGGCATCCCTGGGGAACCCATGGAGAAACGGTTGAAATCCCATCGACGCGATCAATGTTTGACACCCACGCATGAAGGGTTTATCGGGATTAACCCGAGTGTTATGGCAGATTGACCTATTAACACCGTCCCGACAGTCCATTATCACGTGTAGCTCAGCTGAATATGGAGCTCAGACCTTTCTCTCTCTGTAGAAGGGAACTTCTACTCTCAAGCCTTTTCTTTGCTCCGGTGGGACAGCTGGGCAGGAGACAAAGACTCAAGTCTCTTTCCTGCCCCAGTGCAATTGAATATTGTTTAAGAGCTTTAAGGGAAGCCTCATCTCTTAAAGCCACAAGCTTTCACTTTGGTTGAAACCCCTAAAAAAGGCACCACACCTTTAACCTGACACTAAATTTAACTGAGTTCGTCTTTTTTTCTCCGAAACGTAGGACACACAAGATGTTTAATCCGATCTTTCTTTCCTTGTCAACGGAGGGGAGTTCAGAGGGAGCCTAGTTGAATGACGTTCCTTCTCCTCCCCTCCACTTTGCCTTTGTTCCCCCTCTCAGGCCGTGCAATGAGTGCATTATATCGCTGAGAAGAAAGAATTTAATTCAAAGGAGCGTCCATGCAATGTGGTTCAGTACCACGGGGATCGAAATAGCCATTCAAATGTCTCTGTGGGATTGGCACACATTAAGAAAATAATTTTAAAATAAATGTGTTTGAAGAAGTGGAAATGTATTGTTACTGCCTAAGTGGCGGGAAGTGGGGTGGGGAAGGGCAAAAAGATCAGGTGTGTGATGTGTCTCAGAGAAGGGAATTGAAACTACCCATCCAGAAGTGTCAATAAAATAAATACGTTATATGTCAGGGGAAAGCAGCTCATCCATTCTGCTAGTCTATGTAATCACCAGGATTTCAGTAACGCAGAATGGTGGGTATGTGAAACTCCAGTATGCAAGTCCAATGGAACTATGACAAACACCCAGCATAACTCAGAATAGGGATGGGAGAGCACTGTGCATCTTGGGGTACTGTAAATAGCTTACCGTTCATCAGCCAGTGTTTACCAGCATAAGCAACATCGTCGGGTGTGTCGTGAGAGGGATAGAACTTAAGGCCCAATAACGAGCTTGAGTAGAACACTGGTTCAGGTCGCAATTCTGGTCAGTACGGCGCGCAATTCTGGTCAGTACTACACTCGGGCCATCCCAGCTTTACAGAGGAGACGCTAAACCAAGACCAAGAATTAAGCACCTGAGACGAAGGAAAGCTGGGAATGTTTACATAAAGAAAAGAAGGATTGGGGAGACCTTCAGGGTTTTCAAAAGTCTAAGGAGAACAGATAACCTGGACCCTCAATCAACATAACAAAAACAGATTATCTGGTCATTATCACATTGCTGTTTGTGGGAGCTTGCTGCCGTATTTCCTACATTACAACAGTAACTACACTCCAAAAAGTACTCCATTGGCTGTAAAGCGCTTTGAGACGTCCGGTGGTCGTGAAAGGTGCTATATAAATCAAAGTCTTTCTTTTCTTTCTAGCCCCGATTTTAACTCCAGGTGGGTTCCCCACTTGGGCTGGAGTTAAAATGACAGTCGGGTCTCAATTATGTCATCGAGCCACAATATGCATCCTGTTGGCTCCGGGCGCGTGTCCTTGCTGCCTGCTCAGGAGAGGTGCTGAGATCATGGTGGCTTTCGGACTGCTAAGAGCCAGGACACTTTAACTGTCCAACTGCCAAGCTTCTGCTGAGCGTGTAGGGTTAACATCGTGCCCCGAAGAAACTGTTCAACAGTACCACAGACTCTGTAATCAGTAGAACATGCTTATGCCCGATAGCTCAGTGAGTTTGCCCAGTGAGTAGATGCACCATAGGCCCGGAAGGTTGAGGGTTTCATCTCTGGTCTGTACAACTCAGCCCAGACAGCAGTAAGGGTGCCGCTGCTGGCCTCAATGCTGCTTGATTACGGAGGGGGAAATTGCCCCTCCCGCCAGTTCCCATTCACTTTCCAGCGACCCCGATGTGAATGTTGGGTGACGACAGATGCAACTTGACTGCTATGCTTCCCATGACTGAATGATCTGCCAACACTCATTGTCAAGGCTCGCACATGAATAATGGCCACTTGGGCAAGGTACTAGGTAGAATATGCCAGCTGATGCCCAGAGAACCTGTACCTCAGCAAGGAGTCAATGCTTTCAGAGAGACGAGGAGAGGAGAAAACAGCAAGAAGGGTATGATCACAACATTCAAGTTATTGGAAGGATAATAAAAATAAAATGCTGGAAACACTCAGCAGGTCAGGCAGCATCAGTGACGAGAGGAAGGTAGGGTAAATGTTTCAGGTCGCTGACCCCTGATGAAAGGTCATCGATTGAATTTTCAGCATTTTCTGTTTTTAATTTAGATTTACAGCAGCGCCAGTGTTTTGCTTTTTGAATTAAAGTTACTGGGTTCAGTGTGATTTTTCCTGAAGATCGTTAGTGCCAAGCTGTTAAATAAGCCTAGCAATATGGCAGATTATTTCTGCTACCTGCCAGAAACCATATTAAAATAGTATTACCCATTAGGTTGTCAGTCCTGACACATAAGAATTAGGAACAGGTGTAGGCCATCTAGCCCCTCGAGCCTGCTCCGCCATTCAAAAAGATCATGGCTGATCTGGCCGTGGACTCAGCTCCACTTACCCACCCGCTCCCCATAACCCTTAATTCCCTTATTGGTTAAAAATCTATCTATCTGTGATTTGAATACATTCAATGAGCTAGCCTCAACTGCTTCCTTGGGCAGAGAATTCCACAGATTCACAACCCTCTGGGAGAAGAAATTCCTTCTCAACTCGGTTTTAAATTGGCTCCCCCCGTATTTTGAGGCTGTGCCCCCTAGTTCTAGTCTCCCCGACTAGTGGAAACAACCTCTCTGCCTCTATCTTGTCTATCCCTTTCATTATTTTAAATGTTTCTATAAGATCACCGCTCATCCTTCTGAACTTCAACAAGTAAAGACCCAGTCTACTCAATCTATCATCATAAGGTAACCCCCTCATCTCCGGAATCAGCCTAGTGAATCGTCTCTGTACCCGCTCCAAGGCTAGTATATCCTTCCTTAAGTAAGGTGACCAAAACTGCACGCAGTACTCCAGGTGCGGCCTCACCTGCGTCACATGTGTGTTGCTGACTGTGCCTCACTTTTCACTTTTCTAAAGGAGTTGTACATTGTTTGTCCATGGGACTTGCATTTACACAGCTGCTGCAGCTCTCCAAGATGTTAGGCAAATGAACACCAGCTCCCGCTTCACTAACGCGCGTGCTGTTCTGAAATATTGGCTCCTCTGCTCTGCTGGCTGTAGAGTTTATCCAACTCCCATGTAGAGCAGTTGTCACTGAGCCGTACACAGAAGCTATCCAGTTACAGTGTGTCCTGTACATGCTCAGACATTGACGCTGAGAGGCGTACGAGCCATATCGTACCAGATGAGCAGGAAAGTTACAGGATGGAAGGAAGGAAGGAAGGAAGGAAGGAAGGAATGAAAGAACAAACTGGTATTTACTTTGACTTAATCGCATCCTCAGGATCTTCCTTCCAATGAATTACTTTTAAATTAAAGTGCAGTCAAAGTTATTACATAGGCAAACACATCTGGCGTTTGTTGCATAGGAAGATCCCACAAACAGAAAATGAGATGCATGACCAGTTACCCTCTTATTGGGGAGAAAATTGACCAGCACACCAGGAGAACTTTTTGCTCTAAAAGTTTACTTTTTTTATCCAATGTATTTTCATAACTAAATTCTCCCACCCAAAGGAAAATAGTCAACAATATTAATTAGGGCTGGATTTTCGTTTTGATTTTGCCTCCGTTAGCACCCTGGAGGGGCAGTAATGGGTTTGCAAATGTGTTTTGCCCGGACAGCCAGCTTCCAGCGCACCTCCGGAAGATTTGGTGCCGTTTTTTTTTTGAGGAGCTGAGCAGTACCGCCCGGGAGCGTTGCGCTGGTGTGCAATGTCCCCGGTTTAGACAGCGCTATGATTTTTGGTTGGAACGCCACCCGTAGCACCCCGTAGTGAGACTGCCTGGGAAAGCGGGCGGTCAGAGCTGGTTCAGTGGTGGGGAAAGAAGGAATGACTGCATGAGCTAAGTGTGATTGTTTTCTTCTTGCGTTTTGCGATTTATCTTTATTTGGGGCCAGTAAAATATTGAGAATGTTTTGTGTGCCTATTTTTTTTGTTGCAGAGAGACCTCTCTTAGGGCGCTCCGAAGCCGGCTCTTTAGCTCAGGATTTTCAGTTGCTCAGTCGGCCTAGTGCCCTAAAAGAGATGTGGAACGCCTCCCTTAGCGCTCCGTTCAACAATCAGGACCCAGCTGGTGAATTTTATGACTACAGACGCAAACCATTTCCCGGTGCAAAATTTACTGCCCCGACACCGTTATCACCTGAAAAAGCCATCCAAACGAAAATCCAACCGTTAAAGGCTTCTGCGTCAGGTTTACCGTAAAAAGTCGCAATTAGTCCCTGGCCTTCTCTCTCTCTCATTTGTAATGAACTTATTGCTGATATTCAGCTTGCTTAAGCCATTGTTAGATGCCATTCCCTCACCGGTCCTATCAGAGATGCAGATGTTGTCCAAAATCAGATAATCATCTCGCACAAACATCATCAAATCCTCTTAACTCATCTCCCTTCCGAACCCAATAATTAACAATGATCTTACTTAAGCTCCTGTGAAAATGTTTGGCTCTTCACAGTGTGCAATTTGAATAAATTACAGGTACTTGCACCACATAAATAAATAATTAATATATTCCAGTGGTGCCTATTATCGCTCTCCATTGTATGGGAATCTTTGTTCGCTATGTCTCTCAGCAGCCATTTTATCAGTGTTTTCCCAGAGGGGGGGGCGTAAGTTTGGAGCCTGTTCACTGTTGGGCATGTCCTGTCTGGGATGTTCACCTCTCTCTCCTTCCCACCGATGTCAAGCACTAGACTCAAATCAAATAGTCCTGAATGTGATGACATCCCAGAAACAGCCTGATGTAAACTCCATTTCATTTTCTGAGAATCTTAAGGGGCCAATTAAGGCCACAGAGTGACCAGAACCAATCGCTTTTGGCTGTTTGCACTGTCCTGTTGCATCCTGCAAATAGTGACATTATTGCTGCTCCTGTGTGATCATTTACAATTTTATGAAAACATTTTTACTTTAAAAAAAAATAGAAATATTAATTAGTAGCAGCAGACCTTTTCTGCATTATGTCATTGCATCCTCAAAATGTGTCATCCCTTGTTAAAGTATCCAGGGAGAGAAATTACATAGGGTTACAGAGCTTATACGGCACAGAAACAGGCCATTTGGCCCAACCAGTCCATGCAGGCGTTTATTCTCCACTTGAGCCTCCTCCCGTCTTTCCTCATCTAAATCTATCAGCATAACCCTCTATTGTCTTCTCCTTCATATGCTTGACTGGCCTCCCCTTAAAAATTTCTATACTATTCGCTTCAACCACTCCCTGTGGTAGCGAGTTCCACATTCTCACCACTCTCTGGGTAAAGAAGTTTCTTCTGAATTCCCTGTTGGATTTCTTGGTGACTATCTTATACTGATGGCCTCTAGTTATGCTTTACCCAAAAGTGGAAACACTCTCTCTGTATCCACTCTATCAAAACCTTACATAATCTTAAAGACCTTTATTAGGTCACCACTCAGCCTTCTGTTTTCAAGAGAAAAGAGACCCAGCCTGTTCATCCTTTCCTGATACGTATACCCTCGAATTTCTGGCATCAACTTCATAAATCTTCACTGCACCCTCTCCAGTGCCTCTCTATCCTTTTTATAATATGGTGAACTCTGTGCAGTTTGGTGTGCAGTGGGTTAGAGGCTGACTTTTTGTCTCTGGGACCTGGGTTCAAGGCCAGCTATTTTGAGGGGATGAGCTTCTGTCTGCTGGCAGTAACGATTGTGGGGCCAAAATGCGGTCCCACCTGTTTGAGGTGGTGACACTGGCTGAGTGCTGATTTTAACGGCAGGCGGTAGGTGCCGCCTCAAACTGGAAAATTCAGTTTTGCCGCCCAAAGATGAGAGAGCAGCGCTAAAAGTGGCATTGTACACTCATTCTCGGGCGCTAACGGAGCGGCATCTCAGGAGGCCGACCGAATTTCCCAACGGTAGGCTGCCGACGTGTGAGTAAAAAAAAAAGAAAAAAACATTGACGATAATTTCCCTCGTCCACACTTCCCCACTGCTCCCATTAATACCTAAATGCTTAAAAAAAACATAGACACTTACCTTGATCCCTGGATGCTAGCCCCCCCCGGGGATCCCCAATGTCCCACCACCTTTACCAGGCTGCATGGACGCCTGCCGGTAAGGCCACCATACTCACATAATTTCGGAGTCGCGATGGCAAGGGGGCGTTGCACGCTCGATGATGTCACCACATGGGTGGCAACTGAGCGCGCGGTAGTACATCTTGGCACCGCCCCCACCGTCCAACTAAATTTAACGGGACGCCAGGAATCCGGTTGGCGCCAACGGCAAGTACTTAACCGCCCATTAGCCGCCCCTCTCCGGCAGTAACAGGCGTATTGGAAAACGGATTTCAAGCCCTGTATCTGAACTGAGCTTGGGCAGCACTGATCCAGTTTCTGATGAGTATAGGCCTGCAGCACAAACTACTCCAAATTGATAATTTCACGAACAGGCTCAAGGATGGTTGGTATGGGAAATGGAAATAAAAAGATCACGTTGGGGTTGTAGGGATGCTCTTCTGAGTTTCGGGTGAAGACACATTATTGAGGCAGTATGATGAAAAAAACCCAAAGAACTTGCATTTTTATAGCACTTTTCACAACACGAGGTGTTCTGAGATGCACATTGCTGTTTGTGGGAGTTTGCTGTGCGCAAATTGTCTACTGCGTTTCCTACATTACAACAGTGACTACACTCCAAAAGTACTTCATTGGCTGTAAAGTGTTATGGAATGTCCTGAGGTCATGAAGGGAGCTATAGAAATGCAAGTCTCTCCTTTTTCTTTGCCTATTGCCCAGCACTAATCATCCCTTACCTTCATAAGGATAAAAAGAGGACCCACACAACACTAAAAGGAGCTACTTTACTTTCTTCTTCTCTATTGACTTCGTCAGAAGGAGCAAATCTTCCCTTTTGCAGTTGAGTGTGAAATCCATCCGATTCCCTCCACTGGTCTATCTCCTTTATCCGTCAAACAGGCCAGCGACAGAGAGAGATAGTTAACAGGCTCCTTTTATTCCAGCATCAGAAATTGGCCCGTCTGTTTATTCAATCATTGATTAGTGCTTTCATAAGAAGACAAACATGCCTGTCAAGTGCATTGCCTCTCAATGGCCATTGTTCCCAATGAAGCGGTTCAAGTAGGTCAGAAGGGGTCAAAATGTTTAACACACTGAATACCAGTGCAGCCTGGTGAAGTGCGTTGGTGTCTGGGATGGACACAGCTCCGAAATGATCAGTGTTTCGCACCCACGGTCCAGCATTCGATAGACCTAACTCACATTTCGTTTAATAAATGCAATTGCACCCAACGCTCTGACTTGGGTTTGGCTGCAGAGCGCTGCATCACCGAGAGGTGGCTTGCTTGTATGCCCCTCCGCTCTGCCGTTACTGGAATGATGAATCCTCTGCCTCATAGAAGGGGGGCAATGGTGAAATGTGGACCAGATGTTTCTCAAGAGGTCTGGGAGGAGAGTGAAAAAAAGAAAGATTTGCATTTCACGTCTCAAAGCACTTTACAGCCAATGAAGTACTTTTTGGAGTGCAGTCACTGTTGTAATGTGGGAAACGCAGCAGCCAACTTGCGCACAGCAAGCTCCCACAAACAGCAATGTGATAATGACCAGATAATCTGGGCTTTTTTTTGTTATGCTGATTAAGGGATAAATATTGCCCAGGACACCGGGAATAACTCCCATGCTCTTCTTCAAAATAGTGCCATGGGATCTTTTACGTCCACCTGAGAGAGCAGATGGGGCCTCGGTTTAACGTCTCATCCAAAAGATGGCACCTCCAACAGTGTAGCACTCCCTCAGCACTACACTGGAGTGTCAGCCTAGATTTATGTGCTGAAGCTCCTGGAGCTGGAGGCGAACCCACAACCTTATGACTCAGAGGCGAGAGTGCTACCCACTGAGCCATAGCTGACACTAGAGGAGGAGAAGGCAAAGAACAGGGAGCATCGATTCATGCCACTATTGACTTGGAAACACATCACCAGTCGGTCGGTCCCTTTTGTCAGGGAATTGTATGGGGGGGCATTGAATTACATTAAGTTTGCGACACAGAAACAGGCCATTCAACCCAACTGGTCTATGCCGGCATTTATGCTCCTCACAAACCTCCTCACACCCTACTTCGCCAACTCTATCAGTATGTGGTTATATTCCTTCCTCCCTTGTGTACTTACCTAGCTTCCCTAGGAGTCTAGAACAAGGGGTCACAGTCTCAGGATAAGGGGTCGGCGATTTAGGACTGAGATAAAGAGAAATTTCTTCATAGAAACGTAGAAATTTACAGCACAGAAGGAGGCCATTTTGGCCAACCGTGTCCGCGCCGGCCAACAAAGAGCCACATGGCCCTTGGTCAGCAGCCCTGAAGGTTACATATAACCCTATGAACAATGAACAATCGCGGAAAGGTAAAGAGCATCCGGCCCAACCAGTCCACCCCACATAACTGCAATACCCCATGTATCGCAACATTTTACTCTCCACCCGGAGCCATGTGATCTCCTGGGAGAGACAAAAAAAACAGATAAAAACCCAGGCCAATTGGGGGAAAAAATCTGGGAAAATTCCTCTCCGACCCATCCAGGCGATCGAAACTAGTCCAGGAGACCACTCTGGCCGTATTAAATTCCCTGAAGTACTTACCATCGTATCTGCGCCAACCAACAAGAGATTATCCAGTCTAATCCCACGAACCAGCTCTAGGTCCGTAACCCTGCTGGTTACGGCATTTCAAGTGCCCATCCAAGCACCTTTTAAATGTGTTTCTGCCTCTACCACCTTTTCTGGTCGTGAGTTCCAGACCCCCACAACCCTCTGCATGAAGAAACTTCCCCTCAAATCCCCTCTAAACCTTCCACCAACCACCTTAAACCTATGCCCCCTCGTAATTGACCCCTCCACCAAGGGGAAATAGGCCTTTGCTATCCACTATATCCAGGCCCCTCAAAATTTTATACACCTCAATGAGACCTCCCCTCAGCCTCCTCTGTTCCAAGGAGAACAAACCCAGCCTATCCAATCTGTCCTCATAGCTAAGATTCTCCATTCCAAGCAGTATCCTCATAAATCTCCTCTGCAGCCTCTCCAGTGCAATCACGTCCTTCCTATAATACAGCGACCAGAACTGCACGCAGTATTGCAGCTGTGGCCTAACCAGTGTATTATACAATTTAAGTATTACCTCCCTTCTCGTGTATTCTATGCCTCGGCCAATAAAGGCAAACATTCCGTATGCCTTCTTAACCACTTTATTCACCTGGTCTGCTACTTTCAGGGATCTGTGGACAAGCACTCCAAGGTCCCTTTGTTCATCTACACTTCTAAGTCTGTTAATGCCTGAATCCAAAGAGGACTGGAAAATGATGGTCAAGACCTCTGCTATTTCCTCTTTGCTTCGCTTAACAGCCTGGGATGGATTTCATCTGGGCAAGGGAACTCATCCACTTTCAAAGCTGCTAAATCCGTTAAACCTCCTTTCTCACTATGTTTATTTTATCCAGAATTTCACACACCTGCTCGATAGCAATATCTGCATTGTCCCTTTCCTTTGTGAAAACAGACGCAAAGTATTCATTAAGAACCATCTTCTGCCTCCACACACAGTACCCTCATGGTATCTAATAGGCCCTACCCTTTCTTTAATTATCCTCTTGCTCTTAATATATTTATAGAACATCTTTGGGTATTTCTTGATTTTACTTGCCAAGAAATTTTCATGCGCTCTCTGAACATTCCTAATATCCTTTTTAATTTCACCTCTGAACTTTCTATATTTCTCCAGAGATTCTACAGTATTTAGCTGTCAGCATATGAAATAAGCTTCCCTTTTTGTCTTTATCCTCCTCTAAGTCCCTAGACATCCATGGGATTCTAGAATTGTTATTCCCACCCTTTTTCTTTAAGGGCACATATTTGGCCTCAGCCCTCCGAGCGTGGTGAAGCTTTGGAATTCTTCCCCCCAGAGGCCTGTGGAGGCTCAGTCGTTGAGTATACACAAGACAGAGATCGATACATTTTTGAATATTAAGGGAGTCAAGGGATATGGGGTTAGTTCAGGAAATTGTTGAGGTAGAAGATCAGCCATGATCTCATTGAATGGTGGAGCAGGCTCGAGGGGCCGAATGGCCTACTCCTAATTCTTACAATCTTATGTTTAAATGTATCTAAGAAGATGAAAAAAAGCACATGATAAAATGGGGATGAGCTGGTAATGGCAAGGCAGGAATAAGAATGAACCCAATATTCTGTCATTTTGGTTCAAATCTTATTTTTCATCACACTTGCCTCTCTATACTATATTACCCCATACATTAGGAGTTCACACTCGTTAAATCTCACCCTCACTTTGGCAGGTGTTCTGTCCTCCCCTCCCCAACTCATTGCCCTATGTAAGGCTTTTCAACTGGACATTAGGAGGTCTGGGAGGTAGAGCTTATGAGGTCAGTCATTCAGTGATCACAGAAGCACCTCACAAGTCCCACACCAAAGAAAAGGCATCTTGCGTTAGTCAGGGATGCGCGGGCAGATAGGTGTACATGCACCCACACAACCCACTCTGTAGGGAAGCAAGTTTTGGGGGGGAGTTTCAAAAGCCTTTGGGATTTTCTTTTCCAGATTTGTGGCTGATGAGTTATTTATATTATGCAGGTTCCATCTGTGGTTTTCTAGAAACACCTGCTTCGAGCTTGGCAAAAATCGGATGCAGAGAAAGCGTTTGGCCGGGTTAATGCCCCACACTTGCCCAGAATCAATCACAGACTTCACGGCACAGAAACAGGCCATGTGCCCCACCAAGTCAGCTCTGGCGGTTTTTGATTCTATTATTTTACTGTTGAAGTCTTATTGACTAATGATTAAATTGCACAAACTTGACAATATGAATCTTATTTGAAGGCCTTTTCTGAATGAAATGTGTCGACTGATGGTGTCTCGAAGTGAGATCAAAATCCTATATGGCAGGAGCGAAGAAGAACAAGGTCCTCGAGATGACACTGCCAATAAATGCTGACTATGAAATCAATGTTTTAATGGAGGTGTTAACCTGTTTATTTTATAACAGGTTGAGGGTTTTCTTGGGTCAGACGTTCGCCACTTGGTTTCCAGGCTTTGTGGATCCACCAGATGTGGAGAATTCCAAAAGTCCATCGCTCAGGTCAACAGAGAACTAGCTAGCCAACAAAAGTGTCAAGCCTGTGTCCGGCTCTTGGGACATTGATCATTTTCATATTTATTGATTGGATTAATCCCGCCAAGGAAGTCGCCTTGTTTAGTTTGCATCAGCGGAGCTAGCAAAAGGTTTTATCGCTAACAAAGGCGAATTATGGCAATTCTACCACACTCGCATTCATATGTGTGCAGAGAGCAGGACACAGAAACATTTCGGTCACGTCTAAGAGAAATGTGTGTGTGTCTCTCTCTCTCTCTCTCTCTCTTAGGCAGTCCCCTGGAGTCGAGGATGACTTGCTTCCGCACTAAAATGAATTCTAAGGTGACTGATGAGACCAATGTGGGATCGACAGTCTCTGTCACAGGTGGGGCAGACGATGGTTGAAGGGATGGTTTAGTGGGGTGCTTGATTTGTCGTACGCTCCTTCCGCTGTTTGTGTGTGTATATCTGTGCTCGAGCGAGCTAGTGTGTGAGATTGAGCAGGCTGGTGTGAGCGTGTGCGAGTGAGCAGGCGGGTGTGAACGCGTGCGTGTGCGAGCAGGCGGGTGTGAGCGTGTGCGAGTGAGCAGGCGGGTGTGAGCGTGTGCGAGTGAGCAGGCGGGTGTGAACGTGCGTGTGCGAGCAGGCGAGTGTGAACGCGTGCGTGTGCGAGCAGGCTGGTGTGAGCGTGTGCGTGTGCGAGCAGGCGGGTGTGAGCGTGTGCGAGCAGGCGGGTGTGAGCGTGTGCGAGTGAGCAGGCTGGTGTGAGCGTGTGCTTGTGCGAGCAGGCGGGTGTGAGCGCAGCGTGCTAGCCAGTGCGCAAGTGTGAGCCTGTAGCTCAGTACCTCCCTCAGTGACCCAAATTACATCTTCTGAAAAGTGCAAACTAGTTGCTACACAGCACATTGCGTTGTAGCGAGAATATTTTGGAAACAAGCAGCTAGAATGGCGGGTTTGCAGCACTGCAGTTGTCAGATTTGCTATCCCATTCGGTCGGGAGTGGGCAGTTTGAATTCACGCTGTTAAGCCAACCATCTAGGCCACGCTGCACGCTTCAGTGATCAGACGGAGGGATAGGCCTTCTTAATTAGAAAATCGGCATTTAAAAAAAAACTGATGACGACTGCAGACCGGCAAAAGAGCCAGTTCTCATGAGTGACACATACTCCTCCTCTCCTCTTTCATCCAGTGCGCATTATCTCTCCATCTATTATAGTTAATTGTTCTTAACCCCTTAAAGATGACAGACATTGGGCCATCCTACCAGGTGACATTTGACCTCTGTCAAGAATGCTCAGGGCCCTGTGGCAGTGGGAACCTGCTGTCAAGCTTCTTCACAAATGTTGCATTTTTTTTGTTGAGTCGTTTAATTTTGGGTTTCTTGCCCCCTCCCCCTCCCCCACCCCGCCACCGCCTGCGTCCTCCAGACACTGTCAGGTGGATTTCATCAGATTCTGAATGCACTATTATCTTGCGTGTGTAAGAACCAGAAGAAGAGATTTGATTCCGCCCCCTCTTTGTAGGCCTTAGTTTTGATGGTATACATTCCTCTTGGAAGAAGGAAAGAAAGACTTGCATTTTTGTAGCTCCTTTCATGACCACTGGACGTCCCAAAGCACTTTGCAGCCAATGAAGTACTTTTTGAAGAGTTGTCATTGTTGTAATGTAGGAAAAGCAGCTGCCAATTCGTGCACAGCAAGCTCCCACAAACAGCAATGTGATAATGACCTGATAATCTGTATTTGTTATGTTGATTGAGGGGTAAATATTGGCCAGGACACTGGGGATAACTCATCCTGCTCTTCATTGAAATAGTGCCACGGGATTTAAGTCCAGATGGGGCCTCGGTTTAGCATCTCATCCAAAAGACGCCACCTCCGACAATGCAGCACTCCCTCAGCACCGCACTGGAGTGTCAGCCTAGATTTACATGCTCAAGTCTCTGGGAGCGGTATTTGAAGCTACAACCTTCTGACTCAGAGGTGAGTGTGTTACCTACTGAGCCATGGTTGACACAGTCATTAGCACGAGTCAATCTGTCACAGCACGTGATGATCTCCAACGTCACTTTCTACGTTGCTTTTTTTTGACATACAGGTTGAACGTCCGAAATCCGGAGTTCCGAAATTCGGAATGATTCGGAATCCGGACAGGGGGCCAACCTGTGGCGGGGTCGTCCAGAATCTGGAAATGTTCCGAAATCCGGACATTTTTTAAACCAATACCGCTGTGAGTTTGGCCCACCCCCCTACCCCTACCCCCCAAACGCCCTTATCTACTAAATTGTTGAAAAATAATTTAAAAATAAAAACTTTAACTTACCTTTTTTGCAGGTCTTCAACACGGGTTTTCCCCGACCGCCGATCCCTGACCTGGAGCCGCAGACCCCTGACCCAGAACCGCCTACCCTCCCGCTCTGCTGCCAACCACCCCCCCACCCCACCCCACTCTGCCGCGGACCCCCTGAGACCCCCCCCCCCACACCGCCGCCGCTATGTCGCGGACCCCCTCCCCCACCCCCCCGCTCCACCGCGGACCCACCCTGCTCCGCCGCCTTTAAAAATCGATTCATTTGGAGCTTTGAAACAGTTTTCAAGAACCAAAAGCCATCTCAATTTTGTCTGCACAATACAAGATCATGTATTACAGTAATACTGACAGCTGAAAGAATGGAGGGGTCTAGAAATTGGAAGCAGACAACAAATTAGCCTCCTCACTTACAGTGGGCTAATTACTGTAATGGTACTTTGTAAATTCAGATTGATGGAGCACCCAAGGACCATTACTGGAGTTCAGCAATATCCCCTCCCCCCTCCCCCCTTTACTTCGGCCTGGGCGTTTCCGGATTCGGGACCTCGGAAAGACATTCCAAAATCCGGAAATACCCGATATCCGGAAGTGCCTCGGTCCTGAGGTTTCCAGATTTTGGATGCTCTACCTGCAGCTCCTTTTTTTGTGACTCCGTATCCTATGGCAGCCGTTACTGTGGCCTTTCCGAGCGAGACTGCCGATTTAGTTGCAGTTCGCACCAACCCGTGAGCATTTTAGCTCTGACGACTCACGCTCACCGCTTTGCATGTAGGACCTTCAGTGCCGGCAGAATGAAGCCGCCTGCTGATGTTTGAGGATCTGACGAGCACCGCGGTGGCCTGTTCTGTAGTTTCATCGGCCCTTTTACTGTCCTGTGGTTTCACCAACACATTACAGCAACAGAAAACGTTCGTTCTTCAAAACACAGCCCATCTTTTTGCCAGCTGATGCGGCAAGAACTGTGTTGGGAGTGATCTCCTGCTTAATTCCCAACATCAGCTGATCTTTCAGGAAGCCTGACAGCTACACAACAACAACTGCTTGTATTTATATAGCGCCTTTAACATAGTACAACGTCCCAAGGCGCTTCACAGGAGCGTGGTCAGACAGAATTTGACACTGAGCCACATCAAGCGATATTAGGACAGCTTGGTCAAAGAGGTAGGCTTTAAGGAGTGACTTAAAGGAAGAGAGAGGTGTGAAGGTTTAGGGAGGGATTTCCAGAGTTTTGAGCCGAGACAGTTGAAGGCCCGGTTGCTTATGGTGGAGCGAAGGAAATCGAGGAAACAGAAGTGTTCCGAGATCTCGGCGGATTGTGGGGCTGGAGGAGGTTACAGAGATAGGAAGAGCCAAGGCCATGGAGGGATTTGAACACAATAAAGAGAATTTTAAAAACAAGACGTTACCGGACCGGGAGCCAATGTCGGTCAGCGAGCACAGGGTGAAAATGTGGGGAAGTACAAGTTAACCAAGCATTAACCAATCCAACATCCATGTTTTACTGTATTTGGCTAAGATTGGCTTGAAGTTGTTGACTCTGGATAGATTAATATCCTGGCTATAACACAGCCAATGTCACCCACGGTATGTTTTTATTCAAGGCTAAGACTCCCCTTTATATCTCCCCATTCATCTTTCACCCCAGGGCATGCAACAGCTGTGGCTGAGAATGGTCAATGGCACAAAATGACAGTGCTAATTTACTCTGGTCATGCACTGCCTAACATGCTTGGGTAAAATTCTCATGGGTGTTATTTTAAGTTAGTTGTTAACTCGTTTATTTTAAATGGGTTAACAGACGTGCTAAGAAAGTACACAATGGAATTTGACACAAAGATGTTTAGAAGTGCCCCAACACAGGAGATTAAAACCGCTGAGTTTGGAATAAAACACTAAGTTGCATACTTATAGCTCATAACTGCATTACTTTGATACTTTTTTAGTGTTAGCTGCAGCTCAGTGGGTAACAATCTCAAGTCGTGGGTTCAACTTCCACTCCAGAGACTTCAACACAAAATCTAGGTTAACTTTTCAGTGAAGTAATGAGGGAATGCTGCACTGTTGAAGGTACCATCACAGATGGGACATTAACCATGGTCCTGTCTGCCCTCTCAGGTGGCATTATTTCAAAGAAGAGCAGGGGACCAATATTTATCCCTCAACCGACATCAGTAAAGAGCAGATTATTTGGTCATCAGCATATTGCTTTTTGTGGGAGCTTGCTGTGCGTAAATTAGCTGCTGCGTTTCCTACATTACAACAGTGGCTACACTTCAAAAAGTACTTCAATGACTGTAAAGCAATTTGGGACGTCCTGATTCTAAAAACAAATTTCAATTGGATAATCGGAGCATTGGATAATCCTTTGGAACACTGAATCCTATGGCTTCTTCTGCTTATTTCAAGGCCTGACATACAAACATCCAAAGAGAAGGAAGAGAAAGGATCATCAAGCTTGCCCCATCCAGGTATGGCACGACCACTTAAATTAGTGAACCCACCTCTTCATCACACAATCGCCTCATCTCCCTACTACCTAAATAAAACTATAATCATTTCTAGTTACAAACACAATCATAAAGACTTATCATATGATATCCATCCCCAAATGGATGCCAATTTTGCACTGCTACTGTGCCAGAGCTCTAGTTACATGTCTTTGTGACCAAAACCATTTTGCACATTTTTTCTCATGATTAGAGAGATTTATGACTAAGCTTATTTGGGTGG
This sequence comes from Pristiophorus japonicus, assembly GCF_044704955.1. Classification (NCBI taxonomy): domain Eukaryota; kingdom Metazoa; phylum Chordata; class Chondrichthyes; family Pristiophoridae; genus Pristiophorus; species Pristiophorus japonicus. The sequence continues at coordinate 58,084,152 of NC_091988.1, forward strand.
GTATTTATTGCATAGAGCAGTGGCCCTCCACTAGTTCTCCCAGGCCACAGTAGCTGTTAGAATAGCTTAAAAACAAGAAATGGGGGGGGTATTCCCCATTTGGTTCCCCATTTGATGCCTCCAGAATGCAACATGCTGGCCTTTTCTGTAAATAAACCACAAATCGAATGGGACTTGTCCCGCTGTCAAGTGGGCATATCCAGATGACTGGTATCGCCTTTCAGTGCATTACTTTCACCACAGATACATGTATTTTGCTTCAGCTGCAATGGTAAAACATCAGGGCCCTGCCAATCCATGGCTGTTCCAACATGCTCCCACCATAACTTCAGTAGGAGCTGGTAGGAACTGCTGGAGCCTAGGACGGGACCTGAACGGACTGGGTCCTGACCTCGTGCTTAAGAATCTGGATGGCCTTGTGGAGATAAAGTCTCTGCCCTCCCCAAACAAGACCATGGTTTTAAAGGTTCTTTGCTTAAGAATTCATAGCAACACATTGCTATTAAGAATTAGTTGGCTTATTAGCAAAGATTTAACAATAACACTGCACATTACCAGTTCATCCACCAGGCTCACAACCACCTGCCTCATCGTGGATTCCTTAAACCCAACTGGCTGGGGTTTTATTGAGTCTTGTGACCATCATGTGACTGACTGGCTAAGCCACTCACAATTCAACAGTTCTGCAAACCTGTGAGCATACTCACAGTTGCATACATTGCAGGAGGCAGCGAGGTGGGAGGTGCGGGGGGGGAGAGCGCAGTGTGTCCCAGGAGCACAAGGAGAATCGGCGTATAGTCAATGGAGGTACGATTGGTGTCTCATCCTAAATGGCAACATACAACGGCACTGCTTGGAGGTCTCAGCTTCAGACCGATGCGGAGATAAGCGGAGGCTTGGTATTTCCGACATCAAGTTTAATATCAAACAGCTTTTCCCTTTCAGTTTAAATGTATATCGGTGCAGTGGATATGCCAAAACAGAATCTGATCCAACATCACTCTGGTAGAGAGATGTAATGAAACGAGCAAAGCTTCCTTTCCAAGCTGCCTGTCAAGCATTTGAGGCAGGAAATGATGCGCCAAGGGAGACTGCAATCAATGAATAGCAAGTGCCAAATTTTCCTCCATACAAAACAAAGAAATAAATTATTACTGGAACTATAATTAACGTGGTAGGTATGATTGAGACCACTCTCTAACAGAGTCTTTGAGCTGGTCTGAAGTACAGCCTGGAGGGATTCTTTGAAATGGCTTCAAAATCGCCACAATCACGGTCAGGTCAAAGTTCAATAAGCTCACAAGAATAGAAATCAAAATTTCAATCGCAATCCCAATCCCAGCCTTCCTGTCAACTGAACTTCAGGGCTGGAAGCTCTTGCCCAGGTTACACATTTTACTGATTCCAGTCCAGTTTGGCTGTGATCAGTGCACGTTTGGCACATTGCATGTCTGGAGTCATTTGGCAATCTACAAAATACAGTGAGTTAAAAGTAACAACTGCACAATATCCGTCACGCTTTCTCAACCTCTTCCGTACAAATCAAAAGTGCCGTGGAAAAAAATAAAGCCACATAAAATTTCTGCGTGATGAATAGAATTTAGAATATAAGAATTAGGAGCAGGAGTAGGCCATACGGTCCCTCGAGCCTGCTCCGCCATTCAATAAGGTCATGGCTGATCATCGACCTCAACTCCACTATACTGACTGATCCCCATATCCCTTAGTTCCCTTAGTAAAAATAAAAAGGTTCTGAGATGGAACAGGGTCTGAGTGCACATCAATCACAACAGGAGGTAAAACCCTGATTTACCTATTGCCTTTAATATTAAAGTCAGGAGCACTTTTGAGTTGGTGTAAACTCCATTAGTACACATACTCAGTCTTGAGCTGGCTGTTTGAGCTGTCACGCCACTCAGTGTGAAGGGTCCCATTGGGAATCACATGATACTCTCACCAACAAACATGATCTACACACCGAGTGATTAGCTGACAGGCTTGTCAATGCTAACTTTGCCATTAGTATGTTATGGTGTATGTTGATTCCCACCCCCCATCCCCCACATCCATGTCTTAAACAAGCATCAGGCATTTCAACCAAATCCCCTGACATAATGTATTTGTGGATCAAAATTGTGACAGAATTGCAAGCCTTAAATGGATGGAGTGTTCAGTACTGACAATGTCAACCCCCTGGAATCAGTCAGAACTGATTGGGGGCATTGATAATAAGATGCTTCCACTTTCCATACCTTTAGTGATTATGCAAAATTGAATCAAGACAAAAGAATATGGGCAACGTGGTTAGTTTTAACACCAGATCTTAACTATGTGGGTACTGAATATATATTGGGCCAGTAAAAGAGAGAGAGAGCAAGAGAGAGATCATCGATAGACTTCCACAGTCCTGCTCTAGATGTCAGGACTCTCTCACTATTTTCACGATAGGTTCCACTGAAAGACTCCCAGTCTGATCTGGAGGTAATATCTCCCACATTATTGTCTCACATACTGCTCCCCATGAGCCATGCAAAATCCCAAATACGTATGTCATCATCATCATAGGCAGTCCCTCGGAGTCGAGGATGACTTGCTTCCACACTAGAAATGAGTTCTCAGGTGACTGAAGAGTCCAATGAGGCGCCTACAGTCTCTGTCACAGGTGGGGCAGATGGTGATTGAAGGAACGGGTGGGTGGGTTGCCTGGGTTGCCACGCGCTCCTTCCGCTATTGACGCTTGGCTTCAGCTTGCTCTCGGTGAAGAGACTCGAGGTGTTCAGCGTCTTCCCGGGTGCTTTTCTTCCACTTTGGGTCTTGGTCTTGGACCAGAGATGCCCAGATGTCAGTGGGGATGTTACATTTTATCAGGATGGCTTTAAGGGTGTCCTTGAAGCATTTCCTTTGCCCACCTGGGGTTCACTTGCCGAGTCGGAGCTCTGAGTAGAGCGCTTGCTTTGGGAGTCTCGTGTCAGGCATGTGGACGATGAGGCCCGTCCAGCAGAGCTGATCGAGCGAGGTCAGCGCTTCGATGCTGGAAATATTGGCCTGAGCGAAGACACTGACGAGAGCATGGGCCTTACTCTAAACAACCTGCCCTCACCACACAGCACTGCCTCCCGGTTATCAAAATTCACGACGAGGCCTTGGACAACGTGGACCATTTTCCATACCTCAGGAGCCGACTGTCAGCAAGGGCAGACATCGACGACAAGGTCCAACACCGCCTTCAGTGTGCCAGTGCAGCCTTCGGTCGCCTGAGGAAGAGAGTGTCTGAAGACCAGGATCTCAAACCCGGCACCAAGCTCAGGGTCTACAGAGCAGTGGTGATACCCGCCCTCCTATATGGCTCAGAGACATGGACTATGTACAGCAGGCACCTCAAAACACTGGAGAAGTACCACCACTCTGCAAGATCCTGCAAATCCATTGGCAGGATAGGCGCACCAACATCAAATACATATATGATTTGACCCATGATTACATATGAGGCCTTTTATCTTCTTGCAAGATATCCCTTTAATAAGCAAGGCCTGAAGCCAAAACCTAAGCATCAAAACAAGAAATTGGGAGTAGGGCCTACTTTCAACAGAATTGATTCAGTTTGGAGTTTCCAGGCTGCACAACCATTTTCATTTTCCATTCACTCAGCTCTTACCTATCCCGGTGGTCAGTTGAAATAATCAAGGTAAAAACTGACTGAAGCAGCAATAAAGACATATCAAAGCCAACTTGCATGCATGGCTTTGCCGAGCAAAGAGTACAATTAAAAGAAAGACTTGCATTTATATAGCGGCTTTCACAACCACAGGATGTCCTAAAGCTCTGCACAGCATATGAAGTACTTTTTGAACTGTAGTCACTGTTGCAATGTAGGAAATACGACATCTAATTAGCGCACAGCATCTCCCACAAACAGCAATGAGATAATGACCAGATCATCAGTATATTTGTGACGTTGGTTGAGGGATAAATATTGGTCTTCTTCAAAATAGTGCTGTAGGATCCTTTACATCCACCCGAGAGAGCAGATGGAGCCTCGGTTTAACGTCTCATCTGAACAACAGCACTCTCTCAGTACTGCACTGGAGTGTCAGCCTGGATTTTTGTGCTCAAATCTCTGGAGTGGGACTTGAACCCACAACCTTCTGACTCACAGGCGAGAGTGCTACACTGAACCATGGGTGACGCCTATGAGAAAATCTTTGCTGATAATTTTTTTCATGGGGTTTCTTATGTTTCTAGGGCTGGAGGACAGCTTTTTGACATGTGCAGATTGGCACCATTCCATACCAAACAGAGCTGTCATTCCTTCTAGTTCCAGTGCGTGTTTATAAAGCTTTACATCCTTGACAGTCTATCAGACTTAAAGATGCAAGTTGACACTCTTACTGTTGAGACATGCCTAGAATCCACTCGGTTGGGGTGACTCAGTGAATTGGTAGGATGTGTGTTCATGGATCACTTGGTGTGTTACTGATCTTAAGCAAGGTGCTGAGGGGAGGTGTGGAGTGATGGTCGGACACTTCACACAGGGAGCAAGGAACGGGGAATTAGAAGGGCAATTACAACAACAACTTGCATTTATATAGCATTTTTAACATAGTAAATATTCCAAGGTGCTTCACATGAGCATTATCAAACAAAATTTGACACCGAGAGCATAAGAAAAATAGACTTGCATTTATATAGCACCTTTCACAACCACCGGACATCTCAAGGCACTTTACAGCCAAAGAAGTACTTTTGGAGTGTAGTCACTGTTGTCATGTAGGAAATGCGGCAGCCAACTTGCGCACCACAAGTTCCCACAAACAGTAATGTGATAATGACCAGATAATCTGTTTTTTTGTTATGTTGATTGAGGGATAAATATTATCCAGGACTCCAGGGATAAACTCCCATGCTCTTCTTTGGAATGGTGCTGTGGGATCTTTAATGTCCACCTGCGGAGGCAGATGAGGCCTCGGTTTAATGTCTCATCCAAAAGACAGCACCTCCGACAGTGCCGTGCTCTCTCAGCACTGCACTGGAGTGTCAGCCTAGATTTTTGTACTCAAGATCCTGGAGTGGGATTTGAACCCACAACCCTCTGAGTCAGAAGTGAGAGCACTACCCACTGAGCCACAGCTGACACAAGGAACTATTAGGACAGGTGATCAAAAGCTTGGGTCACAGAGGTAAGATTTAAGGAACGTTTGAAAAGAGGAGAATGAGGTAGAGGTTTTGGGAGGGAATTCCAGAGCTTACTGTCTATCAAGCTTGGTGACTGATCTACTGCACAGAACAGCATTGACCAACTGCTACAACTCTACCAATCAACCCTTTTGGTTGAGAGCACTTCATGGCACAGATAACTAGAGAAGGTGATGGTGACATTATTATACAAAGAAAGATCTGCCCTGTTGATTGAGTGTCCTTTTGATACATTGGCAATGAGCACCGTTACCAAGCAATTCAAGAGGCTCTGAGAAGAGAGACAGACTGAAGAGAGGGGAATGAGATAGGGTTATTCGAAAGGGGATTGTAGTGCAAGTGGGCTGGGAAGGAAGAATAAGTAATTCCTAGGAAGAGATAGTGAGAGAAAGAGCTAGACTGGGAGTCTGGGAGAGTGAGCTACAAGGATGCAATGGGAGCATGCGGCCATGCACTGATTAGCAAGCTGAAATGGGGTTACAGTTGCTGTGTGAATGAAGGGATGGAGGATGAGAGTTTGGGGGGGCGGGGGGGGGGATGTGCAGGTGATGCAACACACGAAGAGATGGAAGGTCCAATTTAGTCTAAAGGAAGAATAGATTATTCATGAAAATGCCTCAATGGCCATTTGGAGAGGGCCCTCTCTACAGTGATGATGTATATGCTGAATTTTGTACCATGGCTAATTCCTCAAAGTTCTGTTATATAGGAGAGGATCTTCAGGCTATAGTGCTGACCCAGAGAGCACAGGGCTCAGTTGAACCTATCCCACCTGGCGGGAAGCTGACTCGATCGGGTCAGCTGACCGTTTTACATCCTGACCAATTGTACTCAACATTTAAAAATAGGTTAGATATAAATGGGGAATAAAGGGGTATTGGAAGAGGACGGGCACATGGGATAAAGATTACTGCTTGTGTGGAAGATAAAGAAAGACTTGCATTTATATAGCGCCTTTCACAACCACTGGATGTCTCAAAGCGCTTTACAGCCAATTAAGTACTTTCGGAGTGTAGTCACTGTTGTAATGTAGGAACCACGGCAGCCAATTTGTGCACAGCAAGCTCCCACAAACAGCAATGTGATAATGACCAGATAATCTGTTTTTTTGTTATGTTGATCGAGGGATAAATATGGGCCAGGACACCAGGGATAAACTCTCCTGCTCTTCGAAATAGTGCCATGGAATCTTTTACATCCACCTGGTTTAACATCTCATCCGAAAGACGGATATACCCCAACACTGACTGGTTGGGCTGAATGGCCTGTTTCCATGTTGTAATTTCTATGTCAATTCTATGTAATGTCACAACATTGTGGTGGGAAACATAGTTCTGTGTTTGGGTTTAAGACACGTAGATGACTCACTCTGGAGGGACATTACTCTGTATCTAGCCATGCTCGACCTGAACTGTGAGTAATTGATACGGACCATAGATGCTCAAATCAAAGAAAATGTTCCATTTTCCAGTGCTGTCGACCTCACATGCATAGACACAAATAATTATTTTGCCTCCTATTTCAAACGCTAATAAATATGGAACTAAACATAAATCTGTTGGAGATGTGACTGAAGAGCAGCAACAGATGTGCATTGCTAACCCAAGGGTAGGCGGGGGGATCCATGAGCTCAGATTTCAGTGCCTTCCTTTAAACCGCCAGCCTTTAGTTTGGCAATGATGTGCATACACAGGCTTGTCCATTATTGCTTGATTGTTTCTGATGTGATGTGGCACATAGACATTACTGCACCTCAAAGGATTCAATTCTACTGGTACACATGGAAAAATTCTCACTGGAGGATGTTAAACGTCTAAAGTAAATGTCTTTGGGCATGTGTGTGCTTGTCATACATGTGTTTATTGTAATGTTTCAGTTCGCACTGATGTAGCCATTACTGCTCAACTGGTGTAGAGCAATGGCCAAAGTGTGTGCAACCCATACTATAGAGGACCAGCTCTTTGAGAACCAATTTAAAGCATGCTATAAAGAGGGCAGTGTTGTCGAGAGTGATTTGATTTCTCTATCAGTGAGGGAACCATTGGCAATATGCATTGTAGCAGAGAGTATTAAAAGAGGTCCATTTCAGGATATGCGGGAGTGATATAGTGAAGGGAGTGAGGTGTATCAGAAAGTGCTACACTGAAAGGTGACAGTAATTGGTGTACAAGAGTGTGTTACAGTAATTAGTGTATGAGTATGTTACAGTAATTGGTGTATGAGAGTGTTACAGTAAGTGGTGTATGAGAGTGTGTTACAGTAATTGGTGTATGAGAGTGTGTTACAGTAATTGGTGTATGAGAGTGTTACAGTAAGTGGTGTATGAGAGTGTCACAGTAATTGGTGTATGAGAGTGTGTTACAGTAAGCGGTGTATGAGTGTGTTACAGTAAGCGGTGTATGAGAGTGTGTTACAGTAATTGGTGTATGAGAGTGTGTTACAGTAAGCTGTGTATGAGTGTGTTACAATAAGTGGTGTATGAGTGTGTTACAGTAAGTGGTGTATGAGTGTGTTACAGTAATTGGTGTATGAGAGTGTGTTACAGTAATTGGTGTATGAGAGTGTGTTACAGTAAGCGGTGTATGAGAGTGTGACAGTAAGGGAGGTATGAGAGAGCATTACACTGGAAGGTGAATGAGAGTACTACAGTGAGGGGTATATGAGAGAGTGTTACAATAAGTGGTGCATGAGGGAGCATTACAGTAAGGGGTATGAGAGAGCATATACTGAAAGGTGCATCAGCAAGTATTACAGTGAAGGGTACTTGGGATATATTAGAAAATGTTACAATGAGGGATAGAAACATAGACATAGAAATTAGGTGCAGGAGCAGACCATTCGGCCCATCGAGCCTGCACCGCCATTCAATTGTTTCAGAAAGCATTTCTGGAAATGGTGTTTTAGAGAGAGTGACAGTGAGAGGTAAAGCAGAGAATATTACAGTGAGGGCCAGATCAGGGAGAATTACAGTGAGAGGTATGGGATGTATTAAAACGTGTTCCCCTGAGGGGTGTATCAGGGAATGTCACAGTGAGGAGTGTATCAGGGAATGTCACAGTGAGGGGGGTATCAGGGAATGTTACAGTGAGGGGGGTATCAGGGAATGTTACAGTGAGGGGGGTATCAGGGAATGTTACAGTGGGGGGGGGGGTATCTGGGAGTGTTACAGTGAGGGGGGTATCTGGGAATGTTACAGTGAGGGGGGTATCTGGGAATGTTACAGAGAGGGGGATATCAGGGAATGTTACAGTGAGGGGGGGTATCAGGGAATGTTACAGTGAGGGGGGGTATCAGGGAATGTTACAGTGAGGGGGGTATCAGGGAATGTTACAGTGAGGGGGGGGCTATCAGGGAATGTTACAGTGAGGGGGGTATCAGGGAATGTTACAGTGGGGGGGGGGTATCTGGGAGTGTTACAGTGAGGGGGGTATCTGGGAATGTTACAGTGAGGGGGGTATCTGGGAATGTTACAGTGAGGGGGGGTATCAGGGAATGTTACAGTGAGGGGGAGAGGGGGGTATCGGAGTGTTACAGTGAGGGGTGTGCAATGTATCCGAAAGTGTTCTAGTGATGTATCGAGAGCTTATTTAAGGGAATCATGAGCTGATCCAACTGCCCTGCCACTCTAGGGACAAATCTTCCACTCACTAACCTGCTCTGATGCCAGTCCATTTTGAAAATGTCCTGCTGCTGTTGGAGAGTGGGTCATGTGGAAGACAAGAGGATCTCCTCCTCATTTGGTCAGAACCTGTGCATTTTGAGACTTACTGCATTTTGCATGTTTTTTTAAAAACTCGGTGAATTAAGCTACAGAAGTGGAAAGTTACTGGAATTTGTAATGTAATACAATTGCAAGAGATTGTATCAAAATCATGCAAAACAGATGAAGTTTTAATATTGGAATTCTTCAAATTCTCCGCTATGTAGGGGGCTTGCCAGAGTTTTCTCAACAAATATCTTTCAAGGCAGCGAATTATTTTTTTATACGGTTCACAGATACCGAAGAAAATCAAAGTGCATTTTTCGTAGATGTTATGAAACACGCGAGTGATCAAAGTGGCTGATGTCTGGCACTTGACTGTCAGATCAGCCCAAACGGGATATCTGCAATCTGTAATGCTAAACATCACTAGGCACTGTCATGGAGACTGATCTTCGCACCCTCTTTATAAACAGGTGGAAGGAGTGGGTGAGAGGGCAGAATTCCAGCTTGCCACGGGTTCTTAAACGGGCATTGTGGATCAGCCGCTGTTTATCAGCTGTGGCTCAGTGGGTAGCACCCTCGCCTCCACGTCGGAAGATTGTGGGTTCAAATCCCACTCCAGGGACTTGAGTATATTAATCTAGGCTGACACACCAGTGCAGTGCTGAGGGAATTCTGCACTGTCTGAGGTGTCGTCTTTTGGATAAGACATTAAACCGAGGCCCCGTCTGCTCTCTCAAGTGGATGTAAAAGATCCCGTGGCACTATTTCGAAGAAGAGCAGGGCAGTTATCCACGGTGTCCTGGTCAATATTTCTTCCTCAATCAACATAACAAAAACAGATTATCTGGTCATTATCACATTGCTGTTTGTGGGAGCTTGCTGTGTGCAAATTGGCTGCCGTGTTTCCCACATTATAACAGTGACCACAATCCAAAAGTATTTCATTGGCAGTAAAGCGCTTGGAGATGTCCGGCGGTTGTGAAAGGCGCTATATAAATGCAAGCCTTTCTCTCTTATGCGGTTCGGTGTCAAATTTTGTTTGATAACGCTTCTGTGAAGCACCTTGGAATGTCTTTCTTTCTTTATAGAAACCATCTGATTTTCATTGGAAACAATGGATTCTATAACAGGCGGCCCATCCACAATGTCAGTCTTACATCCGGGCAGCGAGTTAAAATTTATCCCGATATCTTTGCGCTACATTTAGACCCTACATATCACAATAAAATCACAAATCCTTAGTAATGTTTTTCATATCCAACTCTTTTAAATCATTTTTTTCTCTCTGATGTTGCCTGGCCACCATTTTGGAATCTGAAAGACAAGCAACAAGACTATCCCAGCAGGTGATTAGCAAAACTTCAACATTTTTCCCTCTCAGCTTCCTTGGCTCCTCCAATGCAGTTAAAGTGACCGAGACAGCAGCCCCTTGACCTGCTCCATCTTGAAACAGCCCCCCCCCCCCCCCCACGGGTCTGGGGACAACTCTTTTGATCTTTCAAAGGTGCCTAGCTCCAGTTCAGTGCTGTCCCCTTTCACCACCTGCACAGTGCAGCTGAGATCAGGATCTCAGCAAGGTGGGAGATCAAACCTATGGACGTATTGCCATGAGAAAACAAATTTAGAATCAATGTTAGCATCAAGCAGTAGGTTAAAAGAAATTTTCTATCACATGGAGTCATTAGAATGTGCAGTCCATTACTACAACCGAATACTGAAACTGAGTGATTAGCAGTCCCAATAAATATCAAGGGAGCAAGGAACGGGTTCGTAGAATCACATAAATTTCAAGCAGAAGAAAGCCATCCAGTCCAACGTGTGTGTGTCTGTGCCAGCTCCACATTAAAGCGATCTACTTTAATCCCCTTTCTCTGCTCTTTTCCCATAAAAATATATTAAAGGGTTTGGGAGTGCTGATTCAACAACATTTATACAGTGGCTTTAACGTAGTAACTCGTCCCAAGGTAATTCACAGGAGCTTTATCAGACAAAATTTGACACCGAGCCATATTAGGATAGGTGACCAAAAGCTTGGTCAGAGAGGTAGATTTTAAAGGAGGAGAGGGTTAGGGAGGAAATTCCAGTGCTTAGATACTAGGCAGCTGAAGACACAGTCACCAATGGCGGGGTGAAGAAAATCGGGGATGTACAAGAGGCCAGAATTGGAGGAGCGCAGAGTTCTTGGAGGGCTGTGGGACTGGAGGAGGTTACAGAAATATCGAGGGTGAGGTGATGGATGGATTTGAAAAGAAGGATAAGAATTTTAAATTTGAGGCGTTGCCGGACCGGGAGCCAATGTCGGTCGGTGAGCACAGGGACGATGGACGAACGGGATTTGGTACGGGTTGGGATATGGGTGACAGAGTTGTGGATGAGCTCAAGTTTACGGAGTTTCAGGATTTCAACCTTGTTGCAACACTAGGTTTCAGCAAGCTGCTCCTTTGTGGGATCACTCTTAAACCAGATGCCTAGAACAACCTCACTTTTTAATGTATCTTTTTGGATGCCTATTTTCTGATGACCACACACTCTAAAAACTTCTTAAAGTACCGGTGTCAATTTGTCTCCCTGCACCTCCTGCTTCATCAGCGAACCAGTCAGTCTCTAGCCGACTTGTAGGCTGAATGCATTGATTTTTCTTCAGTGAGCAACTCCCAGTTTATTCCTTTTTAATTGCTTTTTCCAGGAGACAAATCCCTCCCTGCACATTCTCTTCTGCCTGGCTGACTGATTGAGCCCGTACTGTTGAGTCTGTCCCCCTGTTTCTTTCAGAGAGGTAGGCGGAATCAGTAAATTGAATCCTAAGTGCCTGCTGGACGCATTCCATGACACTTAGTTATCCAGCTTGTGAATGAATGCAAGCTCCTCTTATAAGTCGATCACTCCACATCACCAGTCGGGTCTTGCTCACTTAGGCGCACATCCCACCCTTGCACCTCTTATGATAATCACAGCCCATGACATCTGGAAGCACAGTCAAATCTGAAATCAGCACTCCATTGAGACTTTTATATCTAGTCCAAATGACTTACCGCGGGCACGGAAACAGCGCGTTAGCCTGTAACAAATCTCTCAAGTTTCTACCAATCACGAGTAGCACGATTTGCTGCCCAAGTACCACGGTTTAGTGTATTAGATCCTGTTGCCAGTGAAAATGCAACGGTCATATCATTATCATTTTACCCTTGTCCAACCTCTGGGAATGTAATACCGGAGGCAAGAATTCAAAGTGGAGGAAGAGTTGGTGAAGTAATGATAATTCAATATATGATAATGATAATTCAAGTCAGATATCTACAGTGAGGCAAGTAAATGTGTTAAGGCATTCCAGAAGCATATTGTTGAAATCTAACATTGATCTAGTGGCAGAATATCAACAAAGTGCCAAACTTTATTTGATAAGTTGCCCAGACTGAATATTGCGAATAAGGCAACAACCAAAGTCAACTTGTATTTATATAGTGCCTTTAATGTAGTTGAACAGGAGCCTTATAAAACAGAATTTGACACCGAGCCATGCAAGGAGTATCTTAAAGAAGGAAAGAGAGGTAGAGAAGCAGAGAGGTTTCGGCAGGGAATTCCAGAGCTTGGGGCCTAGGCAGTTGAAGACATGGCCACCAATGGTGGAATGACTGAAATCAGGGATGCTCAAGAGACCAGAACTGGAGGAGCGTAGACTTTTGGGACTGGAGGAGATTACAGAGATATGGAGGGATTTGAAAACAAGGATAAGAATTTTAAAATCAAGGTATTGCTTAACCGGGAGCCAATGTAGGTCAGCGAGCACAGGGGTGATGGGAGAACGGGACTTGGTGCGAGTTAGGACATGGGCAGCAGAGTTTTGGATGACCTCAAGTTAAGGCCTTATTTAGGGTTAGGGTTAGGTTAGGGTTGAATTTGATGTTAACTGGAGGTTATTATATTTTTCCCAGTTTCACACCATCAAGTCATATTGGAATGAATTGGACACAGTTGTCCAAGAGGTTGTTCTCAAAGGTTAACATTTGGAAAGAAACTTCTCTACAACCAGAACTCAGAGAGCTTCTCTGTCATCACAGTTGGCCAGTGCATTGTTGGTAAGGGACAATTTAAATCCAAATGGGTTGTTTTACCTTTTACCCATGCCTGTCTGAGACTCCCAGCCCTCCCCACAGCAGAAAAACAAGCACAGATAATTTTACCATTCATCGCAATTAAGTTTCACTTGAAAGTTTGCCAATAGCATTGAGGGCCTTTAAGGTGAGAGAGAGAGGAAATATTAAAAGGTTTAGCATCTTTGAAAGTAGATAGTCGCCAGACCTGGGTGAAATGTATCCCAGGCTATCGAGAAGCAAAGGCGGAAATAGCAAATGCTCTGACCATCATTTTCCAATCCTCTCAGCTATAGGCTGAGGACATGGAAGACTGCTAACGTTGTACCATGGTTTAAAAATGGAGAAAGAGATAGAACGAGTAATTACAGGCCAGTCAGCCTAATCTTGGCGGTGGAAAAATTATTGGAAAAAATTCTGAGGGACAGGATAAATCTTCATTTAGACTGGCACGGGTTAATCAAGAACAGTCAGTAATGGATTTGTCAATTTAATCCTCCGCTCCACTCTCACTCTGTCCTCGGCCTCTTACACTGTTCCAATGAAGCTCAACGTAAGCTCGAGGAACAGCACCTCATCTTTCGATTAGGCACTTTACAGCCTCTGGACTCAACATTGAGCTCAACAATTTCAGACCATGACCTCTGTTCCTATTTTTTTTTCACATGATTCTGCCATCTCCATTTAGCCCTATCTAGACTCATCTTTTGTTTCTCAACTTGTCCCATTACTATCTCCTTTTGCCTCGCACTATCATCCCTTTTGTCTCTTAATCTGTGCTGCCTTCCACCCTATCACAGACCTTCCCTTTTGTTCTTTCCTCCCCTCCCCCTTTCCCTGCCCCTACACTTGCTTAAAAACCTGTTACATCTCTAACTTTTTCCAGTTCTGGCGAAGGGTCATTGACTCGAAACGTTAACTCTGTTTCTCGCTCCACAGACGCTGCCTGACCTGCTGAGTATTTCCAGCATTTTCTGTTCCGATTTCAGATTTCCAGCATCTGCAGTATTTTGCTTTTGGATTTGTTAAGGGAAGGTCATGTCTGACTAACTTGATTGAATTATTTCAGGAGGTAACAAAGAGGGTCGATGAGGTTAGTGCATTTGACGTAGTCTACATGGATTTTAGTAAGGCTTTTGACAAGGTGCCACATGGCAGCTTGGTCAAAAAGTAAAAGCCCATGGAGTCAAAGGGAAAGTGGCAAGTTGGATCCAAATTTGGCTCAGTGGCAGGAAGCAAAGTGTAATGGTAATGGGTGTTTTTGTGACTGGAAGGCTGTTTCCAGTGGGATTCTGCAGGGCTCAATACCCGGTCCTTTGATTTTTGTGGTATATATCAATGTTTTAGACTTCAATGTAGGGGCATGATTAAGAGTTTGCAGATGATACAAAAATTGGCCGTGTGGTTGATAGTGAGGAAGATAGCTGTAGACTGTAGGAAAATATCAATGGACTGGTCAGGTGGGCAGTGGCAAATGGAATTCAATCTGGGGAAGTAGGAGGTAATGCATTTAGGGAAAGCGAACAAGGCAAGGGAATACACAATTTATGGTTGGATACTGAGAAATATAGAGGAACAGAGGGACCTTGGAGTGCATGTCCACAGATCCCTGAAGGTAGCAGGCCAGGTGGTTAAGAAGGCATATGGGATACTTTCCTATATTAGCCAAGGCATAGAATAGAAGAGCAGGGAGGTTATGCTTGAACTGTATAAAACACTAGTTAGGCCACAGTTAGACTACTGCGTACAGTTCTGGTCACCACATTACAGAAAAGATGCGATTGCACTTGAGAGGGTACAGAGGAGATTTACGAGGATGTTGCCTGGACTGGAGAATTTTAGCTATGAGAAAAGATTGGATAGGCTGGGGTTGTTTTCTTTGGAACAGAGGAGGCTGAGGTGAGACTTAATTGAGGTGTATAAAATTATGAGGGGCTGAGATCGAGTGGATAGGAAGGACTTATTTCCCTTAGCAGAATGGTCAATAACCAGGGGGCATAGATTTAAAGTAATTAGTTAAAGGATTAGAGGGGAGTTGAGGAGACATTTTTTCACTCAGAGGCCGGTGGGGTTCTGGAACTTACTGCCTGAAAGGATGGTAGATGCAGAAACCCTCATCGCATTTAAAAGGTATTTGGATATACACTTGAAGTACCGTAACCTACAAGGTTACGGACCAAGAGCAAGAAAGTGGGATTAGGTCGAATAGCTCTTTTTCAACTGGCACAGACACGATGGGCCAATTGGCCTCCTTCTGTGCCGTAAATGATTCTATGGCTGTGAACTCCTACACAGTATAGAACCTGCCTGTTAGGTCTTAGTAATCAACTGTAGATTTTCACTTGACAAATTTGCGATGGACTTGGCAAAATTGTTAATCCTTCAGTGAGGATGTCATCACCTGTGAACTATGTGTTGCGGCTCAGCTGTTGGAGATTGCTATGGTTCCCACCAGTGGTAAAACAAAAACATAGCAACTACAGAATTAACTTGGTAAAACGCACAGATAATAGACATATGTAAGCGATTTCAACGCTGCAATCTCAATTTTGCATTGGTACTAAACTGCTGAAGCTTCACTCTCCTGATTTATGTCATAGGTTTTCAAGCTGGAACTTGCTGAGCCAAGTGGATTTCCAAAGGGATCCCAGGGGTTACATGAGATTACTGTCCATTCGGGAGCAGGTATGATGTGTTGTGAACATGGGAGGTGATGGCAGGGGGGGGGGGGGGGGGCGAACTTTCAATTTTAGTGGTGGCGTGTAACTGGCAGTAATCGGTTCAGTGACCCATCACACTCCCTGCCCAATGTGCCTTCCCACTGGAAAGAAAAATCACGCAAGGTGTATAATGGGTGGTTGATTCAATACCGAAGGTTTTGCACTCGTGGAGAAGTTGAAATTTAGCCCCAGTAACTCAAAGATTCTGTATTCCATGTGTTTTATTCTGTACTTGTTAACTGGCTGTTGCTTCATTCTGTAATGCTAGCATATTTTCTTTTGTCTGGCTGACACTGTTTTCCAAAGTTGGAATGAAGGTGTTCCAGATGTGTGTCAATAGTTATGAAAGAAAGTAAGACTTGTATTTATATAGCGCCTTTCATGACCACCGGACGTCCCAAAGCACTTTATAGCCAATGAAGTACTTTTGGAGTACAGTCACTGTTGTAATGTAGGAAATGCAACAGTCAATTTGCACACAAGCAAGCTCCCACAAACAGCAATGTGATAATTGTCATGTATTCAATTGTCATTGTAACCCAATAAGTTGACCGAAGTTGTACACCGTGAGAACACTGACCACAGGGGGCGAACTTGTGGGAGACACTTCTAACCTGGACTTTCCAGTATAAAAGGGAAAGCTCCACCCACTGTCTGTCTCTTGAAGCCTTGGTAATAAAGGTAACTGGTCACAGAGTGACCTTCTCTCAAGTATGGGCCTCGTGTGCATTTATACTGTATAGTAAGGACATATCATTGGCGACGAGAAACTGGGAGCAAGGCCACTAGCAGCACAGAAGAGAGGTACTGTGTTGGTGATGATTGGGACGACTTTATTGAGAGACTACAGCAAAGTTTTGTCACTAAGGAATGGTTGGGACAGGATTCGGCCGACAAACGCAGGGCTCATCTCCTGGCGGTTTGTGGATCCAGAACGTACTTCCTGATGAAGGACCTTCTAGTGCCAGAGAAACCGGCGGACAAGACATTCGAAGAGCTCAGTAAGTTGATCGGGGAACACCATAAGCCGGCGAGCAGCATGCACATGGCGAGACATCAGTTTTACACGCACCGGCGGCGAGAAGGGCAAAGTGTTCCAGACTTCGTGGCAGATCTCCGGCGACTCGCGAGCCTATGCAAGTTCCCAGATGCATGCAGAGCGGAGACTTTTTTTATTGAGGGCATTGGGCACGCTGGGGTTTTCAGGAAACTGATTGAGACCAAAAGACTTGACCTTGGAAGTGGCGGCTTTGATAGCCCAGACAATTATCTCAGGGGAGGAAGAGACCAGTATGATTTATGGCAAAAATCTTGGCTCAAATGCGGCAAACGAATAGGGAATCAACATTGTTAACGTGGCACACAGCTCACTAGGCAGACAAGGGCAATCGGACATCCCCCAGCCTGCAGTCGAACCTAAAGGGGGAATTCAACAGAGACAATGGCTAGCTGAATGGCGATTCATGCCATCGCAATGGACAATGCGGCCAGTAATGGGGCCATCAACACCTGTTAATGGTGCGCTTAACGACAGTTACAGAGACAGTCAGAGACGATCGACTGTTAATGGACCTTTGTTTCCAACAATGGGGCCTCCAGCTCATGCTGGAGATGTGGAGGCAAACACCCAGCCAGAGCTTGCAGGTATCAGCAATATACCTGCAGAATCTGCAACGTCAACGGTCACTTGCCGCGTATGTGCAGGAAGCTTGCAGCCAGGTTGATGTACGAGGAGGACGGGCCCGATGTAAGCCCTACAAGGCCAAATGAACAAATGAATACTGGGGGAAATCGCTGGAAGCTGAAGCTCAGCGAGTTCATGTGGTGCACATACAGTTCATATACCAGGATGCCACCGATAATGATGAACGTGCTCCTCAATGGCATCCCAGTATTAATGGAGCTGGACACGGGGGCCAGCCAGTACATGATGAGTATCAAACAGTTCGAAACGTTGTGGGTGTCCAAGGCCAGGAGGCCAAAATTATTGCCAATTGACGCACTGCTGCAGACATATACAAATGAGATCATTCCGGTGCTAGGCAGCGCCACGGTAGTCATGACCCACAAAGATTCGGAGAACAAGTTGCCACTCTGGATTGTCCCAGGGGACGGTCCCGCACTACTGTGGAGGAGTTGGCTTGCTGTCATGAACTGGAAATGGGGTGATGTCAATGCAATTTCTTCTGTGGAGTGAGTATCATGCTCACAGATCCTCGACAAATTTGACTCATTATTTCAACCCGGCATCGGCACTTTCATGGGGACCAAGGTAGTGATTCACATAAACCTGGACGTCAGGCCAGTACACCACAAGGCCAGAGCGGTGCTATATGTGATGCGGGAAAAGATAGAATGCGAATTAGACCGCCTGCTGAGGGAAGGCATCATCTCGCCAGTCTAATTCAGTGACTGGGCGAGTCCGATCGTGCCGGTGCTCAAGGCGGATGGGTCGGTCAGGATATGTGGTGATTACAAGGCCACCATCAATCGGGTGTCACTCCAAGACCAGTACCCGCTACCAAGAGCAGAGGACCTCTTTGCGACGCTATCCGGTGGCAAACTTTTTTCAAAATTGGACCCGACCTCAGCTTACATGACCCAGGAGCTGGCGAGTGAGTAGAAGAAGCTGACCACTATCATGACACACAAGGGGTTGTTTGAGTGTAACAGATGTCTGTTCGGGATTCGTTCGGCCGCCGCAATCTTTCAGCGAAATATAGAAAGCCTCCTCAAGTCGATTCCAAGGACGGTGGTTTTTCAAGACGACATCCTTATCACGGGTCGTGATACTGAAGAACACCTCCACAACCTGGAGGAGGTGCTACACAGACTGGACCGGGTAGGTCTGCGACTGAAAAAGGCGAAGTGCGTCTTCTTAGCTCCAGAGGTAGAATTCCTGGGGAGGAGGGTAGCAGCAGATGGGAGCAGACCTACTGCGTCCAAAACGGAAGCGATCCAGAGAGCACCCAGACCTCATAACATGACGGAGCTGCGTTCGTTCCTGGGGCTCCTGAACTATTTTGGTAACTTTCTTCCCAAATTGAGCACGCTGTTAGAGCCGCTACACGTGCTCCTATGCAAAGGTCGTGATTGGGTCTGGGGGGACAGTCAGGAAAGGGCTTTTGATGGAGCATAACACATTGTGTGCTCTAACAAACTGTTAACATTCTATGACCCGTGCAAGAAACTAGTTTTAACGTGCGATGCGTCGTCCTATGGGGTCGGGTGTGTGTTGCAGCATGTGAATGCCAATGGTCAGTTACAGCTTGTAGCTTATGCCTCCAGAAGTCTATCCTCGGCAGAAAGGGGCTATGGGATGGTAGAAGCGCTCGCATGTGTATATGCAGTAAAAAAATTGCACTAGTACCTGTTTGGCAGGAAATTTGAGCTGAAGACAGATCACAAACCCCTAACGTCCCTTTTGACTGACAACAAGGCCATAAATGCGAATGCATTGGCCCGCATACAGAGGTGGGCACTTACGTTAGCCACCTATGACGACACAATTCGGCACAGACCGGGCACTGAAAACCGTGCCGATGCACTCAGCAGGCTCCCACTAGTCACCACTGAGGGGGCAGCTGAGCATGATGCTGAGATGGTCATGGCTGTTGAAGCTTTTGAAAGCGAAGGCTCACCTGTGACAGCACGTCAGATTAAAGTCTGGACAAATAAAGACCCATTACTGTCTTTAGTTAAGAAATGTGTCCTGAATGGGGACTGGGCAGCCACGTATGCCCCAAGGAGTTTAAACTGTTTCATAGGCGCAAGGATGAACTCTTGATTCAGGCCGATTGCCTACTGTGGGGAAACCGAGAAGTTATGCCCCAGAAGGGCAGAGAGGTGTTCATCAGAGAACTTCACAATGAGCACCCGGGCATTGTCATGATGAAGGCAATTGTCAGGTCACATGTTTGGTGGCCAGGGATAGATGCAGACCTGGAACTTTGTGTTGGCAGGTGTGCTCAGCTGGACAACGCACCCAGGGAAGCCCCCCCTTAGCCCCTGGTCCTGGCCCGCCAAGCCATGGTCACGCATCCATGTGGACTACGCAGGTCCTTTCATGGGTAAAATATTTTTGGTTGTAGTAGACGCCTACTCCAAATGGATCGAGTGTGACATTCTCAATTCAAGCACATCCTCTGCTACGATAGAAAGTCTACGGGCAATGTTCGCCGCCCATGGTCTACCGGACGTCTTGGTCAGTGACAATGGCCCGTGCTTCACAAACACTGAATTCCAGGATTTCGTGGCAGGCAATGGAATCAACCATGTCAGAACGGCACCGTTCAAGCCGGCCTCAAACGGCCAGGTGGAACGAGCAGTGCAGATAATCAAACAGGGGATGCTCAGAATCCAAGGGGGTTTCCTACAAAGCCGCTTATCGCGCCTCCTGTTGGCCAATAGATTCCGACCACACTCGCTCACAGGGGTTCCACCCGCAGAGCTGCTAATGAAAAGGACGCTCAAAACCAGGTTATCCCTTATACACCCTACTATGAAAGAAATTGTTGAGAGCAGGCGTCAGTCACAATGTGACTACCATGACAGGAATGCGAGGGCGCAATGTATTGATATCAATTACCCTGTTTTTGTCCTTTATTACGCTGCAGGGCCCAAATGGCTTGCAGGCACTTTGATTGCCAAAGAGGGGAATAGGGTTTTGGTAGTTTAACTTACCAATGGACAAATCTACCGCAAACACGTGGATCAAACTAAAAGGAGGTTCATCAATCCCATAGAAGAAGCAGAGTAAGAACATGACGTAGAGTTTACTCCACCACAGGTGACCGAACACCGGAACCAAGTGGAGGAGAGCCCAGTTACTGTGGGCAGCCCGAACAGGCCTGAGGCACCGCAAACAGCAGACACTCAGGCCAGTGCCCAACAACTGGAGCCCCAACTCAGGTGCTCTACAAGGGAGCGTAAACCACCAGAGAGACTTAACCTGTGATCCCAATAAGACTTTGAGGGGGAGGTGATGTCATGTATTCAACTGTCATTGTAACCCATGTATAAGCTGACCTAAGTTGTACACCTTGAGAACACTGACCACAGGAGGCGAACTTGTGGGAGACACTCCTAACCTGGACTTTCCGGTATAAAAGGGGAAGCTCCACATACCGGCCGTCTCTTGAGGCCTTGGTAATAAAGGTAACTGATCACAAAGTGACCTTCTCTCAAGTATGGGCCTCATGTGCATTTATACTGTATAGTAAGGACATATCAATAATGACCAGATAATCTGTTTTAGTGATGTTGTTTGAGGGATAAATATTGGCTAGGACACAGGGATAACTCTCCTGTTCTTCTTCGAAATAGTGCCATGGGAGTTTTTATGTCCACCTGAGAGAGCAAATGGATCCTCGGTTTAACTGCTCATACGAAAGACGCCTCCTGCGACAGTGCAGCATTCCCTCAGTACTGTACTGGTGGGTGTGTGTCAATATCTGGAAGAGGTCTCCTCCACACAGCACACAGAAAAGTTTGAAACATTGGAGAAACATGTTGTGTGAACTCCTTATTGAGATTAAAGCTGTGTAATTACTCTGGGATATCCATTACTCTATAGGGGTGATTCTGCGATGCGACACTCCCAGAGGTATGCGGCATTGGCTGGGAGCGCATCTCGAGAACGCACGGGTTGTGCGTCCGGAGCTTCCCGACATGAGCTCCCTTCGAGCCCTACTCCAGGCTGGGGATATCGGATTGCAGAATTACCCTTTATATAATGCTGGAATCTGTGCCCATTAGGGGAAAGAGACTTTGCTTGGATTTGTATTACCTTGCTGTCAGTCACTCGATCAATAACATATACTTATATTACAAATCAAAACTTTAACTGGCTCCCATTAAATTCACAAAAAGATTGGTAACTTCTGCGAGCTCATATGTTCTCCAAGCAAGTTAATCGCAGGTCAGAGCGCCTGGATAAATGGGATCTGCCAATTATATGCTGGGAACGTTCAATACTCAGGAAACATTGATTTTGTGACTGCAATCTGACAGTATTAGCAGGTGAATTTTGAGTGATGTACTGGAATATTAACTCACTTGTGTCTTTGGTTCAATATTTGCTTGAAAAGGCACATCACTCAAGGAGCAGGTCCATGCAAGTGAAAGGGCGCGGTGTCACAAAACACGTAGTCTTCAAACTCAGCTAATTCATTATGTTCTTTTTCTCTGGTGTTGCCTTCCACGGGCCTTGCCCACCGCCCTCCAACATCTCGCCCAAGCGCTCAGTCAGCAGGGGTGAGCCTAAGCAATGAGCTATTCAACTTGGAAGGACCTCACCGCTGTAACATCCACACACATAGACTATTCAGCAGGGTGGGCGGGGTAGGTGGAGGAGAGCGGGGAGTTCACTGCATAGCGATGAAGAGCAGGAACACTTGCCTGATTTTTCTCAACCCTTCACCTTGAGGCACACACCTTTTTACAGGCACATCGTTCAACCTTGCACACACAGGTCTAGACAGGTGAGAAGACAAGATGTTAAACTGTGATGGAGATCATGTAGCCTGTATACCAAGTTCATCTTTTTGCCGCATTTCATGTTGCAATCAACATAATAAAAAAGCAGATCATTATCATATTGCTGTTTGTGGGAGCTTGCTGTGCGCAGATTGGCTGCTGCGTTTCCTACAGTGACTACACTCCAAAAGTACTTAATTGGCTGTAAAGTGCTTTGAGATGTCATGTGGTTGTGAAAGGCGCTATATAAATCCAAGTCTTTCTTTCTTCATCATTCTGCAATAATCGCAAGAGTTACATTTAGTGAATTAGTCCCGTGCAACATCTGGGCGAGCTCTTGTGCAGGGATCAGTGGCGAAGGAACAGCTGGAAGATTCACCAAGTAACTTTCCCCCTTTCTGCTCGCTGCATAAACTAAATAAAAGAAAATGAGTTTGCTGGTTTAGCAGCCAAGAAAAACACCAGGAACTCAGAAGTGACTAATTGAGGATTTTTCTCAGATAAGATGATGTTCCTTCTAACAACCCCCAGGAGAGTCTATTCTGAAGTAGTATTCATTTCAAATGTGACTGCTGTTGTTGCCATTTCTCTTTAGATTTTTGCCTGGCCTCCTAACCTATGCCCACCCCCACCCCATCTTGTCTCTCCTGTTCAGCATCCACATTGTTCACCTTCGCCTTGTTAAGCACTCCCAGATGTTCTCTCTTTACACGTGTCTGACGTGGGATAGAAAATGTAAGTTGTTGTTTAGAGTAGAGGTTTCTAAACTTTCCTGCGCAGGACATCCCTTTGTAAATTTTAGCACACTCCTGAGGGACCCGCTGCCAATATTGGCGCAGATCAAGAACCTCCTGCAAATATTGGCACAGTCCCAAGCCACCCCTCCTGCAAGCATTGGCACACTCCCGGGGGAGCCGCTGCAAACATCAACACACTTCCAGGGACCTCCTGAAAACACAGACGCACTTCCGGTGGATCCAATTCTAACTTTCAAAAGCCAGAGTCAGCTGCCCAAAGGAAAACAGCGCTATCGCTGCAGGAAATAGGTCCATTCGGAACAGGAGTAGGCCATTCAGCTCCTCGAGCCTGCTCTGCCATTCAGTTAGATCATGGCTGATCTGTACCTCAACTCCATTTACCTGCCTTAGCTCCATACCCCTTGACACCCTAACAAAATTCTATCTATCTCAGTCTTGAAAGCTCCAATTGTCCCAGCATCCACAGCTGTTTGGGGCAAGAGAGTTACACATTTCTACCGCCTTTTGTGTGTACAAGTGTTTCCTGATTTCACCCCTGAATGGCCTCGCTCTAATTTTAGGATAATGTCCCCTTTCTCTCCCACCAGAGGAAATAGTTTCTCTCTATCTACCCTATCGAATCCCTTTAAGTATTTTAAATACTTCAATCAGATCACCCCTCCAGATGGGCAGAACATCTGGGATCCCTTTATGGATGTGGGATTTGTGGAACCCATCTTATAAAACCAATGGTTTAGGGGCAGCTACAAGTGCTTAACTCCAACCGAGACGGCAGTTATATATGATTATGTTCAATATGAATGTCCTTAAAAGAAGATAGGCGGTAAGCGCCTTGGGATGTTTTACTGCATAGGCTACATTATGTAAATACTTTTTTACGCAATGACCAGTTAGGATTTGGAATGCACCGCCTGATAGGGTGGTGGATACAGATTCAATAGTAACCTTCAAAATGGGAATTGGATAAATACTTGAAGGAGAAAAAAATTGCAGGGATATTGGGAAAGAGCGGGGGGAGTGGGGGTGGGGGGACAGGACTAACTGGATTGCACTTTGAAAAAGCCTGTGCAGACTCGATGGGCCGAACGGCCTCCTTCTGTGCTATACTGTTCTATAATTCTATGAAATGCAAGTTGTTATTGTAACATGAGCACATTAAAGAGAGGGTCAAGGGTTAATGTGTCTTTCGGTTAAAGAATGCAGGTATTGTGGTGTTTTTGGACATGATCCAAGTAGATACCTTAATAAAAAAAAGATACAATGACGTGTTAGAGAAACCTCGCCACCCCCCCACCCCCCCACCCCCCCAAAAGTACCTTTAACTCACTTAAACACCACCAGCTCCCGATCAAACAAATCACAGATGGCAACAATGAGGGGAGGGGAGGGGGAAATAAACTTGAAATGAGACTCAGTTAATTCTGGTCAGACTTCACGCTCCCACATATAAACATCCCATAATGATTTATCGCTGTAGTAGCTCCCAATGTGTTTGTTTAACTGCTCTGTGCAATACCACTACAGAGCCTGGGAGGGGATTGTTATGCTAAGGCTGGCCCCATGTCTATATTGTTGCAGCCTTCTAAGGCCAACATTCATTCTCCAGGGGTAGGTGCCAAGGAGAGAGTGTCGCGAATGTGTATGAGAGTTCATTACAACGTGCGTGTAGATGTGAGGGGGCGGGGCAGGGGGGGGGGGCACATGAAATTACTGCGATTTATGCTGCATAATTTATAGGGTTTCATTTAGCCGGTAGTTCTCCTGTCTGAGGTACAGCCCGGCAGCGTCCGGTTGAATTGTATCGCAGCAGCAAATGCCCTTGGCCCTGTGCATTCAGTTAGCATCCTCTGGATTAGAACAGACTGGATTCTTATCTGAATGTGCTGGTCTTGCTCATGACTGTTTCAATATCAGGGAGGATGGGGGAACCCAGGAAATGGGGGGGAGGGGAAGGGAGGGTGGGGAACGAGGGGAAGGAAGATGGGAGGACGAGAATGGGGCGGTGAGAGAGGGAGGAGAATGGGATCGAGGGGAGGATGGGGTCGAGGGAGAGAGAGGGAGAATAGGGTCAAGGGGGAGGGAGGATGGGGTCGAGGGGAGGGAGGTTGGGTGGATGAGAATAGGGCAGTGAGAGCGGGAGGAGAATGGGGTTGAGGGGAGGGAGGGAGGATGGGGTCGGAGGGAGGAGGGATGAGGGAGAATGGGGAGTGAGGGAGGATGGGGGGAGGGAGAGAATGGGGTGAGGGAGAGAATGGGGAGGCTGCATGAATCTCCAACTCAAGAACTGAGAGGAACTGGGATAAGAATGCCTGATGTTTTAAATTGTTCTGTCTGCCTGACCGCAAGTTGCAAATTAAATTGATGTAAGACACAGAAGCTCAAACTATAGAGGCACAGGCTCATTTCACTCTCAGTGCATTGCGTTGCCTGGCAACAGTAACCATTGCCCCGGGGTGACTTTTAACAAGGAACATTCTTGCTTGTTTTACAGCATCTTTACGATGCAAGTTATAGTTTTAAACAGTCGTGGAATTGTTCACAAGAACCTTGGAGTGTTATTGATATCTACTTCTCTCCATGCTCTCTAAACTAGTCCAACACATCATGGTATCAAATGGCCGAATTAAAAGTTCACAGAGGCTCCCCCAATGCGGAGAAGTTCACCACCCAGAGTGGAACTGAGCTATATAACCAGGAAGGTCATGTTGCTCTTTGCTTAATCAGCTGACGTCTGACAGGGCAGCAGTTGGAAGTGCTAGAGTTACCAGTGTCAGCCGTGAGATGCGCCCTTGCCTTTCAGTCAGAAGGTCGTGGGTTCAAGTCCCACTCCAGAGACTTCAGCACAAAATCTAGGCGGACACTCCCAGTGCCGTACATTGTGCTACATTGTCGGAAGTGCCGTCTTTCGGATGAGACGTTAAACCGAGCTCTCTCAGATGGACGTAAAAGATCCCATGGCACTATTTTGATGAAGAGCAGGGGAGTTATCCCCGGTGTCCTGGCTAATATTTATCCCTCAACCAACATAACAAAAACAGTTTATCTGGTCATTATCATGTTGCTTTTGCTAGCGCAGCCTTCGGCCGTCTGAGGAAAAGAGTGTTTGAAGACCAGGCCCTCAAATCTACCACCAAACTCATGGTCTACAGGGCTGTAGTAATACCCACACTACTGTATGGATGTATAGAAGGTACCTCAAGTCGCTGGAGATATATCACCAACGATGTCTCCGCAAGATCCTGCAAATTCCCTGGGAGGGCAGGCGCACCAACATCAGTGTCCTCGACCAGGCTAACATTGAAGCACTGACCACACTTGATCAGCTTCGCTGGGAAGGCCACATAGTATGCATGCCAGATACGAAACTCCCTAAGCAAATGCTTTATGCGGAGCTCCTTCATGGTAAATGAGCCAAAGGTGGGCAGCGGAAACGTTATAAGGACACCCTCAAAGCCTCCCTGGTAAAGTGCGACATCACCACTGACACCTGGGAGACCCTGGCCGCAGACCACCTGAGGTAGAGAAGGTCCATCCGGGAGGGCGTTGAGCTCTTCGAGTCTCAACGCAAAGAGCCTGATGAGGCCAAGCGCAGGCAGTGGAAGGAGCGCACGGCAAACTAGCCCCACCGACCCTTCCCTCGACGAATGTCCCACCTGTAACAGGGTCTGTAGCTCTCGTATCGGACTGTTCGGCCATCAAAGAACTCACTTTGGGAGTGGAAGCAAGTCCTCCTCTATTCCGAGGGACTGCCTATGATGATGATGATGATGCTTTTCAATTCTATACCTCTTGAAATAAACCCTACTGATTGGTTTGCTTTTTTTATGGCCTTGCTAGCCTGTATCGCAACTTTTAGTGATTTGTTTATTTGTACGCCGAGATCCCTTTGTTCCTCAACCCACCTAGACTCGCACCCTCCAAGTAATAGCTAACCTCCCTATTCTTCCTACCAAAATGTAATACCTCACATTTATCTGTGTTGAACTTCATTTGCCAATTATATGCCCATTGTCCATTCCGCAAGTTTAGATGCGAAGTTAATCCAAGGCCTTGTCTGCTCCCTCAGGTGGACGTAAAACTATGGCTCTGTTGAGAAGAAGAGCAGAGGATTTGTCTTGGCCAATATTTATCCTTTGACAAGTTAAAAAACAGATTATTTGGTCATTATCATAGTGCTGTTTGTGGGAGTTTGCTGTGCACAAATTGCCTGCCAAGTTTCCTACACTACAACAGTGGCTATACTTCATTGGATGTAAAGCGCTTTGGGATGTCCTGAGGTCTTGAAAGGTGCTATACAAATGCAAGTCTTAAGTTACAGTTGACTACAGTGCCCATGAGCTGGGGCGAGGGGAGGGGGGGGTGATTGAAAAATAAAATTTCAGATCAGTGTCCAGTGATCCCTGATGGAAATTGCATGTGTGTGGATTTCAGGCAAAGGTGGGAATGGGTTGAGCCGTGATGCTCCCCATGGTTGAATAGTCAGCCACTGCTCCATCATCATAGGCAGTCCCTCGAAATCGAGGAAGACTTGCTTCCACTCTAAAAGTGAGTTCTCAGATAACTGTACAGTCCAATACTGGAATTATAGTCTGTCACAGGTGGGACAGGCAGTGGTTAAAGGAAAGGGAGGGTAGGACTGGTTTGCTGCATGGTCCTTCCGCTGCCTGCGCTTGTTTTCTGCATGCTCTCGGCGATGAGAATTGAGGTGCTCAATGCCCTCCCGGATGCTCTTCCTCCATTTAGGGCGGTCTTGGGCCAGGGATTCCCAGGTGCTGGTGGGGATGTTGCACTTTATCAAGGAGCCTTTGAGGGTGTCCTTGAAACGTTTCCTCTGCCCACCTGGGGCTCGCTTGCCATGTCGGAGCTCCGAGTAGAGTGCTTGCTTTGGGAGTCTCGTGTTGGGCACTGGTCCAGGCTCACACATGCAGGATGGCCACTTGCACGAAGTACCAAACCATGGTCAGAGCTTGGTGTGGTTTGATCTAGGTATGAATCAGTGCTTGCACCAGAACAGGGGGAATGTTTGAAAACCTTGACTTCCAATTGTGGTCACTCACATGCAGCGGACGGATTGAGTCAGGGGGCGAATGAACGGAACGCCTAAAAATTTCAGAACTGACAAAATAGACTTTCACACACTTGCTGAAGAAACTGATCAAAATACAATAGCAAAGGAAAATCTGGCTGACAATTGAATATATTATGGGATGGCTTCTGCAAATGAGCGCTGCCTCATAATTAATGAACTGAGAATTGAGCAGAGTGCGCTGGTCTCTCTGTGCTTCCATCACACAAAGCTCGGTGCCGTTGTGCATCAATTTGTAAAATCTGCCCGTATATCCGTTGCCTACATCAAGCTCCCTGGGACAGATCTCCCTCCCTTTGACTAGGAACAGTTGGAACATCCACTCGCGGGACTGAGTTCCGGGCAGTAATCTGATTGAGATGGGTTCTGAACAGAAGGATGGACACGTGGGGAGTGAGTTGCAGGCAGTAATGTAACTGACAGGTTCAAATGGCCAGTGTACAATGGATTCTGGTGAGCAAGGTACAGACTGCTGCCAAGTCCAGGGGTTCAGACTGTATATATACACATATACAAAATAATAGTGAGGTTTAAAACTGCAGTTTAATTGGGAGATTCAGATCACAGCACCTGGCATAAGAACAAAACTCCTTGCTTTATTGGCAGCCCAAGATTAGATTATAGCCTTGGAATCATTCCACAGTGTCTATTATTTATTCATGTTCCAGCATTACACCTCAGAACAGCACCCCCTACCACACCAGCCTGGCATTTCCACTTTGCACACAAGTTATTGTGTGTGTAATTTCTGAATGAGAGTGCTAATTTAGTGCTAATTGATGGGCCTGTGCTCACTGGAAACTGGTTCGAGACCGCTCCAAATGCATTTCGCATCAGATTCTTAATGCCAGCCAAGGGAGGAAGCTATCAGTAATGGGCTGGATCAGATCCCAAGTTTCAGAGGTAAACTAACTGTGCCACCAGGACTGCAGCAAGCAGCCACTAATGTACCAGGTAATATCAGCATCAAAGGGAGAGCCTGCTTTGGACCCATGTACAGGTTAATAATGAAATATCACATGCGATCTCAGCATTAAAGAAATACTTGCATTTGTATAGCGTCTTTCACCACTGGATATCGCAAAGCGCTTTACAGCCAATGAAGTACTTTTGGAATGTAGGCACTATTGTAATGTGGGAAACGTGGCAACTAATTTGCTCACAGCAAGCTCCCACAAACAGCAATGTGATAATGACCAGATAATCTGCTTTTGTTATGTTGATTGAGGGATAAATATTGGCCAGGCCACCGGGGATAAACTCCGCTGCTCTTCTTCGAAATAGTGCCACGAGATCTTTTACGTCCACCCAAGACAGCAGACAAGTCCTCAGTTTAACGTCTCATCCGAAAGGCGGCATCTCCGACAGTGTGGCATTGCACTGGAGTGCCAGCCTAGATTTTTGTGGTCAAGTTCCTGGAGTGGGACTTGACCCCACAACCTGACTACCCACTGAGCCACACCTGACACTGCAGTATATCTCATCTTCATTTGTGCTGGAGTTAAACTCACATTTCATATGGAGGGGTGCCTCTTCTCCATTTACACTTAGAAATTGGGTTTTACACTTGGAGATCTCGGCTACTGCTCTGCGTATTATTGACCTGAATCAGCTTTTGTTTGCTTACATTACAGTCATCGCATTCTAAATATAATTCGTTAACTGATGGACTTTGAGACACTTTGGCAGTGATAATGGCGCACTATAAATCCAAATCATTTGTTACTTTGGCATTCAGTGTAGAGCTACTAGTCAATCTTTTCTGTACTTTTTAAAGAAACCTTTAACTGCACCCTCAAATATAGGTTCCTCTACGCCTCTACACTAATGCAAGGACAGAGATATGGATATAGGAGACACATGTCTGTCTCTGTGTACAGCCTTTTGCTAAGGAAATGGGCAGGAGGTGAAAACACACAATCGCAACTCTCTTTGTTTGGCTCCATTTCAAGATGGCAGGTCTTGCAATGGAGAGCAGTAAGATTCCAACACTGATGATTATCAAGGGTTCTTTTTGTAAAATGGACAGATTTAAACAATCATTCTGCTTTTATTTTGTTGCCAAAAGAATATAGGCCTGGCAGGTAGGTAGGTAAGCAGAGGGCACAGATTTAAAATAATTGGCAAACGATCCAAAGGGGAGTCAGGAGAATTTTTTTTACGCAGCGAGTTGGTATGATCCGGAATGCACTGCCTGAAAGGAAGCACTTTCAATAGTAACCTTCAAAAGGGAATTGGATAACTACTTGAAAAGGAAAGTTTTGCTATGGGGAAAGAGCAGGTGAGTGGAAGTGATTGAACGTCTCTTTCAAATAACCGGAAGAGGCACGGTGGACTGAATGGCCTCCTTCTGTGCCATACGATTCTGCGATTTAAACACAATGAAATGAAATAAACTTTTAACCAAATGTTGTCTTCTTAAGTTCTGATAAAGGCCTGAAATGTTAACTTGCCATTTCTCTCCACAGATGCTGTGCCTGACTTACTGGGTTGTTCCAGCACTTTCTGTTTTAGGCTTCAGATTTGCAGCATTTTCGGTTTTCCTTTTTACTTCAATGCCTGTCCTAACAAGGTGACGTTGGCCCAACTCGCTTTCTCCGAACTCACCTGCTGGTTTCCGCCACTTATTTCAGTCATTAATCCAACAGCTGTTCCAGGTATTTGAGGGGCTTTAATACAGTCAGCTCATGCTCAGTGCTCAACACTGAATCGACTTGTCTGCAGTACTCAACAGTTTGAGTAACAGCGAGAATTTTCTCTCACCTAATTTCTCGCACCCTTTAAATCCTGAATGGGAGATTGTGTGAACTGTAAAATGTATCATGTGGCTTGTATTCATGACTGTAACTTGATAGATTATTAAAATAATAAAAGTTGTGACCTATTTTACACAGTGATGACTGGGGTGGGGGGAGCGGGGGGCGAGAGAAAAGATTCACCTAAATGGAATTTACAGTAAATATCGCTCAGTGAAAGGGGTGGAGCCTGCACTTTGTTTAGGGGGAGTTAAAGTGCCGGACAGCTTTAATTCCTGCAACATTGGAAAATAATACTCGAAAGGTGAACCCAATACAAGTGGTAGAAATACTTTTCTGTTCTCTCCACCTGCCTCTGGACCTGCTGAGTGCTTCCTGAATATTCTGTGTTCGTGTTCTGGTCGAACTATTCACTTCCTGGACAAGTCATTGAGTTGAAGACATGTTTCGTCAAGGGCAATTTTGTTTGAAACTGTTCTCCCCTTTTCTCTCATTGTCTGCCCCACAAGGCTGACTTGGAGGACGTTTTACGACGTTAAAGGCACTATATAAATACAAGTTGTTATTGTATATAAGTACACGTTGTTGTTGTTGCTGATGTACAGCCCCACGGGTAGGCCGACACCAATTGCCAAAATGGCCATTCTTGCATGTGTGAGCCTGAGGCAAGATATTCAACCTTGAAAGGCATCACAAGCAAACCCAACTCTGTTCTCACCCAGCATCAATGCACATGTGGTTCCAAGCAGTGGGTGGGCCTGAAATAGAGGGTAGACCTCAATTTTGTGTGATAGTGTAAAATGGGTGCTAGCGAGTGGTGGAAATAAAAATGGGGAGAGATGTAAAACAGGCTGCTGACTCGCTATCACCCTCTCAGGGTGGGTCCCTGACATGATTATTTCCCTCCCTCACTCATCAACATTGAAAGCAACTGTAGAGCAACTTGTATTTAGATAGTGCTTTTATCATAGTTAAACGTCAAAGTGCTGCCCAGCTGAGAACAGCTAACTCAGCACAAAGCAGGAAAGAGCCCTGATCCATTCAGCCACTTTCTTCTCCGCGCCGTGGCTCTCTATCAGCTGTGGGGTTCAGTGGGTAGCACCTCTGAGTCAGTAGGTCGTGAGTTCCACTCCAGATACTTGAGCACAAAAATCTAGGCTGATGCTCCCAGTGCAGTGTTGAGGGAGTGCTGCACTGTCGGAACTGCCGTCTTTCAGATGAGATGTTAAACCGAGGCCCTGTCTGCTCTCTCAGGTGGGTGTAAAAAATCCCGCGGCACTATTTTGAAGACGAGCAGGAGAGTTCTCCCCGGTGTCCTGGCCGATATTTGTCCCTCAATTAACATCACTAAAAAGCAGATTATCCTGTCATTATCACATTGCTGT